>NC_083426.1:45848269-46148983 GCF_020745735.1 Hemiscyllium ocellatum
CCCTCGCTCCCCACCCCCACTGACACCCCACCCCCCCTCGCTCCCCACCCCCCTCGCTCCCCACCCCCCTCGCTCCCCACCCCCACTGACACCCCACCCCCCTCACTCCCCACCCCCCTCACTCCCCCACCCCCCTGACACCCCACCCCCACTGACACCCCACCCCCACTGACACCCCACCCCCCTCACTCCCCACTCCCCCTCACTCCCCACCCCCTCACACCCCACCCCCACTGACACCCCACCCCCCTCACTCCCCAACCCCCTCACTCCCCACCCCCACTGACACCCCACCCTCCTCACTCCCCACCCCCACTGACACCCCACCCCCACTGACACCCCACACCCCTCGCTCCCCACCCCCACTGACACCCCACCCCCCTCACTCCCCACCCCCCTCGCTCCCCACCCCCACTGACACCCCACCCCCCTCACTCCCCACTCCCACTGACACCCCACCCCCACTGACACCCCACCCCCTTACTCCCCACCCCCACTGACACCCCACCCCCACTGACACCCCACCCCCACTGACACCCCACCCCCTCACTCCCCACCCCCACTGACACCCCACCCCCTCACTCCCCACCCCCCTCACTCCCCACCCCCACTGACACCCCACCCCCCTCACTCCCCACCCCCACTGACACCCCACCCCCCTCACTCCCCACCCCCACTGACACCCCACCCCCACTGACACCCCACCCCCTCACTCCCCACCCCCACTGACACCCCACCCCCCTCGCTCCCCACCCCCCTCGCTCCCCACCCCCCTCACTCCCCACCCCCACTGACACCCCACCCCCACTGACACCCCACCCCCCTCACTCCCCACCCCCACTGACACCCCACCCCCACTGACACCCCACCCCCCTCACTCCCCACCCCCACTGACACCCCACCCCCACTGACACCCCACCCCCTGACACCCCACCCCCACTGACACCCCACCCCCCTCACTCCCCACCCCCACTGACACCCCACCCCCACTGACTCCCCACCCCCACTGACTCCCCACCCCCCTCGCTCCCCACCCCCACTGACACCCCACCCCCCTCGCTCCCCACCCCCACTGACACCCCACCCCCTCACTCCCCACCCCCACTGACTCCCCACCCCCTCACTCCCCACCCCCTCACTCCCCACCCCCCTCACTCCCCACCCCCACTGACACCCCACCCCCTCACTCCCCACCCCCACTGACACCCCACCCCCTCACACCCCACCCCCCTCACTCCCCACCCCCACTGACACCCCACCCCCTCACTCCCCACCCCCACTGACACCCCACCCCCTCACTCCCCACCCCCACTGACACCCCACCCCCCTCACTCCCCACCCCCACATTCCCATCCCCTTCACTGTCACTCAGTGCCCTTCTCACTGTCAGTCACTCATTCTGCCATTCCCCCACCCCTCATTTATTTACTCCCTCCCTCCCTCCCTGCCCGCCCGCCATCACCCCCACCCCCTGCCCGAGTCACTCACTCACCCTCCGCTGTCTCTCCAGCCCCCGCTGTCGGGCTTGGGCTCAAGCAGTGGGCAGCGCTCTGCACATGCGCACTCCGCCCCCTCGCTAACGGCCGCTCTCGCGCTTCCACCCCAACTCTCCGTGCCGAGGACAGCCGGGCCTGGAGGACCCCGCCGCCACTGCACACCCCAGCTAATCCGCTCCGCCTCACAGGCCACACCTCGCTGGAGCACACCGTTCCGTTCAAATATCAACATCACCGCTGCCCTCAAACGTGGAAATTATTGTATTACAGGCAAAAAACATACCTCGGACTGTGGGACTTTAGGATGGTCGATGTACGCAAGCGCTTTGCCCGCAGTGACGTCTGGGATCTGTAGTCTTTCAAGTTAGAGGCTTGCGTAGTGACGTCAGCCTGCTTATGGAGTTATAAATAGCCCATATAAAAGCCGGCAGTGAGTGAGCAGAGCAGTGTCAGAACAAAATAGCAACAGGAGCTGTAAGAGGCCAATTTTTATCAAGTTGTGTAATGCAGAATACACATTCCCTTGCAGCAGATCAATAATTGTGACATTCCACATTCATTTACCAGTTTCTTTTGGATTCTGACACTTTATCTGAAATACAGAAGTAACCTGACAAAAATAAAATTACTTTATTTTAATGTGATTTATTCTAAAAAAGGTACGTTCATCTCAAGATATTAAACATGAGAGTATCTGACACGCTCTAAACTCAGTGTGAACTTTCTCCCAGGTATTCATTTTGTTTCTTATCCAAAGCTTTCAACTGAATCTTTGCCTTGTGATCAGCCCCAGGAGCCCATCATTGTGTATTCTACATCTATGAAACATTGATTGTTGCCTTTCCATTGCTCCCAGGGCATGCAGTGCCCTCTGCATGGGGGGAGAATTTTTTTTAATAGTTGGCTTCTTTTTTGAGTATAATTCTTTTTTAAAAAATCCACTTTGCCAAATTTGTGTTCCTTCTCTTGAACAAATTGATGGAAACAACTTTACATTTCAAAGCACTTGATGCCTGACTGTCAGTTTGAATTCAGCCAACTGTGTTAGCTGTTTGGGGCTTAAAATAAAACCTGCTTTGTCATTGGCTATGAATGGAAAGTGTCTTAAATACAAAATGCACTCTATGCCAATTTGGCTGACAGTGGACATTAGCTTGCAGAATCATAGGAGTGTTACAGTGCAGAAGGAGGCCATTCAGCCTGTTCGAATCAGCATTTCATGTAGACCATGAACAATATCACCCAGCTTTGGTTTCAGCTTTAGAGAAAACCCCACGTCACTCAGATTGTGTAAAACTACATCATATTTAGCTATGATTAAGATGTCTGATTAGCATGATGCATGCAGTAGTCTTAAAGCAGCATATACTGGAAATTGATGAGGCATAGAACCAGGGCAGACAGTCTATTGAAATCTGTAAAACATTGTATATATTACTGTCTACAATACAGTGCATTTCCATGTTTCGAACAACTAAAAAGTTTGGAAACTTAGGGTATAGGAAGTACTACCCATCATGTCTGCGTTTGCCCTTTGAAAGCAAGGAAACCGGACAAGTCAAGTCAGGCAGCATCAGTGAAGATTTAAACAGCATTAATATTTGGACAGCATGGTGGCTCAGTGGTTAGCACTGCTGCTTCACAGCGCCAGGGACCTTCGATTCCAGCCTTGGGTGACTGTTCGTATGGAGTTTGCACATTCTCTCTTGTTTCACCTGAGTTTCTTCCAGGTGCTCCTGTTTCCTGCTACAATCCAAAGATGTGCAGGGTTAGGTGGATTGGGAAATGCAGGTTTACTGGGTTGGGGTTGGATACTCTTTGGTGTGGATTCACTGGGCTGAATGGCCTGCTTCCACACTTTAGGGATTCAATGTCATGTCGTTTCAGGTCCATGATCTTTCATCAGAACCTGGAAAATTTAGAAATGTAAGAGATGTTAATTAAATAAAACAGGGTGGTTCACAAAAAGAACAGAACCACATTAAACAACAAAAGAGTTGGTGAATCAATGGTGATGGAACAAGTAAAATTAACTAGAGATGTATCTGAATGGCAGGATCATGAACAGATACAGCAAGAACACAAGAATTACAGAACAAAGTCTGAAAGAAGAAAAAAATGATGGGAGCAATTATGGTCTGAAATTCTTGAATGTTGAAACTGGAGTGGTATAAACTGTTAAATCAAAAGATTTGGTTTTGTCTCTCAAGCTTGATGTTACGAAGTCGAGAGAGTGTATATTCACTTTAAGATAGAAAGTGTTTGATGAATTTTAAAGTAAATTTAAAGTACAGGTATAGCTGCTAGCCACAGCTCAGAGATGGGCTGTTCCAAAATAGATACATGTAGCAAATGGCTGTTAAATGGTTAACTAAGTTTGGGTTGCTGTTTTGACAACAATTCAAATTTAACCAATTAATTTAAATTATGCCCAGGATACTGAGAAGCAATTGTGTTTGAATTTATTGTACTGGCAACATCGGACCAATGAGAGGGAACAATATTGGGAGTTTGAAAAATGTGGGCACTTTGAAAATTGGTCAGAGCAACAGCCATTGAGCTAACTGCCCATCTAACATCTTGCTCTCAAAGACATTTCAGAAGGCACTATCTATCAAAAAGTACCTTTTCCTTAAAAGCAGTAAAAAGAAAAATCACCCATGAAGAAGACAGCGGAATCAGAAGACCAGAAGGAAGACAGCATGAAAGACTGTGTGGACTTGAGATTAAGTTAATGCAATTGTATTATTGAAATAGGATATTAAGAGAATTATATCGAGAGTGTGGTGCTGGAAAAGCACAGCAGGTGAGGCAGCATCCAAGGAATAGGAGAATCAACATTTCAGGCATACGCCCTTCACCAGGAATGAAGCTTGTGGGGATAAATGAGAGGGGAGGTGGAACTTGGGGAAAGGTAGATGAGAATGCAATACGTAGATGAAGGTGCGGGTGAAAGTGATAGTTCGGAGAGGAAGGTAGAGCAGATAGGTGGGAAGGAAAATGGACAGATCAAGAGGGTGGTGCTGAGTTGGAGGCTTGAGACTAGGATAAGCTGGGGGTTGGGGAAATGAGGAAACTGGTGAAATCCACATTGATCCTATGTGGGTGTGGGGTCCCAAGGCAGAACATGAGGTGTGCTCTTTCTCCAGGCATTGGATGATTAAGGTTTGACAATGGAGGAGACCCAGGACCTGCATATCCCAGTCCCAAGCTCAATGTGAATTTCACAATTCCCATTTCCTCTCCCTCCACCTTATTCCAGTCCCAAGCCTCTAACTCGGCACTGCCCTCTTGACCTGTTCATCTTCCTTCCCACCTGTCCACTCCACCTTCCTCTTTGACCTATCACTTTTATCCCCACCTCCACCTTCCTATTGCATTCCCAGTTACCTTCTCCCCCACTCTCTTCCCATTTATCTCTCAGCCCCTGGCCCACAAACCTCATTGCTGATGAAGGTCTAATGCCTGAAACATCGATTCTCCTCCTCCTAAGATGCTACCTGACCTGCTGTGTTTTTCCAGCACTACACTGTCAACTCTGATCTCCAGCATCTGAAGTCCTCACTTTCTCCTACTTAATAGAATTATCTTCAGTTAAGGGATAGTGTTTAGTTAGAGGAAAGAGTGTCTGTTTGTCCAGTGTTCACTACTGGAGCTAGGAAAATAAATTGTTATTTTTCTTTAAATAGTGGAAGGTAGGAGGTCTGTTTCACCAACTTTTAGCAGATTACGAGACGCAGCAAGCTTTTCCAGGTGTTTGCTTTTTACTTAGCAGAGGGGTTTGACCTCCAAGTCGTAACACTTGATTTGAGGTTCAGTGGAACATTGAAGTAGTTTGAAGATAGAGAGGTAAATATGAGAGTAAGGTGGAGAATTCGAATGGCAGAATATTTGAAAGTTGGAATTGTGCCTGAATGGAAGTGTGCTACAAAGCAATCACCTAATTTGAGAGTAGTCTCCACAGCATAGAGGAGACCACACAAGTGTTGCATTTCCTGACAATATTATTCCCTCTGTTCCACCCCAGTTCACTCCTCAATCATCGAAACCATCCCATAGGCTACAACACTGCAATGTTCCAATGAAGCTCAATGTACATTTGAGGAACAGAACCTTATAGTGTCATAGAGTCTTAGAGATGTACAGCATGGAAACAGACCCTTCGGTCCAACCCGTCCATGCTGACCAGATATCCCAACCCAACCTAGTCCCACCTGCCAGTACCCGGCCCATATCCCTCCAAACCCTTCCTATTCATATAACCCATCCAAATGTCTTTTAAATGTTGCAATTGTACCAGCCTCCACCACATCCTCTGGCAGCTCATTCCATACACATACCACCCTTTGCGTGAAAACGTTGCCCGTTAGGTCCCTTTTATATCTTTCCCCTCTCACCCTAAACTTATGCCCTCTAGTTCTGGACTCCCCCACCCCAGGGAAAAGACTTTGTCTATTTATCCTATCCATGCCCCTCATAATTTTGTAAACCTCTATAAAGTCACCCCTCAGCCTCTGATGCTCCAGGGAAAACAGCCCCAGCCTGTTCAGCCTCTGCCCATAGTTCAAATCCTCCAACCCTGGCAACATCCTTGTAAATCTTTTCTGAACCCTTTCAAGTTTCACAACATCTTTCTGATAGAAAGGAGACCAGAATTGCAAGCAATATTCCAACAGTGGCCTAACCAATGTCCTGTACAGCCGCAACATGACCTCCCAACTCCCGTACTCAACACTCTGACCAATAAAAGAAAGCATACCAAACGCGTTCTTCACTATTCTAACTACCCGTGACTCCACTTTCAAGGAGCTATGAACCTGCACATCAAGATCTCTTTGTTCAGCAACACTTTCTAGGACCTTACCATTAAGTGTATAAGTCCTGCTAAGATTTGCTTTCCCAAAACACAGCACCTTGCATCTATCTGAATTAAACTCCATCTGCCACTTCTCAGCCCATTGGCCCATCTGATCAAGATCCTGTTGTAATCTGAGGTAACCTTCTTCACTGTTCACTACACCTCCAATTTTGGTGTCATCTGCAAACTTACTAACTGTACCTCTTATGCTCGCATCCAAATCATTTATGTAAATTACAAAAAGTAGAGGACCCAGCACCAATCCTTGTGGCGCTCACTGGTCACAAACCTCCAGTCTGAAAAACAACCCTCCACCAGCACCCTCTGTCTTCTACCTTTGAGCCAGTTCTGTATCCAAATGCCTAGTTCTCCTTTTATTCCATGAGATCTAACCTTGCTAATCAGTCTCCCACGGGGAACCTTGTTGAACTCCTTACTGAAGTCCATATAGATCACATCTACCACTCTGCCCTCATCAGTCCTCTTTGTTACTTCTTCAAAAAACTCAATCAGGTTTGTGAGACATGATTTCCCACGCACAAAGCCATGTTGACTATCCCGAATCAGTCCTTACCTTTCCAAATACATGCACATCCTGTCCCTCGGGATTCCCTCCAACAACTTGCCCACCACCGACGTCAAGCTCACTGGTCTATAGTTCCCTGGCTTGTCCTTACCACCCTTCTTAAAGAGTGGCACCATGTTAGCCATCCTCCAGTCTTCCGGCACCTCACCTGTGACTATCGATGATACAAATATCTCAGCAAGAGGCCCAGCAATCATTTCTCTAGCTTCCCACAGAGTTCTCGGGTACATCTGATCAGGTCCTGGGGATTTATACACCTTTATGCGTTTCAGGACATCCAGCACTTCCTCCTCTGTCATATAGACATTTTGCAAGGTGTCACCATCTATTTTGCTACTTTCTATATCTTCCATATCCTTTTCCACAGTAAATACTGATGCAAAATACTCACTTAGTATCTCCCCCATTTTCTCAGGCTCCACACAACGGCCGCCTTGCTGATCTTTGAGGGGCACTATTCTCTCCCTAGTTACTCTTTTGTCCTTAATGTATATGTAAAAACCCTTTGGATTCTCCTTAACTCTATTTGCCAAAGCTATTTCATGTCCCCTTTTTGCCCTCCTGACTTCCCTCTTAAGTATATTCCTATTGCCTTTACACTGTTCTAAGGATTCACTCGATCTATCCTGTCTTTATCTTACATATGCTTCCTTCTTTTTCTTAACCAAATCCTCAATTTCTTTAAACATCCAGCATTCCCTATACTTACCAACCTTCCCTTTTACCCTAACAGGAATATACTTTCTCTGGACTCTCATTATCTCATTTTTGAAGGCTTCCCATTTTCCAGCCATCCCTTTACCTGCGAACATCTACCCCCAATCAGCTTTTGAAAGTTCTTGCCTAATACTGTCAAAATTGGCATTTCTCCAAGTTAGATCTTCAACATCTTGCAAAATGTCCAGATTACAGAGGAGGAAGTGCTGGATATCTTGAAACGGTTAAAGGTGGATAAATGCCCAGGACCTGATCAGGTGTACCAAGGAAGCTAGAGAAGTGATTGCTGGGCCTCTTGCTGAGATATTTGTATCATCGATAGTCACAGGTGAGGTGCCGGAAGACTAGAGGTTGGCAAAAGTGGTGCCACTGTTCAAGAAGTGCGATAAAGACAAGTCAGGAAACTATAGACCAGTGAGCCTGACCTCAGTGGTGGGCAAGTTGTTGGAGGGAATCCTGAGAGACAGGATGTACACGTATTTGGAAAGGTAAGGACTGATTCGGGATAGTCAACATGGCTTTGTGCATGGGAAATCATGTCTCACAAACTAGATTGAGTTTTTTGAAGAAGTAACAAAGAGGACTGGTGAGGGGCAGAGCAGTAGATGTGATCTATATGGACTTCAGTAAGGCATTCGACAAGGTTCCCCATGGGAGACTGGTTAGCAAGGTTAGATCTCATGGAATATAGGGAGAACTAGGCACTTGGATACAGAACTGGCTCAAAGGTTGAAAACAGAGGGTGGTGATGGGGGGCTGTTTTTCAGACTGGAGGCCTGTGACCAGTGGGGTGCCACGAGGATCGGTGCTGGGCCCTCTACCTTTTGTAATTTACATAAATGATTTGGATGTGAGCATAAGAGGTACAGTTAGTAAGTTTGCAGATGACACCAAAATTGGAGGTGTAGTGGACAGCGAAGAGGGTTACCTCAGATTACAACAGGATCTGGACCAGATAAATGCGAGGTGCTGCGTTTTGGGAATGCAAATCTTAGCAGGACTTAACACTTAACAGTACTTTACACTTAACGGTAAGGTTCTAGGGAGTGTTGCTCAATGAAGAGACCTTGGTGTGCAGGTACATAGCTCCTTGAAAACGGAGTCGCAGGAAGTTAATGTAGTGAAGAAGGCATTTGGTATGCTTTCCTTTATTGGCCAGAGTATTGTTTAGATTAGATTACTTACAGTGTGGAAACAGGCCCTTCGGCCCAACAGGTCCACAATGATCTTCCGAAGAGCAACCCACCCAGACCCATTCCCCTACATTTACCCCTTCATTTAACACTACAGCAATTTAGCATGGCCAATTCACCTAACCTGCACATTTTTGGAATGTGGGAGGAAACCGGAGCACGCGGAGGAAACCCACGCAGACACGGGGAGAACGTGCAAACTTCACACAGACAGTCGCCTGAGGTGGAAATTGAACCCGGATCTCTGGCACTGTGAGGCAGCAGTGCTAACCACTGTGCCACCGTGCCGCCCACTTCAGTATTGAGTACAGGAATTGGAAGGTCATGTTGCGGCTGTACAGGACATTGGTTAGGCCACTGTTGGAATATTGCGTGCAATTCTGGTCTCCTTCCTATCGGAAAGATGTTGTGAAAGGGTTCAGAAAAGATTTGCAAGGATGTTGCCAGGGTTGGAGGATTTGAGCTGAATAGGCTGGGGGAGAGGCTGAATAGGCTGGGGCTGTTTTCCCTGGAGCGTCGGAGGCTGAGGGGTGACCTTATAGCGGTTAACAAAATTATGAGGGGCATGGATAGGATAAATGGGCAAAGTCTTTTCCATGGGATCGGGGAGTCTAGAGGGCGTAGGTTTTGAGTGAGAGGGGAAAGATATAAAAGAAACCTAACGGGCAACTTTTTCACGCAGAGGGTGGTACGTGTATGGAATGAGCTACCAGAGGATGTGGTGGAGGCTGGTACAATTGCAACGTTTAAGAGGCATTTGGATGGATATATGAATAGGAAGGGTTTGGAGGGATATGGGCTGAGTGCTGGCAGGTGGGACTAGATTAGTTTGAGATATCTGGTCGGTGTGGACAGATTGGACCAAAAGGTCTGTTTCCATGCTGTATATCTCCATGACTCTAAGGTTACCCCTCAGCCTCCAACACTCCTGTTCAAGGAATCTGCTGTGATCACTTCCCTTAAGTGGAAACAGGAACGTCATCAGAAAGGAGAATGTTAGCAGGAAGTTAGAAAAAAGGTTAACATTCACAAGCAGTCAGTATGGAATGCAATGTGACAAGTTACATATTTCTCAAACTTGCACTCCAATGTACATGAAGGATTCCTGATGAAGGGCTCTGGCCCGAAACATCGAATTTCCTGTTCCTTGGATGCTGCCTAACCTGCTGTGCTTTAACCAGCAACACATTTTCAGCTCTGATCTCCAGCATCTGCAGACCTCACTTTTTACTCCAATGTACAGGACAGTCTCAGTGGTAGAACGCCTTCACTAAGTCAAAGGCTCGTCAGTTCAACTCGGAGATGCCTAACCTAATCTAGGTTAATGCTCCAATGCAGCACTCTGAGGGGTATGGGGTGTTTGAAGAGCCAAACCATCACATCGCAAAATGTAACATTCGTTGTCAATTAAAGTTGCTGTTCAGAATTGTTAGATGGAAATGGAAGTCCAACAGGCTCTCCTACAAGAGCACTGCCAGTTCTTGTGTTTCCTGCCAAGTTGAACATCCATTGTAATTCTTCCACTCTTCGATTGCAAGGGTATCAGATCAGAACACTTATCACAAATGGTCCTTCAGAGAGATAGTACTTGCATTTGGTAACTTCTTTCATGAAGTTGAGGCACTCCAAGCATTTTAAAGCAAATTAGTTACCTTTGAAGTATAGTCATGATTGCAGCTTGAAACTTCAGCACCAATTCAGCTAGGCTTAGTGCTCGAGTCACCAGTGCAGGACTTGCAAAGCTTGATAAAGGTTGCAGATAATGTCAATCTGAAAATGCGCAGTCAGTTTGCAAACATGGTGAAATTAGTCATCAGTGGTTTACTTTCAGATTTCCTGAATATAATCACCAGCCACTGCATTAATTTGGTTTTCATCAATGCTCACATCAGAAGCTCTGCATGCTTATCACAAAGGCAATGCTTCGATAAAGTTGCAAAAGGGCCTCATTGCCTCAGTTGTTCATGGCCTATTATCAACAAATCATTCATTGATTTTCCTTGTTACCATACTTCCTAAAACACAGTCCCTTTTCTCTCTGAAACCAGATGGGTACAAATGTGAGTGTATTTGGGAGAGAAATGACCTAGTGATCAACTGCTTCATTAACTCAATCAAGACAATAATTACTGTGTCTCTCCTTCCTCTTCCAAACCACAACGACAATCCCAAGCTCATTCTCTGGATAACTGATTCTCCTTCTTCCCATCCCTCCACACTCCAATCCCCCTGTTCCTTCCCTTCCCTGCCATCAAACTATCTGGTGTCTCTCTCACTGTAATGGCTCAAAGGCCCACTCTCCCCTCACTCCTTTCCAAAGTTTTGGCCATTAATGTTGCTGTTTACCAAAAAAAGTCACAATGACTTATTTCTCAAACTTGCACTCCAATGTGCAGGCCATGTCTCAGTGGTAGAACCCCTCCTCTAAGTCAAAGGATCGTCAGTTCAACTCGGAGATGCCTAACCTAATCTAGGTTAATGCTCCAATGCAGCACTCTGAGGGGTTTGGTCTTCCAGTTAGAGCACTGAAGCAATGTCCTGCCTTTCCCATGGTGCTGCAGCAATGTGCGCACTCCTGTTTCTTTTTCACCTTAAACACACATAGACTGGCTCAGTTCCTTTTAAAGTGAGTTGCAGCCTGTCACTGTTTGACACAAAAAAATCCTGATGGTTTTTGCTAGTCTGACCTCAGTTAGCATGTGGTTAACAAACACAATATAGAGGAAGAGAGTGCTCTTTCAATGCAGCCTGTGCTGCAGTAACATACACATCAGGTTTATCCACACTAAGGCATGATAAATGAGTCAATGCCACTGACCACTCTGTATATGATATGATTGCTGATGCAGCTGGAATATTTGACCCATTTTGATACCGAATCTGGGAGTAATTTAAAACTGCAGGCATGAGCTGTGTAATGCAGTGTAAGGTTACTCCATGTGAGATGAGGGGAAGCAGAGCCAAATAGCTGAGATACATTGAATGATGTTTCTCCTACAGCATAGGCCTTGTGGCCTTTGACTTGCAGTTATATGTTGCCCTCTATAGTAGAACAGATTGGTTGCGATGTCTGAGCTGTGTATTGGAGTGAGTTTTCCAAATTAAAATTCTATGAGCAGAATGTTATAGGGGTCTGGGTGACGTGAGCTAATGGCAAGATATGTGGCAAAATCAGGCACCAAGTAGAGGGAGGACCATCGCAATGTCAGGAGCAACTCATGCCATCGTCTACACTTTTCACAGGCAGTGTGGTGCGATTCCTACCAAGCAGCAGTGAGTTGCCAATTAATTATGATTATTTCTTGTTAAACGATGACCCACCCTACTTCTTTGATATTCATATTCTCATCTTACCAAACTCACCAGGTAAGCAAGGCATTGAGATAACCCCACAAGGAAACCAGAGTGCAGATTCAGCTCCCTGCCTGCTCTGAATTACTTCCGTGCTAGACACAATGCAACACCATCCTGGGACATGAACCATAGGGATTAACTACACACACTCTTTGACCATGGACATTGGCATCTGGCATCATTGCAAACTTCATAGCACCACTCAGTTACTTGTAGACCGCTTGGGAAGTAAGGAGTTGCATTGCACTAACAACTAGGATTGAGAAGACTGTTGCAGGCATACTGTGTTATTCAGGGGTCGGTGCCCAGCTCACAGACTGGCCTCTTGTTGGCTCTCTTGCAGCTCGCTCACCTAGTGCCCGCCTGGATGCTTGATACCTTGCTTTGTCATTTTCTGCCTATTAGGCAGCATCCAACGAGCAGCGAAATCGACGTTTCAGGCAAAAGCCCTTCTGCCTGAACTGCTGTGCTCTTCCAGCACCACTGATCCAGAATCTGGTTTCCAGCATCTGCAGTCATTGTTTTTACCTATATTCTGCCTATTACTCAGCCAGAGCCAAAGAATCTCACTAATACCATATTGAGGTCTTCTTCAGGGCAGACACACAGACAGTTTGCTTGTCATGCTTGTCAGTTAGGGTTGTCCGGGGTGGAGGGACAAATATTTCAGTGAATGGTACTTTGAGCCATCCAGTACCTACAGCAGGCAGCCTACTGCATGGCAAGCACACTGCACCTTCTTCAAGATACTGTCACTGACACTGTCACTCAGGGGCTCTCAGTCCCAACAATCACTGGGACAGTCCACACACAGTGCAGGTACTTCAACACGGTTAGCCGTCTGCATGGGATACTGACAGTCAGGGGATCTGTCCCAGTCCAGCCTGGAACTTTGATCAGCAGTCAGTCCTGTAGGGCCAGCCGCAGCTGTCAGGGGAAACCACACACAATCAGTCAGGCAGCAGTCAAGACAGTGGTCAGGGGTCTGGTCAGTCATGTCTAGGGGCTGCTCATTGAAGTCAGCCTGAATCTGATTACAGTCCAGTGGGTCCATCTGTCGATCTTTCAGGAGGGGTCAAGCTGGATTGTTATGAGGGTAGAGGAGAGGGGTCTGGTGGTTCAATGTGAGAAGTGGGTGGAGGAGACAATGCTGGAAGTTAAAGCAAGGGCATTTGAGGAAGTGCGGATAAGGACGTTGAGAAGGGGAGCTCAAAGTGTAAGGGAGCTATGCAGAACAACATCTGTCCTCAAAATCTTCCCTGGGCTTCCAGTTGCCTGTCATTTCCATACACCATCATGTTCCCTAGCCAATTTCTCTGCCTGGGGCTAGCTGCAGTGTTCAATGCAAACTGGAAGAACAGCGCTTTATTTCCCACTTGGGGACCCGACAGACTTCAGGACTCGATATAGAATCCAATCATTTTAGTGCTTGAGCACCATCTCCTAAGTCCTTCTCCCAATCCTCACAAAGCAGGCCTTGTCATCACATGAGCAGCTACAACACACAGCCTATTGTCAACTGCTAATTATCCCAATTAGCAGCTACAGATTCCCTCAGGCTGACCATCACCCACTCCTTTGCCTGCCCAACTGTTTTTGTCTCTCTATGTTCCATCTCTACTTATCATTTATTCCACCTCACTCTCCCCAAATCTTCTTTAGCATATATCCCAACCTTTCCAAATTATAATCTGTCCTGAAGAATTCTCACTGGAAACAGAAGATTCTTTCTCTCCACAGATGCTGCCAAACCTGCTGCGATTTTTGAGCAGTTTCTGTTTTTGTAACATCAGAGGGCAATGCAGAACATGAGAGCGGGTAGTTATTGGCTGTGACCAACACCTTGGCCTCCACAGGGAGTGCACAAGAGAGCAGAGTGGGCATCTTTAAGGTGTAATGTCATAGATCAGTCAGAGATAGTCAGGGGCAAAGATCAATTGTGAGGTGGTCTCCATATTGGGGGAAAAGGTGAAAATGGACTCTTGGGTCATATGAGGTTAAAGGGATCATGGAGGCTCTGGTGGGGTTACCTGGCAACCATGTGGGGCCCAGAACCGACACTGTCCACCACAATCTGCGTTCTAAGTTCTGACTTTCCATTCCCTAAATGCACGGTGCTACTAGAAATTGGCTGGGATAATACTCCAGGTGGGCAGTGTAGTGATTGGAATGAGGTCAGCGAGGTAGATCTCCATAGAATATGAGTTCCCTGATTGGGATGTTAACCTGGTCCAATCAGGGAGCCCTAGCTGACAGATATAAACAGGAGTGTCCAGAGAAAAAAAATAAACAGGAGTGTCATGGGTCCTGCTCACTCTAGGAACCGACTCTGTGCTAGCTGGGTCGGGGTCATGTATTATTCATGTGTAAATAAGGGTGACTTGGTGGCGGGACACCGGCCTGTGCAGAGTTATTTCAGGTAGACTCAGTGTCAGGTTGCTGCCGAGAGCGCAGGATCCCATTCTGTTGGATGCTGGAACATTGCACCCAACAAAAATATGACATGACTGCAAAGTGCAGCTACATTTAATTTACAATCATTTCATCACCCATTTGTTACGCATGCAGAGTGAAGGTGCTGAGGGGTCAGATGTTGGTCAAAGATGTTTGCAAATTAAACTCAGGCATCTCAGTAATGTGGAAGTTAGTGTGGCCAGACAGGCCACTCAAAATGATGGATTTATGAAGATGGACAATAAATGAGGCATGATGGGAAACTTAGACAAGCCTTGACCAAAAGTGATGGTGTTCATAGACTCTGGACTAAACATGCTGCAGAATCCAGAGTCGAGAGTGTGGTGCTGGAAAAACACAGCAGGTCAGGCATCCGAGGAGCAGGAGAATCGACGTTTTGGGCATAAGCCCTTCATTGGGGGCTGTGACAGGCTGTGCTTTTCCAGAACTACACTTTTCGACTCTGATCTCCAGCGACTGCAGTCCTCACTTTGTCCTATGCTGCATGATCCAGAAAGGCTACAGTTTCAGACAGACAATATGCAACTGACCCAGCAGTTGCAGACAATACAATATACACTTGAATTGGAATTGAAAGGATTGGTCGGAATGCTATCCCCAGGACAATCGGAAACATCAAGCTGTTTACCAGGCACAGAGGTGCCTCACACTATTTGGAAAGTGCCACCTGACTTACGTGCCCCAACACCTCCAGGAATGGATGCCCAAGGACCACCTTGCCATCGACATGTCCACACTTAGTTGGGTCCAAACATTCAGGGTGATTGAGTCCTGGTTGATCTATTGGTAGACATCGAAGACTCTCCCAACAGGGTGCAAAGACTTTTAAGTACAAGAATCACTGCAACACCACAGTCAGGAGTGGTAACTCGAGACCAACAATCATGAAGAGAAGACACCCCATTCTCCATTGGGAAAGATCAGATGACCAACGCCACGTGGTTCAAGGCCAAGATCTAGAGTGGTGGTATATGATCATCCAGAGTTAAGTTAAAGCACAAGATATTTGATTAGATGTATTGAGTAAGTTGTTAATTTGTAGAATATTTTATCAATTGTGTTAAATAAATAAATATTATCATTTGTTATTATTAAGAGTCGACTCACAGTTTCTTTGCTAGATATAAGAGTTAAAACACACTCTGTGGCATTAGCAATGGTGGTATAAGAGGCCATTGCTGCTGAAAGTCCTGTGTGAGTCACAAACCATCACTTCTTCATCAGTGATGCAAATATAAAAGTGTACAGAATGCAGTGAGACGCCCAGTGTTTAATGTGAGTCTGAATGGTCATTCAACTGGTGTGACCCCTTCACCAAGTTGCTGTGGATGGATGATGGAGCCTGGCCTTCATTATCTCACTGCAGCATTTCTCACCTCATTTGCAGGCCTTGATGACCGTGCTGAAGCAAAGAACCACTTTCACTCCTCATGTTCCCAATGTAGGTCATTGCCACCGAGAGTCCAGTGCATGTTGCTCACTGTGGCTGCCTTCCCAAGAAATTGAGGATGGATGCAGGAGGACTATGTCCGGTGACTTGAAAATAAGGAGCAGCCAGCTCAAGGAGGGATCCCTGCTGCAGGGCCCCTCAGGATGTGTGAGGCCCATGGCCGGATCACATTTCTGAGGGTGAGTGTGTGAGTGAGGTGCAGTGCTGACACAGGCTCTGTATGCACTGGGACAGTGATGAGACTGTGTGCCAGATGCTGGGGCAGGATCTAGGGGACAGCAGGACTGGGAGGTCAACCTCTCCTGGTGGCTATGAAGGTGACAGCTGCTTTAACCTTCCCTGAAACTGGCTCCTTCCAGGCAGCAGTGGCTGACCAGTATATGGGCTCTCTCAGTCGTGCAGCACAACTACATCAGGGCAGTACCCAGCGTCTACAGGATCACACTGGTTCAATTCATTCCCCAGGGACAAGGTCAGTGCTATAGTCCAGGAAGTAGAATTCAGAAATAGAGCTAGGCTCCCCCAGGGACAGGACAGGAGGATTGGGAAATACAGCTGGGTTCCCCCAGGGACACGGCAGTAGGATTGCGAAATACAACTGGAATCCCCCAGGGAGAGGGTTGTAGGATTGGGAAACACAGTTGGTTTCCCCTAGGGACAGGGCAGCAGAATTGGGAAATACAGCTGGAATCCCCCAGGGGCAGGGCAGCAGGATTGGGAAATACAACTGGGATCCCCCAGGGGCAGGGCAGCAGGATTGGGAAATACAGCTGGAATCCCCCAGGGGCAGGGCAACAGGATTGGGAAATACAACTGGGATCCCCAGGGACAGGGCAGCTGGATTGGGAAATACAGATGGGTTTGCGCAGGAACAGGGCAGCAAGATTGGGAAATACAGCTGGGTACCTCCAGGGGCAGGGCAGTAGGATTGGGAAATGCAGCTGGGTTCCTCCAGTGAGAGGGCAGCAGGATTGGGAAATACAGCTGGGTTTCCCCGGGAACAGGGCAGTAGGATTGCGAAATACAACTGGAATCCCCCAGGGAGAGGGTTGTAGGATTGGGAAACACAGTTGGTTTCCCCTAGGGACAGGGCAGCAGAATTGGGAAATACAGCTGGAATCCCCCAGGGGCAGGGCAACAGGATTGGGAAATACAACTGGGTTCCCCAGGGAGAGGGCAGTAGGATTGGGAAATACAGCTGGGTTCCCACAGGGGCAGGGCCGTAGGAATGGGAAATGCAGCTGGGATCCCCCAGGGAGAGGGCAGTAGGATTGGGAAATACAGCTGGGTTCCCACAGGGACAGGGCAGTAGGATTGGGAAATACAGCGGGGTTCCCACAGGAACAGGGCAGCAGGATTGGGAAATACAAATGAGTTCACCTGGGACAGGGCAGTAGGATTGGGAAATACAGCTGGGTTTCCCCAGGGACAGGTCAGTAGGATTGGGAAAAAAACCTGGGTTCGCGCAGCAACAGGGCAGCAGGATTGGGAAATACAGCTGCGATCGCCCAGGGAGAGGAAAGTAGGATTTGGAAAAACAGCTGGGTTCCCCTAGGGATAGGGCAGTGAAATTTGGGAATACAGCCTAGTTCCCCCATGGAGAGGCCAGTAGGATTGTGAAATATAGCTGGGATTCCCCAGGCACCGGGCTGTAGGTTTGTGAAATATAGCTGTGTTCTCCCAGCGACAGGGCAGTAGGATTGGGAAATACAGCTGGGTTTCCCCAGGGACAGGGCAGTAGGATTGGGAAATACAGCTGAGCTCCCCAGGGAGAGGGTTGTAGGATTGGGAAATGCACCGGGGTTCCCACAGGGACAGGGCTGTAGGATTGGGAAATATAGCTGCATTCCCCCAGGGACCGGACTGTAGGTTTGGGAAATACAGCTGGGTTCCCCCAGGGACTTGTCAGTAGGATTGGGAAATACAGCTGGGTTCTCCTACGGACAGGGTTGCAGGACATGGAAATACAGCTGGGTTCCCACAGGAACATGACAGCAGGATTTGGAAATACAGCAGTATTCGCCAAGGGAGAGGTCAGTAGGATTTGGAAATACAGCTGGGTTCAGGTAGCGACAGGGCAGTAGGATTGGGATATCCAGCTGGTTTCCCCCAGGGAGAGGGCTGTAGGATTGGGAAATACAGCTGGGTTCCCCCAGGTACAGGGCAGTAGGATTGGGAAATACAGCTGGGTTCCCCCAGGGAGAGGGTAGTAGGATTGGGAAATATAGATGGGTTCCCACAGGGCGAGCGCAGTAAGATTGGGAAATATAGCTAGATTCCCCCAGGTGCAGGGCAGTAGGATTGGGAAATACAGCTGGGTTCGTCCAGGGACGGGGCAGTAGGATTGGGAAATACAGCTAGGTTCACTCAGGAACAGGGCAGCAGGATTGGGAAATACAGCTGGGTTCCCCCAGGGGTAAGGCGGTAAGATTGGGAAGTACAACTGGGATCCCCAGAGACAGGGCAGCAGGATTGGGAAATACAGCTGGGTTCCCACAGGTACGGGGCAGTAGGATTGGGAAATATACCTGGGTTTGCGTAGGAACAGGGCAGCAAGATTGGGAAATACAGCTGGGATCCACCACCAGGGACAGGGCAGCAGGATTGGGAAAAAAACCTGGGTTCGCGCAGGAACAGGGCAGCAGGATTGGGAAATACAGCTGCGATCGCCCAAGGAGAGGAAAGTAGGATTTGGAAAAACAGCTGGGTTCCCCTAGGGTTAGGGCAGTGAAATTTGGGAATACAGCCTAGTTCCCCATGGAGAGGGCAGTAGGATTGTGAAATATAGCTCGGATTCCCCAGGGACCGGGCTGTAAGTTTGGGAAATATAGCTATGTTCACCCAGGGGCAGGGCAGTAGGATTGGGAAATACAGCTGGGTTTCCCCAGGGACAGGGCAGCAGGATTGGGAAATACAGCTGGGCTCCCCAGGGAGAGGGTTGTAGGATTGGGAAATGCACCGGGGTTCCCACAGGGACAGGGCTGTAGGATTGGGAAATATAGCTGCATTCCCCCAGGGACCGGACTGTAGGTTTGGGAAATACAGCTGGGTTCTCCCAGGGTCAGGGCAGTAGGATTGGGAAATACAGCTGGGTTTCCCCAGGGACAGGGCAGCAGGATTGGGAAATACAGCTGAGCTCCCCAGGGAGAGGGTTGTAGGATTAGGAAATGCAGTGGGGTTCCCACAGGGACAGGGCTGTAGGATTGGGAAATATAGCTGCATTCCCCCAGGGACCAGACTGTAGGTTTGGGAAATACAGCTGGGATCCACCAGGGACAGGTCAGTAGGATTGGGAAATACAGCTGGGTTCTCCTACGGACAGGGTTGCAGGACATGGAAATACAGCTGGGTTCCCACAAGAACATGACAGCAGGATTTGGAAATACAGCTGGGTTCAGGTAGCGACAGGGCAATAGGATTGGGATATCCAGCTGGTTTCCCCCAGGGAGAGGGTGTAGGATTGGGAAATGCAGCGGGGTTCCCACAGGGACAGGGCTGTAGGATTGGGAAATATAGCTGCATTCACCCAGGGCGAGGGCATTAGGATTGGGAAATACAGCTGGGTTCCGCCATGGAGAGGTAGTAGGATTGGGAAATATAGATGGGTTCCCACAGGGCGACCGCAGTAGGATTGGGAAATACAGCTGGATTCCCCCAGGTGCAGGGCAGTAGGATTGGGAAATAGAGCTGGGTTCCCCAAGGACAAGGCAGCAGGATTGGGAAATACAGCTGGGTTCCCCCAGGGGTAAGGCGGTAAGATTGGGAACTAAAACTGGGATCCCCAGAGACAGGGCAGCTGGATTGGGAAATACAGTTGGTTTCCCACAGGGACAGGGCAGTAGGATTGGGAAATACAGCTGGGTTCCCACAGGGCGAGCGCAGTAGGATTGGGAAATACAGCTGGGTTCCTCAGGGAGAAGGTTGTAGGATTGGGAAATACAGCTGCGTTCTCATAGGGACAGGGCAGTAGGATTGGAAATACAGCTGGGTTCCCCCAGGGACAGGGCAGTAGGATTGGGAAATACAGCTGGGATCCCGCAGAGACAGGGCAGTAGGATTGGGAAATACAACTGGGTTCGCCAGGTGCAGGGCAGTCGGATTGGGAAATATATCTGGCATCCCCTAGGGACAGGGCAGTAGGTTTGGGAAATACAGCTGGGTTCCCCAGGAACAGGGCAGTAGGATTGGGAAATACATATGGGTTCCCCTAGAGACAGGGCAGTAGGATTGGGAAATACAGCTGAGTTCCCCCAGGAACAGGGCAGTAGGATTTGGAAATACAGCCTGGTTCCCCCAGGGACAGGGCAGTAGTATTGGGAAATACAGCTGGGATTCCCTAGTGGCAGGGCAGTAGGATTGGGAAATACAGCTGGGATTCCCTAGTGGCAGGGCAGTAGGATTGGGAAATACAGCTGAGTTCCCCCAGGGACAGGGCAGTAGGATTGGGAAATACAGCTGGAGTCCACCAGGGACAGGGCAGTAGGATTGGGAAATACAGCTGGGATTCCCTAGTGGCAGGGCAGTAGGATTGGGAAATATATCTGGGTTCCCCTAGGGCCAGGGCAGTAGGATTGGGAAATACAGCTGCGTTCCTCAGGGAGAAGGTTGTAGGATTGGGAAATAGAGCTGGGTTTCCCCAGGGACACAGCAGTAGGATTGGGAAATACAGCTGGGTTCCCACAGGGACAGGGTAGTAGGTTTGGGAAATACAGCTGTGCTCCCCCAGGAACATGGCAGCAGGTTTGGGAAATACAGTCGAGTTCGCCCAGGGGCTGGGCAGAAGGATTGGGAAATATAACTGGGTTCCCTAGAGACAGGGCAGCAGTATTGGGAAATACAGCTGGGTTCCCCTAGGGACAAGGCAGTAGGATTGGGAAATACAGCTGGGTTCCCACAGGTACGGGGCAGTAGGATTGGGAAATATACCTGGGTTTGCGTAGGAACAGGGCAGCAAGATTGGGAAATACAGCTGGGATCCCCCATGGAGAGGGCAGTAGGTTTGGGAAATACACCTAGGCTCCCCCAGCGACACGGCAGTCGGATTGGAAAATACAGCAGGGTTACCCCAGGGAGAGGGCTGGGGGATTGGGAAATACAGCTGTGTTCTCCCAGGGACAGAGAAGCAGGATTGGGAAACACAGCTGTGTTCCACCAGGGACAGGGCAGCAGGATTGGGAAATACAGCTGTGTTCCACCAGGGACAGGGCAGTAGGATTGGGAATTACATCTGGGTTCCCCCAGGGACAGGGTAGTAGGATTGGGAAATACAGCTGGGATCCTCAGGGCGAAGGTTGTAGGATTGGGAAATACAGCTGGGATCCCCTAGGGACAGGGTAGTAGGATTGGGAAATACAGCTGGGTTCCCCAGGGGCAGGGCAGTAGGATTTGGGAAATACAGCTGGGTTCCCCCACGGATAGGGCAGTAGGATTGGGAAATACAGCTGGGTTCCCCAAGGGAGACGGCTGCAGGATTGGGAAATACATCTGGGTTCCCCCAGGGACAGGGCAGCAGAATTGGGAAATACAGCTGAGTTCGTCCAGGGACAGGGCAGTAGTATTGGGAAATACAGCTGGGTTCTCCCAGGGAGTGGGCAGTAGGATTAGGAAATACAGCTGGGTTCCCCCCCAGGATCAGGATGCCAATTCCAGCCCTCATGGTACTGAGAGGGTGGTATCACAATGCTGCAGAATTTATCAGCAGGAAGGGTTCCATTCCATTGATGTCCAGGTGGTGTGTGGTCCCCGTTCCCATTTCCTGTAGGTATATGCCCACAACCTTGGCAGCTGATTCCTACACCCTGGAGCCCTGTTATATTCCTCGTGCCTCACAAAGCTGGTTAATGGGGATAAAGACTACCCAATGTGCCCATGGTGTAAGGCATCATTACACACCCCCCAACTAATGTAAAGCCACTCCAGGCTCTAAACTTTGTTTCATTCTCCATGGATGCATCCAGACCTGCTGAACTTCTTCAGCAGTTTCTGTGTTTGTTTCAGGGTAACATCTTAAAATTATGCAGTAGTCTAAGTACCCAGGGAAAATTCAGCCCACAGCTGATGCATTACTGAGAATTAATAGGCCAAGCTGAAGCAAAAGATTTAGTTCTCTGAGGATATAAAAGCACTTTCATAATGAACTACAATAAACTCTCGAGCAGCTTCGAGGAAGAAATTCCAGGAAATTCAAGAAACACAAAGGCAGATGTCAAATGCATCTGGATCAGGAAGTTGCCTAGAAGGTAGAGGTTGTGATTGAGAAGATAAAGAAGTTTGCAAATTATATGAAAATTGGTAGCAAGGTAAATAGTGATGAGGATAACCAGATATTGCTGGAGAATATCAACAAACTGGTTAGTTAGGTGGAGGAGGAGCAAATGGAATGCAATCCGTAAAAGAGTAGAACAATCACCTGGGGCAAGAAAACATGGCATAACATGAATGGTGGATCCTTGAAAGTAGTGAAGATCACCAGGACCATGGTGTAGACATGGTCCTGAATGTAGCAGGGCAGGTAGATAAGATGGTTAAGAAGGCCTATGGGATAATTGCCTTTATTATCCGAGGCATAGAGTACAAGAGCAGGGAGGTTATGCTGGAATTGTATGAAATGTTGGTTTGGCCTCGACTGGAGTACTGCGTGCAATGCTTGTCACCACATTATAGGAAGGATGTGATTGCAGTGGAGAGGGCACAGAGGAGGTTTACCAGGATGCTGCCCGGGCCAGAGAGTCTGAGTATAAGGAAAGATTGGATAGTCTGAGATTGATTTTCCTTGGAACAGCAAAGGTTGAGAGGGGGACCTGATAGATGTGATAAGTTTAGGAGAGGCATGGATGGGTGGATAGGAAGGCACATTTTCCATTTGTAGAAAGGTTAGTAAATACATTGAAGGTAAGAGTTATAAGGCTAAGAGGAGTGTTGAGGAGAGGTGTTTTTTCTGAGTGTGCTGGGAATCTGGAACTCACTGCCTGGAAGGGTGGTTGGGTTAGAAATTCTCATAATATAATATCAATATTTTGAGAAGGTTTGTAGCTCAGATAGTGGGTGCAATTGTTGGTTTGTACACAGATGTTTTGTCACCCTGTTACATAACATCGTCAGTGTGCCTTCTGAGGAACCATTGTTGAAGTACTGACCTGGTCAGTTATGGTAGGTTGTATCATTTCCAGTCCTGTGCCGCAGTGGCTTGTTTATAGGGCCCATTTCTACATGTCTGTTGATCGTGTTCTGGAGAATCAAGCTTCTAGAAATTCCCATGCGTGTCTTTGGTTAGCTTGTCCCAAGGTGGTTACATTATCCCAGTCGAACTGATGGCACTCCTTGTCTTAGTATGTGGAGAAGAGTGAGAATTGGTTGTGTCTTTTTACTGCCAGTTGGTGTTCATGTATTGTGGTATCTAGTCTCTCTCCAGTCTGTCCAATGTAGTACTTGTGGCAGTCACTGCATGGAATTTTGTATATGATGTTGGTTCTGTATGTTATGGGTATGGAGTCTTTCGTTCTTGGCAGCAGTTGGCATAGTGTGGCTGTGGGTTTGCGTGCTACCATAATCCTGAGTGGTCTTAGGAATCTTGTTGTCATTTCTGAGATGTTCTTAATGTAAGGTAGGGTGACCAATGTATTTGACTGTACAGTGTCTGCATGACCTGTGTCTCTTTTGCAGGCATTGGTGGACAAAGCTGATTGGGTATCCGTTATACCTGAAGGCAACTCACACAGACCAAATCCTTCATATCAACAGGAACCATCCCAAAGCGCACAAACTGAGCTGTGCCAGAACACTGTTCAAATGAGCAATAACACAATGCAGCACGCCGGAACTACACAAAGATGAAGAAGAACACCTCCACAAAGTTTTTTGTAAACAATGGATACCCAATCAGCTGCCATCTTGTTGGAGACTCAGTGGAGGGACAGTTTGTGAACAGCAATCATAATTCCAAAAGTTTTAAAATACTTATTGATAAGGAGAAGACTTGTCCTCGGGTGAAATTACTAAATTGAGGGAAGGCTAATTATAATTGGAACTGGAGAATTTAATTTGGGTGGCTGTTTGAGGGTAAATCCACAGCTGACAAGTGGGAGTCTTTTAAAGGCCGGTTGATCAGTGTTCAGGAATAGTGTGTTCCTATGAGGATGAAAGATAGAAATAGCAAGATTTGGGAACTCTGGAAGACAAGAGACACTGAAAGTTTGGTTAAAAGAAAAGGGAAGCATATGTAAGGTTATAGGAAATTAGCCAAGCCCTTGAGGAATATAAATTAAGTAGGTTTGAATTTAAATAAGGAATAAGCAGGCTAAAGGTAGCCATGAAATATCATGTGAAGTAGGATTAATGAGAATCCTAAAGCATTTCATGTGCATATTAGGAAGAAGAGAGTAGCTAGGGAAAGGGTAAGCCCATTCAAGGACATTTATGCACAGAACCAGTGAGAATGGGGAGGTCCTTAATCAATTACTAGGGTTCATAGGTTTGAAGTAAAAGGGGCTATATTTCAAGAAAATGTAAGAGGCAGGTTTTTTACACAGAGGGTGATAAGTGTCTGGAATATGGTGCCAGAGGAGGTGGATACAATAGTAACGTCTAAGATGCATCTTAACAGATATATAAATAGGCAGGGGATAGAAGGATACAAACCATGGAGAAGGGAAAGGTTTTTAGTTTAGAAATTTATCATGTGTCAGCACAGTCTCTGTTAGGCTGTTCCTGTGTGGTACTGTCTTTGTTCTTTGATTTCTTTACATCAGTATTCACCAAGGAGAGGGACATGGTGGCAGTAACATTAGAGAGGGTATGTTGATATTCTGGGGCATGTCAATATTAAGAAAGAGGAGCTGTTGGCTGTTTTGAAAAACATTAAGGTAGTTAAGTCTCCAGGGCCTGATGAGCTATCCCAGAATATTGAGGGAGGTAAGGGATGAGATTGCTGGGGCCTTGACAGAGTTCTTTGTATCCCCTTTAGCCACAAGTGAGGTCCCAGAAGACTAGAGGATAGCCAATATCATTTCTTTGTTTAAGAAGGGCAATGGGGATAATTCAGAAAATTATAGGCTAGTGAGCCTTACATCAGAGGGAGGGGGATTATTGGAGAAGATTCTCAGGACTCACATTTGGGAAATGAATGGACTTATAAGGCATAGTCAGCATGGCTTTGTGCAGGGACGTCTTATCTCACAAATTTGATGTGTTTTTTGGAGAAGTGATCATGATTGATGAGGGTAGGGCAGTGGATGTTGACTACATGGACTTAACTAAAACATTTGACAAGGCTCCACATGGTAGACTGGTCTAGAAGATTAAGTTACATGGGATCAATGGTGAGTTGATAAGTTGAATACAAAATTGACTTGGTCAAAGAAGTAATGGAGGTGTGTTTTTCTGACTGGAGGCCTGTGGCAGGTGGTATTCTGCAAGGATCAGTGCTGGGACTTCTGTTGTTTATAATAAATGATTTGGATGAAAATGTAGGAGGTTTGATTTGTAAGTTTGCAGATAACACAAAAATTGGCTGCGTTGTGGATAGTCAGGAAGGATATCAAAGGATAAAGCAGGATATAGATCAGCTGGAAAGTTGGGCGGAGAAATGGCAGATGGATTTTAATCTGGACAAGTATGAAGTGATGCATTTTGGGAATTCAAAAGCAAGAGGAAAGTACACAGTAAATGGCAGTACCTTAGGAACAGTAACATACAGAGGGTACTTGGGGTGCAAGTCCATAGCTTCCTGAAAGTGGCAACACAAATGCATAAGGTAGGAGAGAAGGCATACAGCATGCTTGCCTTTGTTGGTTGCGGCATTGAGTATAAAAATTGGCAAGTTTGCAGTTGACACAAAGGTTGGAGGTGTCGATGACAGTATAGAGGACTGTTGTAGGCTGCAGCGTGACATTAACAGAATGCACATATGGGCTGAGAGGTGGCAGATGGAGTTCAACCTGGATAAATACGAAGTGATGCATTTGGAAGGTCGAACTTGAAAGTTGAGTACAAGATTAAAGACAGGATTCTTGGCAGTGTGGAGGAACAGAGGGATCTTAGTGTGCAGGTACATAGATCCTTTAAAATTGCCGCCCAAGTGGACAGGGTTGTTAAGAAAGCATATGGTGTTTTAGCTTTCATTAACAGGGGGATTGAGTTTAAGAGTCGTGAGATCTTGTTGCAGCTCTGCAAAACTTTGGTCAGACCGCACTTGGAATACTGTGTCCAGTTCTGGTCACCCTATTGTAGGAAAGATGTGGATGCTTTGAAGAGAGTTCAGAGGAGGTTTACCAGGATGCTGCCTGGACTGGAGGGCTTATCTTACGAAGAGAGGTTGACTGAGCTCGGACCTTTTTCTTTGGAAAAAAGAAGGAAGAAAGGTGTACAAGTTAATGAGAGGCATAGATAGAGTTGATAGCCAGAGACTTTTTCCCAGGACACTAATTGTTAATATGAGGGGTCATATTTTAAGCTGTTTGGCGGAAGGTATAGAGGGGATGTCAGAGGTGGGTTCTTTACGCAGAGAGTTGTGGGAGCATGGAATGCGTTGCCAGCAGCAGATGTGGAAGCGAGGTCATTGGGGATATTTAAGAGACTGCTGGGCATGCATATGGTCACAGAAATTTGAGGGTTCATACATTAGGTTTACCTCACATGAAGATCAATGGTCGGCACAACATCGTGGGCTGAAGGGCCTGTTCTGTGCTGTACTGTTATATGTTCTACGTTCTATGTTCTATGTTCAAAGTCATGTTGGAGTTTATAAGGCTTTTATTACCCACATTTGGAGTATTATGTACAGTTTTGATTGCTACACTGTAGTAGGGATGGAGAGGCGTTGCAGGGGGTGCAGAAGAGGTTTACCCAGGTGTTGCCTGAATTCGAATGTATTATCTAGAAGAAAAGATTGGATAATCTTGGATTGTTTTCACTGTAGCATCAGAAGCTGAGGGGCAATCTGATCAAGAGGCATGGATAGGGTGGATAGTTAGAGACTTTTTCCAAGGTTGGAAATGGCAGATACTGGGATATATAGGTTTAAGGCGAGGGGGGTGGGGCGGGGAGGTTTAAAGGAGATGTGTGAGGAAAATTCTTTTCATACAGAGGGTGGAACACACTGCCAGGTGAAGTGTTAGATACAATAGTTACGTTTAAGAGGCATTTACACAGACACATGAACAGGCAGGGAATAGAGGGATACAAATCATGTGCAGGCAGATAGGATTAGTTTAGAATGGCATCATGGTCAGCACAGATATGGTGGGCTGAAAGGCCTGTTCCCATACTGCACTGTTCTATGTTCTAGATTTAGACGTAGCACACTAAGAGTGGAGACAGGGCAGTCTCCTGGATCAATCTCTCAGCAGGGCATGTCTACTTAAGCTGAAAATGTGTTGCTGGTTAAAGCGCAGCAGGTCAGGCAGCATCCAAGGAACAGGAAATTCAACGTTTCGGGCCAGAGCCCTTCATCAGGACTTAAGACAAACATGAGATTTTGATTTCTCAGGGAGTCATTATTCTTCAGAATCCTCTTCCACACAATTCAGTAGAGGCTGGATCAGTGAGTATATTAAAGGTGTGTTAGATTTTTGCATCAACAGAGGAGTTGCGAGTTCTGGGAAGCAGGGAGGTAAGTACTGTTAAGGCCACACCCAGACTATCCATGGTTTTATTGAATGGCAGAGCGGGTATCTGTGTGCATTTGGGACCAATCAGCCTAGTTCTGGCCCTATGTCTTATGTGTTTCATTAAATGCATCCAAATAGTTTTGTATTTTTATTTGTACTTCCTGCTGTAGTGCTCTTCCTGGTAACATACTCAACATCTCCAATGTGCCCTTAAAGGGGAAGCTTCTAACTCTCTCCCACTTGGCTGCATTGATCCACATTTGTGTGTTTTGCTGTGAATCAATCTTCCAGGTCCATTGTTCAAAAGTAAAGCCTTACACTTAGAGTTTTTGCGATATTGACAGCTCAGCATAGGACCGACCCCACTGTGAGTGAATGTCTTCTCACTGATAGATTTAGATCAGCTACAAGACTGGTTATTGCTAGTGACTTGCTCAGAGTGAATAAGAACGGGCGAGCATTTAAAAAAAACTTAATGAATGATCTGAAAAAGCCAAGTCTTTAGTAAAGATGTTGTGCTTATGTGCTATTTGCCTTTCTTTTATGAGTGTGTACACATGTTGGTGTGTGGGTGTACGTGTAGCATTTTGTGTGTATATATCCATCTGTGTGTCTGTGTGTAGATCTGTATGTCTGTGTTTATCAGTGTGTGTGTGTGTATTTGAGTGTCTGTGCTTATCAGTGTGTGTCTGTGTGCATTTGTGTGTCTGCGCTTATCAGTGTGCTTTGTGTGAGTAGATTTGTACGTCTATGTTTATCAGTGTGTGTCTGTGCATGCCAGTGTGAGTCTATTTGTCCATCTATGTATGTTTGTACCTGTGTTTGTCAGCATGTGTCTGTGTGTGCATGTCTCCCTGTTTGTCTGTCTATGTGTATTTGTGTACATGTGTGTATATTGTATGCCGGTGTCTGTGTGAATATTGCAGTGTGTGCTTAGATGATACTGTCATTCCTGGACAATTTAGTTGTTATAGACACCAGACTGTATTTGGATGTAATTAACACCTTACTGTCTTATAGAGTCATAGAGTCATACAGATGTACAGCATGGAAACAGACTCTTTGGTCCAACTCATCCATGTGACCAGATATCCTAAATTAATCTAGTCCCATTTGCCAGCACTTGACCCATATCCTTTTAAAGCCTTCCTATTCATATACCCATCCAGATGCCTTTTAAATGCTACAATTGTACTAGCTTGCACCACTTCCTCTGGCAGCTCATTTCATACACACACCACCTTCTGCATGAAACTGTTGCCCCTTAGGTCATTTTTAAATTTTCCCCTCTCACCCTAAACCTATACCCTCTAGGTCTGGACACCCCCACCCTGGGGGAAAGACCTTATCCATTTACTCTATCCATGCCCCTCATGAATTTATAAACCTCTATAAGGTCACCCCTCAGCCACCGACGCACCAGGAAAAACAGCCCCAGCCTGTTCAGCCTCTCCCTATTGCTCAAACCCTCCAACTCTGGCAACATCCTTGTAAATCTTTTCTGAACCCTGTCAAGTTTCACAACATCCTTCCGACAGGAAGGAGATCAAAATTGCACACAATATTCCAACAGTGGCCTAACCAATGTCCTGTACAGCCGCAGCATGACCTCCCAACTCCTGTACTCAATACTCTGACCAATAAAGGAAAGCAAACCAAACACCACCTTCACTATCCTATCTACCTGTTACTCTATTTTCAAGGAACACGAACCTGCACTCCAAGGTCTCTTTGTTTAAGAACACTCCCTAGGACCTTACCATTAAGTTTATATTTAAGTTTATAATGCCCTGATTTGCCTTTCTGAAATGTAGCACCTCACATTAATCTAAATTAAACTCCATCTGCCATTCCTTGGCTGATGGGCCCATGTGATCAATATCCCATTGTACTCTGAAGTAATCTTCTTCGCTGTCCACTGCAT
Organism: Hemiscyllium ocellatum; assembly: GCF_020745735.1. Lineage (NCBI taxonomy): Eukaryota > Metazoa > Chordata > Chondrichthyes > Orectolobiformes > Hemiscylliidae > Hemiscyllium > Hemiscyllium ocellatum. The sequence continues at coordinate 45,877,929 of NC_083426.1, forward strand.
CTCCAATTTTGGTGTCAATAAAAATTGATTTTGGAAGCCAAACTTTGATTAATGGACCAACTCATAATCATCAACCATTTCAGCTGCTAACCTTGCTGTATTAGCTCTCTGCTCTTCTACATGAGTTCACACTAATTCAGGAAGTGAAGTTTTGAACTCCTCCAAAATAATCGTCTAAGGACGCTATAGGTTTGCTCTATTCTTAACGCCCTCATCCAACTATTAAAATCACTTTGTTTGATTCTTTCAAACTCAATGTAGGTTTGACCAGGGCCCCTCCTTACATTCCTGAAACAGTGTCTGTAGCATTCTGGTACAAGCTCATATGCTCTTAAGATGGCTTTCTCACCTCCTCATATGCGCCAGATACCTCCTCTGACAGTGAAGTGAATACCTCACTAGCACTACCTATAAGTTTTGTTTGGATCAACAAAACCCACATGGTCACTGGCCACTGCATTTGTTTGGCCACCATTTCAAATGAGAAGAAAAAGGCCTCCACATCCTTCTCATCAAATTTGGGCAACACTTGAATATATTTAAACAGTTTCTCACCAGGCCTTTGGCTACTCTGGGTTTGCTCATCCTCATTCTCTTCCCTCACTACCTCTGGCTAACCTCAGCCTTCAGCTCCTTCCTTTTAAACTGCCTTTCCTGTCTAAGCATCAATGTCTGAACTTCAAACTCCCTCTCACTCTTCCTTTCCACTATCTCCTTTCCTCTCTCCCTCTCGCTCTCTTTCTCTCTCTTTTTCATTGTGTTCTGCTTGGGCCTTTCGTTCTTTTTCTCCTTCTTCTGCCTTGAATCATAATTCAAAGTGTTTCATTTTTGTTGCCCTCTCCTTGTCTTTTGCTTCCAACTCAACCTGCTTCATTTTCAATTGAATTTTAGTCATCTTTAAAGATTCTGATGGTGTTTCCAGCAATTTCAAATGCTGAGCTGTTGCAGTAATTATCTCTTATTTCCTCATGGAAGGAGGGAACTCCAATTCCAGATTGTCTAAACATTCCAGCAGCTTGGCCTTATTCACCTTTTCCAAAGCTCCCAGAGTTACTTCTTCCAACCCCTGAAAACTGGGGTTTGTGGGCGGCACGGTGGCACAGTGGTTAGCACTGCTGCCTCACAGTGCCAGAGACCCGGGTTCAATTCCTGACTCAGGCAACTGACTGTGTGGAGTTTGCACGTTCTCCCCGTGTCTGCATGGGTTTCCTCCCACAGTCCAAAGATGTGCAGGTCAGGTGAATTGGCCATGCTAAATTGTCCATAGTGTTAGGTGCAGAGGTAAATGTAGGGGTATGGGTGGGTTGTGCTTCGGCAGGACGGTGTGGATTTGTTGGGCCGAAGGGCCTGTTTCCACACTGTAAGTAATCTAATCTAAAAAAAAACTCTTGGTGACTGAAAGAACCATTACTACACCAAGTACCGTTTGAACCAACCAATTTCAACACCTGGAACAAAAGACACTAACATGTACCACTCACTTCGAGTCCAACCCCAACTTATTCCCAAATTGGAACTATAGAACAAATCCAGTAAACAGTCCCCAGTCTGTTAAGGACTAGTCCAGACCCCCTCAAAATATTTCAAGAAAATAGCTCAGACTCTAACTTTGCGAATTGTTTGAAGCAGGTGGAAAGATGGATATTCTAGGAGGGATACAGCTGGCCCAAAAACTTAGTTTTAAACAAAACAGAATTTATTAACAAGATTGCTGAATGAAATACAAACAAAGGAGAACAGAACATGGAATAACGTAACCTATCCGAAAACCCAACAGATTGTCCCAACTTAATGATGCTGTTCCAAATTCCTGCAACAATCCCCATAAACACCCATTGGCAAAAAAGGTAAACTTAAATACAAGGTCTTACCGGAGAGAGAGAAATGACGGAGAGATTCAGCGTGAACACTTTCTTCCATGTAGCTGTTTCTTTAACCAGCAGTCTCAAACAACTGACTGCTTTCTCTGAACAGCCAGACTGCTAAAACCCAAACCATACGAAACCAAACCAGAGAAAAGCTGAGCTGGGAGCACTGTCCACTCCCCTTTCCTTGTACAAGTGTTTTTTTTAAACTTAAAAGCTTCTTCAAGTAGATCAAGCTAGACATTTCAGTACCTGTGTCTAATAAAACATTGTTGAAAACAACCAAAGACAACACAACCTTGCTAAAGGAGCAGCATCATCACAATATCCAAATGACTAGTTCTCTCTGTACTCCATGTGATCTAACCTTGCTAACTAGTCTCCCATGAGGATGCTTGTTGAACGCCTTACTGAAGTGCAGATAAATCACGTCCACCATTCTGTCCTCACCAATCCTCTTTGTTACTTCTTCAAAAAACTCAACCAAGTGATTTCCCATACACAAAGCCATGTTGAGTATCACTAACCAGTCCTTGCCTTTCCAAATAAATGTAAATCCTATCTATCAGGACTCCCTCCAACATCTTGCCCACCACTTATGTCAGGCTCACCGGTCGGTAGTTCCTTGGCTTTTCTTTACCACCTTTCTTAAACAGTGGCACCATGTTAGCCAACCTCCAGTCTTCTAGCACCTCACCTGTGACTATTGATGTTACAAATATCTCAGTAAGAGGCCCAGTAATCACTTCCCTAGCTTCCCATCGAGTTCTAGGTTACACCTGATCAGGTTCTGGGGATTTATCCATATTTATATGTTTTAAAACACCTAGTACTTCCTCCTCTGTAATATGGACATTTTTCAAAATGTCGTCATCTATTCCCCTATACTCTATATCTGCCATGTCCTTCTCCACAGTAAACACTGTTGCAAAATACTTGTTTAGTATCTCCCTCATCTCCTGTGGTTCCACACATATATTATAAGTGAGAGATTTACATAGCACTGTGCTGCACAGCGATTTGTCTGTCCCCTTGACTGCTGACTGCTGACAATCATGACAAGCTTCCTGCCTTTGTGCTCGCACTTACTAGCAAACCAAAACAGAAGTATTGTGAGCCTTTAATGTGTGGCTGAAGACAGTAGCATTGGCTATTGAATTGGAGCTTTATTTTAATATACAAATTCTAGGGAATTTGATCCAAATACTGAAGCACAACAATGATCATTGCTATGAGGTCACTGATGATAAGTAGAGTTTGATAAGAAGTCACCACAAGCAGAGACTGGAAACCACAGAAACAATGTTCATCTGGTATATGCAGACAGTGAGACTGATGTGTTTCCACCTGAGCCAACTGAAAGCAGAGGGCATTGAGAATAAATCCAGCAAATGGATTCATCACAATCAGAAAAGAAATCAATGAAGAGCTGATTGAATCATTGGAGAAGGACTGAACAAAATAGAGTTTTGCAAAGAGATAGACTGTCAAACAAATAAATATAGGCAGAGAGGCAGAATCATGTCAACTACAAGTTTGGGAGACTAATTAATCTAACCAAACCCATTGGCAAGGAGAAAGTGAGGTCTGCAGATGCTGGAGATCAGAGCTGAAAATGTGTTGCTGGAAAAGCGCAGCAGATCAGGCAGCATCCAAGGAACAGGAAATTCAACGTTTTGGGCATAAGCCCTTCATCAGGATAAAGGGCTTATGCCCGAAGCGTCGAATTTCCTGTTCCTTGGATGCTGCCTGACCAGCTGCGCTTTTCCAGCAACACATTTTCAAACCCATTGGCAAGCAAAGATACAAAGATGGGGCTAGCTGATGTCTAGTCACACAGAATAAAGCAGATAAATATGTCAGTTAACTGTCAGATGTTGGACAGATCAACATGCAAAGAGTAAGAGGGGGTTGAATGCTGACAATTGCTTTCTGGAGGGGGTGCTCACAGTTGTAAACGATGGTAAAATGCATGAACATCGGAAACCTGAAGCTGAACGGGAATTTAGAATTGCAGAAGAAATGAGTTCACTTCTGGGGTAAGCAAGATTACTCAACTAGCAATTTTGGAGTTACAGAGCTTCCTTCTCTAAGGAGCATCAATATGCATCATCTGGCTGGAAACAGAAGCTGGAAGCAGTTCATGTCTTTCAGGTCCATAGGTTATTAAAGCAAATAAGGAAGATGCCTCGAGGCCTCCAGAAAATTTCTAACTGAGAGGCGCCCACTCAGCATTTGGTCTACAAGAAATGATTTATTTACAATCTTCGCCAATTTCACTGAGACATTACAGATGGGGCTCTGCCTGAAGAATTTCAAATGACCTCATCTGATAGTGAAGGTTTCATTTTCAAATGTCAAATCACACCAACTGCACCACAGTGCTTATACAATTGTTGATATAGCACACTCCATCAATTACTGACCTATTCTATCAACCACAATTGATACACAGCATCTGAAAGCACCTCAACAAACCTAGCAATGCTGCAAGACTCACCCCCACATCCTACAATTGCACACATTATCAGTTATTCAGTCATAACAGACATATTACCTAATATATTGCACCTGGCACACATATATTGACTCACTTTCCTCTCCCTTGCAGGACAAGGTAGCACATAATCAAAAATATAAGAAGGTAAGCAGCAGGGGACAGGCAAGGCACTATCTACTAACCTCAACAGAGGAATGGTCATTTCCGTTATTGGTGTGGTTATCACTGAGACTATACCTGACAGTGAAATGGCTGAAAACATTGAGACTGATGGCATCCTTATACCTAACTCTTCTTCTCAAATCCCACTTCCCTTTTATCCATCATCCCTTCTCAGTTACATGTAGGTGGTTAAGCACCAACCTCTGGCTTTCATGAATTACCTCTCACAGAAATCTTGTGCACTGCTCCTTTCTGGGGGTACCCAGTAACCAGGGCAGTTTATGGAAACCAAGAACTGGAGGAATGGGATATGTTGATCAAGAATCAATACAATTAAATTACTCCTACACTGACAACTACCTGGTCAGATATTGGCATTGTGAGAACTTTAGGGGTTAGCGCAGAGAAGTAGTACAGAAGTGTGGAACCACAGGGCATGATCTGAAAGCATCCAGGGTAGCATATATGTTCAGTCCTTGTTGGAGTGACTTAAGGAAGAACAAGGAACATTTGGGGAGTGTACAGGGAGACTTAATTCAGGGATGAAAGATTAATTTTGCATGGACAGTGAGAAATATGGCTGATTTTCCTTCAGGCATAAAAGGCCAAATTGAGACATAAAGTTTTGAAAACCATGAAGGGTTTTGATAAATTAAATAACTTTGATAAAGTAGAAATTGTCTCCAGTGACTGAGGAATTAATAACCAGAGGATACAAATTCAAGGTGTTTAACAACAGAACCAGCGATGACAGGAGTCTAAATATATAAAGGTATTGAATACTGTTTGCATGCAGTTGTTGGATTAAAAATGTATAAATTTCTAATTTTTACAAGTCTAATATAGTTTCCCATTAGCATTAAACTGAAATTTGCAGTTTAAACTCTGTCAGCCATAAGCAAGTTTTTTTTAAAATAAAGTGCCCTGTAAAAGAATTGATTAATTCAGAACTAGTTGCAGCTGGATTCTGGTTAAGTGAGCCATTTAGATGTGAGGCATAACATGCTGTCATACTGAGGCTACAGGAGCAGGTCAGAGGCTAGGAACACTTTTGCTAGTAACTCATCTCCTGATTCCCCAAAGCCTGTCCACCATCTACAAGATACAAGTCAAGATTGTGATGGAATACACCCCCCTTTGCCTGAATGAGTGCAGCCCCAACAACACTCAAGAAGCTTAATACCATCCAAGACAAAGCAGCTCGCTCAATTGGTACCACATCCACAAACATCCACTCCCTCCACTATCGAAGCTCAGTAACAGCAATGTGACCTATCTACAAGATAAACTGCAGAAATATACCAAAGATTCCCAGATAGCACCTTCCAAACCCACAATTATATCCATCAAAAAGACCAGGGCAGCAGATATATATCAATACCACCACCTGCAAGTTCCCTTCCAAGCCGCCCATTACCCTGACTTGGAAATACATCACCATTCCTTCACTGTTTCTGGATCAAAAACCTGGAATTGCCTCCCTAAGTGGTCTACCTACAGCACACGGTGGTTTAAGAAGGAAGTTTACCAACACACTCTCTAAGGCATCTCGGGATGAGCAACAAATGGCCAGTCAACAACAAGCACATCTCGGGAGGTGAAGAAAACACTTTTAGGTTCAATTCCTCTCATTACAAAGGACAGTAAACGATCAGCCTTTTTGAATATGCATTGTGACTCAAGAACCAAAACACGTAAATCTCGCTGCACCTCAGAATTCTGCTGTAATTCTCCAGTTAATGAATATTCTGTTTTTGTATTCTTCCTGCCAAAATGAAGGACTTTATTTTCCAACATCTGCCAGATTTTATTTCACTCATACAACCTGTCTGCAACTTCCTCATGTCTTCTTCACAACATATGTTCCAAACTATTTTGGTGTCATCTGTGAATTTAATTAGAATGTCTTTCCACCTAAGTTTTTGATGTAGATTGTAAAAAGTTGAAACCATAAATAGATTCCTGAGGGACTCCACTCCTGCCAATCAGACAAAGGCCATTTAAGCATATTCTCTGTTTTCTATTAGTCAGCCAATCTTTTATCCATGCTAATATGTTACCCTTGACATCATGAGCTTCTATTTCCCATAATAACTTTAAATGACTATAGAAAATCCAAATGTAGTATGTCTACAAACTCCTCTTTATCCACAGCACATGTTATTTCTTCAAAGAACTCCAAAAAATTAGTGAAACCTGATTTCCTTTTGATGATACCATTCTGATTCATTCAGATTATCTTGAGTTTTTTTTAAAAAGTTCTCATTTCTTAAATGACCAATGGGAATACCATACCCCTGACAGGGAATCTAACCAGCCTGTTATTTCCTGTTTTCTATCTCCTTCCATTCTTGAATAGAAGGTTTAGATTTTATATTTTTCAATCTGATGGAAGCTTTTGAGATTTAGAAAATTCTGAAAAATTAACGGCAAACCATGTACCACCTCTTTAGCAAACTCTTTAAAAACCTTAGGATAAAGTTTATCTGGACCTCGAGACTTGTTAGCCTCAGCTCATCAGTTTAATTATTACCATTTCCCTCATAATGATAATTTTGTTGTTACTTTCTCTTTTAAAACTCCTGATTTATAGCTATTACTAGAACATTTTTATATCCTCTGTAATGAAGGCAGAAGCAAAGTATTGGTTCTTTGAATTCTGCCATTTCATTATTATTGACCATAAACCCTTATTCAGAACCAAAACTCACTTTCCTAATTAAATACCTATAGAAAGTCCTGCTATTCATTTTTTCAAAGAAAATAGAAGCCCGACAGTGTGGAAACAGGTCCTTTGGCCCAACACGTCCACACCGGCCCTCTGAAAACCCAGACCCATTATCCTACCCTACATTTACCCCTAACTAATGCACCTAACCTACACAACGGAGCACCCAGAGGAAACCCACACAGACACAGGGAGAATGTGCAAACTCCACACAGACAGTCACACGAGGCTGGAATCGAACCCGGGTCTCTGGTGCTGTGGGGCAGCAGTGCAAGCTTATCTTCCTAGTCAGTGTAAAAGTTGTATCTTTTTTGTTTTTCTGAACTTTATGGACTGAAATGAGAAAAGGGCTATTTTAAAATCCCTGGACACTTATAGTAAGTGCTGTTTACACTGTTCTTTCTTGAACCAGTGAGGGAAGTTGAGTTGTCGATGAACTGGAGACAGGGAATATATGGAAAGGGAAGCAAGCAACCAGTTGGTCTGTGGAGTGATAATCAGTTGTCAATTACAAGAATCCAAAGGGATTTCACAAATACATTAGGGACAAAAGGGTAACTAGAGAGCGAATAGGGCCCCTTAAAGATTAGTAAGGCCAACAATGCCTTTCAGACTGGAGGCCTGTGACCAGTGGAGTGCCACAAGGATCGGTGCTGGGCCCACCGTTTTTTGTCATTTATATAAATGATTTGGATGTGAACATAGGAGGTATAGTCAATAACTTTGCAGGTGACACCAAAATTGGAGGTATAGTGGACAGCAGATCAGGGCAGGATTTACTATAAGGAAGGTTTAAGAGGTACTGTACCTTTAAGAGAGTTGATAGCTAGCAGACTGAGATACTAAACGAGTATTTTGCATCGGTGCTTACTGTGGAGAAAGATAGAGTGTCAAGAAATAAATAGCATTATCTTGAAGTTGTCCATCTTACAGAGGAGAAGGTGCTGGACAGCCTCATAAAGGTGGATAAATCCCCAGGACCTAATCATGTGTTCCCTAGAACTCTGTAGGAAGCTAAGGAAGTGATTCCTGGGCTCCTTGCTGAGATATTTGTATCATCGATAGCCACAGGTGAGGTGCCAGAAGACTGGAGGTTGGCTAACGTGATGTTTAATAAGGGTGGTAAGGACAAGCCAGTGAGCCTGACATTGGTGGTGGGCAAGTTGTTGGAGGGGATCCTGAGGGACAGGATTTACAAGTACTTGGAAAGGCAAGGACAGATTAGGGATGGTCAGCATGTCATTCTGTGTGGGAAATTGTGTCTCACTAACTTACCTGAGTTTTTTGAAGAAGTAACAAAGAGAATTGTTGAGGCCAGAGCAGTGGATGTGATCTAGATGGGCTTCACTAAGGTACTTTATAAGGTTCCCATGGGAGACTGATTAGCAAGGTTAGATCATATGGAATACAGGGAGAACTAGCCATTTGGATACAGAACTGACTCAAAGGTAGAAGACAGAGGGTGGTGGTGGAGGGTTGTTTTTCAGACTGGAGGCCTGTGACCAGTAGAATGCCACAAGGATCGGTGCTGGGCCCACCATTTTTTGTCATTTATATAAATGATTTGGATGTGAACATAGGAGGTATAGTCAATAACTTTGCAGGTGACACCAAAATTGGAGGTGTAGCGGACAGCAGATCAGGGCAGGATTTACTATAAGGAAGGTTTAAGGGGGTACTGTACCTTTAAGAGAGTTGATAGCTAGCAATGACTTAGAGAAGCACAGAGGGTTCGGAACAAGGTAACAATGTCAGAACAGCTAGCAATGGCTGGGTTGCTACGAGACAAAAGCAAATTCAAATTTGACCAATCACTTTAAATTATGCCCCAAGATACCAAACTCCAATCAAGTTTGCATTTAATATTTTGATAATATTAAAACAATGAAACGATCCATGTTTTGGGGTATAAATATCTGACATTTTTGAACAATTAACCAGAGCGGCAAAGAGCAGCCAAAACAGCCAAGCACCAACTAGAGAGATACAGCTTGCAGAAAGATCGGCTCTCTCAAAGGTACCTTTATCTAGCAATGAGCCATGAAACAGAATCCATAAGAAGAAGAAAAGAAAACAGAGGAAAATCTACAGAGGACACTTGGTAGAGCTGACTGGTTTGGAAACGTGATTTCTTTGTTGTAATTCGCAATTGGGATTTTTTTTCGGACCATTATTGTAGAGGGGAAGGTAAAAGATAGGTTTAGAGAAAGGAGTCGTTTGTTAACATTCTCTGTTAGACTTCAAGAATAAAGTTCTTAAATTTTTTTTGTATTTTAAAAGGTGACTTTGGGATAGTTCTTTGCCTCTCGAATTTTCACAGACTACAGCACAGGGGGAATCTTTTCTGTGTTGCTCGTTTAAATTAGCAGAGGGGTTTGCCCCATGTCATAAGACTTACACAATTAATGGTAAGGTCCTGGGGAGTTTTTTCCTGAATGAAGCCAGCTTGGTGTGCAGGTTTAAAGTTCCTTGAAAGTATAGTTGAGGGTAGATAGGATAGTGAAGAAGACAATTGGTATGCTTTCTTTTATTGGTCAGTACATTGAGTATAGGAATTGAAATGTCATGTTATGGCTATTTGGGACATTGGCTAGGCCACTGTTGGAATACTGTGTGCAGTGCTGTTCTCCCTGCTATAGGAAGGATGATGTGAAACTTGAAAGGGTTCAGAAAAGATTTACAAGGATGTTGCCAGGGTTGGAGGGCTTGAGCTATAGGGAGAGGCTAAATGGGCTGAGGCTGTTTTCCCTGGAACGTCGGAGACTGAGGAGTGACCTTACAGAAGTTTATAAAATCGTGGATGGCATGGATAGGATAAATAGACAAGGTCTTTTCCCAGGATAGGGGAGTCCAAAACTAGAGGGCATAGGTTTAGGGTGACAGGGAAAAGATTTAAAAGGACCAAAGGGTAACATTTTTACGCAGAGATTGGTGTGTGTATAGAATGAGATGCCAGAGGAAGTGGTGGAGGCTGGAACAATGACAGCATTTGAAAGGCAAATGGACGATATATGAATAGGAAGGGTTTAGCCTTGTACAACAAAAACAGACAATGAAAATGTTACAAGATTGGCCCAACTCTCTAGCAGAATTGGACAGGAAAGTAGGCAAGAGTTGGTAGGGGCAGTTGAGCTGCCACTCCTAAAGAAGCAGTGGCAAGTGCCTCAACTAGTCCTCTACAAGATGGCATGAAAGGCTCAGAGGCAAACGGGTGGATTATCTGACAACTTAGGACAAGAGCAAGAGAGATGAAGTTTAAAGAGTATCGGAAGGGTTGGAGTTTGGAATTGGTAGGAGCACGTGCCTGAGAGTGGAGAAGTGAAATAAGAAATAGAGGTGTCTCGCAAAAAGTAAAAAGAAATGACGGTTAAAACATGCACTTGTGGAGGTAGATGGACAGGGCTTGGGTCAGACAACAGCCAAAATTCACATAGAATTGGACTCAGAAAGAGCTCAAATTTTTACTTACATAAACACGAGTTTACAAACATGAGAGTAAATGGGATACAAGAAATAGATTAGAAATAATAGCATAGAATCTAGATCACAGGACTTGTAGAGGGATACGGTGACATGGAAATATAAACTGGAGTTAGAACTGAACATCATCAAATTATTGTCTGAATTTAGAAACAGGTAACATGCATGAAGTGTGGAAATTATTTGAGAGTTGAGAACCAGAGTGGACACTGTTAGGAGTGTTTCTGTAGGAATGATGAATCTGCACTTAGAGTCAACTTGGAATAGAAAGATGGCGTGACTTTGGAGGTTGGTGTGAAATCTAAACACAGCAGCAGTTTGCTGTGTAACCCAAGCAGGTGATGTTCTGTCCATGGACAAAGACAAGCTGGAAAACCAGTAACCCCAGGAGACTGATGTTTCTCCATCACAGCTGCCATATGGAAGAACTGCAAACTGATCCAACGTAGTCTCAATATTTCAAATGAGCAGCAGTTGACCGATGGAAGATGGATCTTGCGGTTTTCTAGAAGAAATTATTTTTAACTCAAAACGCTTGCTCCATTTTGCTCCCATCTCATGCCAACACCCACTGAGTACTCCTCGCACTTTCTGTTTTGATTTCTGATTTCTAACATCCACAGTATTCTGAAGAAGGGTCACTGGACCTGAAACATCAACTCTGCTTTCTCTCAACAGATACTGCCAGATTTGCTCAGTTTTCCCAGCACTTTCTGATTTTGTTCGACAGAATTTTGCTTTTGTTTTATGAAAAAATGAAGAATTCCATAGGGAGCTGACTTGAATCTGAACTAAGCTGGTGACCTCACCTATGGAATTCAACTCTATTAACCATATTTGGAGCAAAAGTGGAGTAAGTGGATCCAATAGAATCCAGATCAGTGAACAGATGACTAGCAAGTGTCTGGTGAAGATACCTTCCCTCACTTTGCTGATGATTGATGTGATTAATTCACCAAATTGGATTTGTCCTTTTATTCTGCATACCTTTCCTCATTGTGAGTGTTGTAATTGGACTGGAATGGTTTGGCTGGAGATATGACAAGTTCTGGAGCATTCATTCTGTCATTGGAATATTGTGAGGGTAGCAACAGACTTTAATATAACCAGTGGTCTTGGTGACAGGAAAGTCTTTGGGAAACCACTGCTAAAAAATACCAAAAGATCTCATCAGAAAGATCAGAAACAACATTTTTTGCTGCAACAATAACTGTGTGAATCAGTGATCTACTTCATTTTCTTCAGGAAACCCCAGGGGATGCCTGTTGTACAGAATCTGATAAAGGAGCAGATGAAATCAGTTGAAATGATGGAAAATGGAAAATACAATGTCTCCCCCTCATTATTAGCTCATTGTTACTTCACTTGCAAATGTTTGAACAAAAGAAATGGTAGCCAGCAATGTCATGGTGACTAACCAAAGTGGTTTCAAATTCAGTGGAATCTTGTGGATCTGAGATCCCTCTCTACTAGCACAGTGGACCTATCAACACAGCATGGACGGCAGCGGTTCAGGAAGGCAGCTCACCAACACCTTCTTGAGGGCAACCAAGGATGGGCAATAAATGCTGACTGACCCAGTGATGCCCACATCCTGTGAGCAATGAAAAACCCGATTAACTGTCCAATGATCAAATGGCATTCAGGAGTTTAAGCACAGACACAGCACTGATCCTCTCCTGATCCTGCTTCAGCTATTTGTCACCTTCTGTCACTTCTTGACAACTGTACTAAAACAAAAACCGAAATTCTGGAGAAACTCAGAGGGTCTGGCAGTATCTGTGGTGAGAAGGCAGAGTTCGCATTTCAAATCCAGTGATCCTTCTTCTTAGCTGTACTAAATTCACCCATACCATTGCATTCTACCGTTTTGACAAATTATTGCAACTACCAACCCCCAGGCACTGAAAATATAAATTAGCTTTTGATAGATTGAATCTGGGCTATTATTGGCAGCCATTCAAATCTAAGACACTATCCTGTCCTAGGTGTGACTGAGGAATTAACACAAGACATGAATTGACTCAGGTCCTGAAGGGTCAATGGACTCAAAACTGTTTCTCTCTTCATAGATGCTGCCAGACCTGTTGAGTTACTCTAGCAATTTCCATTTTTGTTTCTGATCTCCTGGGTCTGCAGTTCTTTGTTTTACAAAAGGACATTGTAAGTTGGCCTTTAAAATGTGAATGAAAATGTGTTGCTGGAAAAGCACAGCAGGTCAGGCAGCATCCAAGGAACAGGAGATTCGACGTTTCGGGCATAAGCCCTTCTTCAGGCCCGAAACATCGAATCTCCTGTTCCTTGGATGCTGCCTGACCTGCTGCGCTTTTCCAGCAACACATTTTCAGTTCTGATCTCCAGCATCTGCAGACCTCACTTTCTCCTTTAAAATGTGAATGTCAATTACACCCCTGGCCTTTTGTTACAGAAATAAAATGTACATCATAATTACCAAGAAGCTTGGTGCTGCTGTCAGACCTACAAATATGACCTGATGTACAGTTAATATATATTAGTGAACATGTTGATAGCTATTTAGAATAACTTTGCGACAGTCTATTTGAGATTTGTCAGTGAAGAAGTGCTGTGTCAGGAGAGATCTTGAGTCAGTCCACAGTGGGATAATTAATGACAATACAATTCATATGAGTAAGCTTGTTAGTCCCACTGACTCACTTGACATCTGTAAATGATGACCTTCTTGCTTAATTCCATTGCATCATGTGATTGAGCAAGAGATGTTTGTTGCTTTCCACAGGCAATCTTGCAACATATTCTCAGGGCCTGTATTTCCTGCCATCGCATTTACATCTGGATCAGGTTTTATCTGAAACTATTTCTATTACCCCGGTGGCCGGAGTCCCACCAACGTCCTCTGTTAAATTCAACTTATTCAAAACTTTGTCCTCTCCAAGTCCAGTGCACATTGACTCCCATTGGATCCAGATTCACCAAGGCAATGAATATAAAATTCTCATCCTTATGTTAAAATCTCTTCAGTTTAACATTTTCCAGTCCTACAATGTTCCAGGCTCACAGAACCCCTACATTTCTTGCCTCTTAAACATTCTCAGTTTCTATCACCCTACCACCAGCAACGTACCTTCAGCAAACATAGTCCTTGGTTTAAGGATGCAGTCTCTGAATCTCAATGTTTCTTTCTTTTTTAAGATATTCCTTTTAAAGCTTCCTCTTAAAGCAAGCTTTTGATCATCTTTCCTTTTCATGTGGCTTAATATCACAGTTTGTTCCAACGAAGCACCACAATGCATCTTATTAGAATTAAAACATTTTATTCTTATTAGAGATGTGGGCATCGCTGACAAAGATAATCTCTAATGAGCCTGGAGAGGTTTGAGCCACATTCTTGAACCACTGAGGTCTGTTTGTTGTAGACACCCTGACACTGCTGTTCGCAAGAAAGTTTCAGAATTTTGACCCAGTGACAGTGAAAGGAGCATCAATATATTTCTAAGTCAGGGTGGTGTGTGGCTTGAAGGGAAACTTGTAGGTTTTTTTTCATTCATAGGACATGAGCATCACCAGCGAAGCTCGTATTTATTGCCCGTCCCTAATTGCGGGGGCAATTGCACAGTGCAGTAGTGTGGGTCTGCTAATTCTGTGATCTGCCTGTTTTGCTCACAAGACAAAACCTTTCACTGTGCCTCGGTACACGTGACAATAAATTCAATTCAACTCAATTCAATGTAGGCCAGACCAGGTAGAGATGACAAAACTCCTTATCAGAGTTGTGACATTGTGTTGAAGTTGTACAGGACATTGGTGAGGCCTCTTCTGGAGTACTGTTTCCAGTTCTGGCTGCCCAGTTATAGGAAGGGCATCAAGCTGGAGAGGGTTCAGAAGAGATTTGCTGGGAAGTTCTCGTGTTCAGAGAGTTTTGAGTTTTAAGGAAATGCTGGATCGGTCAAGATTTTTTGTTACTGGAGCGTAGGAAATTGAGAAGTGACCTTATAGACATTTATAAAATCAGGAGGGGCATAGATAGGGTTAATGGCAGGTGTCTTTTCCCAAGGTTCAGTGACTTCAAGGCCCGGGAGCACATATTTAAGGTGAGAGGAGAAGAATTTAAAAAAGGCATGAAGAGCAGTTGGTTTACACAAAGGATGGTTTGCTTGTGGAACAAACTTCCTGAGGAAGTGGTGACTGCAGGCACAGTTACAATGTTTAAAAGACACTTCAATAAAAACATGAATAGAAAATGGGATGGATATGGGCCAGGAACAGGTGTGATTATAGTTCAGATTTGGGATAATTTTCGGCACAGACTGGTTGGACAGAAGAATCTGTTTCTGTGCTGCATGACTCTGTGACTCTATAAGAGCATTAGTGACTTTTTAAAACTATCAATGGATGGTAGTTACATGGTTACCATTAGACCAGCTTATTATTAAATTCAAACTTCACTATCATTCTGGTGGGGTTTGTAGCCAGATTCCCCCAACATTAACCTTGGGCGCTGGATTACTAATCCAGTGACACTACCACTACATCACTGCATTAGAAATGCTTCCTGCATTTCTTTCTAATAATATTTCTTCTTCATGTCTAATATTCTTCCAAATAATAAAAAAATTATTCAAGGAAAATGAAAAACAACAACTATTTTCTGCCCTCGTTGCTTGTAGCAGTATCAAGAAAATTAAATCGTAATTTCAGAAGCTCAGGGACAACTCTGGTAAATTGGAATGCCACTCTTGTATATACACAGTAATAATCTCTGCTATCTGATTTGAATGATTACAGATGTTTTAGATTGTTTGCCTTATCACTAATTTATCCGTTCAGAGACAGAAAGGGGCCCTCACTTTCTGAAGATCCAAGGGTGGGGCAGAGGGCATGTTGAGGCAGGGGGAGGAGGCCGGAATGTGTCAAAACTTGAATTCCTCACGTCAGCTTTAGTAGCAAGAACAGAAACAATCATGAATCATTCTTCTGTGTCACAATTTAGGCAGAGGAACAGAGGCGTCTGTTAAAAAAATCATAGAACATGCCATTATACTCAAACCTAAATGAATTCACCCTCCTGCCACCCAGAATCATACCTGCATGGTGCTGAGAATGTACCTCCCCACCTTAATACCCTGGAGACTCACCATCTCTCTTCACCTCATTGACTGTTTCAGAAGATTAGATTACTTACAGTGTGGAAACAGGCCCTTCGGCCCAACAAGTCCACACCGACCCGCCGAAGCGCAACCCACCCATACCCCTGCATTTACCCCTTACCTAACACTACGGGCAATTTAGCATGGCCAATTTACCTGACCCGCACATCTTTGGATTGTGGGAGGAAACCGGAGCACCCGAAGGAAACCCACGCAGACACGGGGAGAATGTGCAAATTCCACACATGCAGTCGCCTGAGTCGGGAATTGAACCCGGGTCTCAGACGCTGTGAGGCAGCAGTGCTAACCACTGTGCCACCGTGCCGCCCACCAACACATTGGCATATCCCACTCTTCCCCACCCCACTCTTACCGTCACTGGCAATTTCCCACTCTGCCCCACTGTAGACTTATTTTATTTGTAGACAGGATGTGGGCATCACTGGCTGGGTCAGCATTCATTGCCCATCTTTAGTTGTCCTTGAGAAGATGGTGGTGAGTTGCCTTTGGAACTGCTGCAATCCATTTGGTGTAGATCAAACCATTAGGGAGGGAGCTCCAGGATTTTGACTCAGTGACAGTGAAGGAACAGCGATATATTTCCAAGTCAGGATAGTGAGTGATTTGGTGGGGAACTTGCAAGTGGTGGTGCTGCCCTCATCCTTCCAAATGGAAGTGGTCATGGGTTTGGAAGGTGCTGTCTGAGGAGTTTTAATGAATTTCTATAGTGCATTTGTAGATGCACTGCTGCTACAGAGCATTGGTGGTAGGAAGAATGGACATTTATGCCAATCAAATGGACTTGAAAATGTCTTAAATTTCTTGAGTGGTTGGAGCTGCCATTGCTTGACTTGGCTGTCAGGCATTTTCTCCTAACGTTAGCCCTCATCTCCAGATGTTAATAAGTAGGAATTTGTACGGTAAGTATGGCTTACCATTGTCATTTCAAGTCCCTTGGTCAACATCAGCTGGTCTGTCCCTTTAAGGCTTTCGAGCAGTTGATGTGTCATCTACTACAGCAGGGTTCAAACACAGGTCCCCAGAACATTACCTGAATCTCTGGATTTACAAGTCTAGTACCAATACCATTATGCCATCACTTTCCATTGGAAAAACACTAAGAAAATGAGCTAAAATTAGACTCTATCTAATCACAGGATCTCTGACGAATTATTCTGCTCTCTACCAGTAAATATCAGGACCGATGTGGACAGGAAATCTTTTGTTGTTTTGTGTTCAGAGCATCAGTAGGTGGCGCTCACGGTTTAACATTGCAGACTGTTCAACACTGGTGAAAACTGATAGTAAATGGCAAACAAGTCATTCTTAGTCTATCGTCACTCACAATAACAACAAACTCATTTTTGTCTCGCCCTCAGGCTTTGAAAGGGTAATCAAAGATCTAATAAAATTCCTCAGGTCAGTTTCCCTGACCTTCAGGATCCACACACCTGCTACTGTTTTAATGGCTGCAAACTTGGCCACCTAGTATTTCATTGCTCAAGTGGTGTGGCACAGTAGCTCAGTGATTAGTGTTGCTATCTCGCAAATGCCAGGGACCTGGGTTCAAATTCACCCTTGGGTGACTGGCTATGTGGAGTTTGTATGTTCTCCCTGTGCCCGTGTGGGTTTACTCCCTCAAATGGGAGGCCAGGTGAATTAGACATAGGAAATACAGGGATGGGATGCTTTTTTGAGGGTCAGTGTACACTGAATGGGCCAAATGGCCTGTTCCACACAGTAGCGATTCTATGATCTCAGTCATCGCTTCCGGTTGCTTACATCCAGAATCCAGGATGCTCTTCCCTCCAAATTTCCCTCCTGCTTTCCCATGGCAGTGATTTCTATTTGGGACCCAGTACAGCCTCTCAAGGTTCAACCGGGGGGCTATTCTTCATGTTTCAGAGTGGATGGTCATGGCAGTGAGCTGATCAATCAGGGGAGTGGGGGGGACATCACAAGACAGCTGATGTCCTTATTGACCAATATTAACACAACCTGCATGGTACACACACACACACACACACACACACACACGCACACACACACACACACACACACACACACACACACACACTTTTAGTTATGCCTGGTGCTGCTCCTGGCATGTCCTCCTGCACTCTTCATTGAATCAGGGCAAATTTTCTAGAGCTCTCGCACATAGTCAGTGGATTGAGGTTCATCCACGTTCATTTGTTGCAGTGTGATTCAATTGCCAGAGATTGAATACAGAGTCACACTAATGTTCCTCTAGATTTGTTAAAGCTGAGAGTTATTTAAGGACACCTGATAAAAACAATACTTAGCTGGGAAATAGTTCGCTCCCATCCTAAATGGAAAGCTTTTCTAGCACATTGGCATGTAAACCTGGAAATGATGCTGTTGCCTGTTAATGTAAGCTCAAATCATATTCCGTTCTCAGGCACTTTAATGTGATTGATTGTCCTTAACTGTACCGTACTATTTCTAGGTTACACAATTTTCTTTCCACTTAGATTCCTTAACTTTTCTTAGTTATCTCCATCTCCTAATATCTGGTATCTAATATTAAATTTATACTAATATTAATAATATTAATATTAATATCTCTACTGCTTAATAAAAGGTTAGATTACTTACAGTGTGGAAGCAGGCCCTTCGGCCCAACAAGTCCACACCGACGCGCAACCCACCCATACCCCTACATTTACCCCTTACCTAACACTACGGTCAATTCAGCATGGCCAATTCACCTGACCCGCACATCTTTGGACTGTGGGAGGAAACCGGAGCAAACACACGCAGACACAGGGAGAACGTGCAAACTCCACACAGTCAGTCGCCTGAGTCGGGAATTGAACCTGGGTCTCAGGCGCTGTGAGGCAGCAGTGCTGACCACTGTGCCACCGTGCCGCCCAAGGTTTAAGTCTGTCAGCGATGTTCCTCAGAAAGTGTGCATAGATTACCAAGCGAGTCAGAAGTGATAGGGTTAGAGAATGAGATTGGCCAGTGAAAACACGATGGGTCAAATGGCCTACTTCTGTACTGTAAAACCCTATGTTTCTATGAAGTGCTGAGTCTGCACTTGGACACCCGCTCAAAACTGGGGGAGCAAGATATAACCCCATGCTCCAATGGATTGTAAGCACTTTCAACTCCTTTTGCTACAGATATCCTTTCTTTTGCTGAGATTGGCCTGCATGACCCTAAATTCTTCAATGAGAAGGGGGACATATCTGTGGTGTTCCTTCTGGCCAAAATGTGTTGAGACCCACTGACTGGGCTCATACTTGAAGGAAGCTCACCAGAAGCAAATACAGGCTAGTCACCAGGGAACTGTAATTCAGAGGAGAGCATTGATTGGTTGTGGGGGCTGGTGGGGGGGGGGGTGAGGGGCAAGAGATAGAGGGAGAACAGTTTTAGGGTAGGGGCAAAATATATTGTGTGCCCCAATTGGACTTCAGCTTGGATCCTTAAGTATGCAGTTGTCTACCTACAATTTATGCTTCTCTTTCAACTCACCTCCACCCATACTGTTAGGATATGTTGAAAGAGAGTCAAAGAAGGATGTGGGAAAATTTGTGTGGAAGATAAACACATGATGAGTTAAATGTCCTATTCCTACATTGTAAATGGTTTATAAATATTTACCAAGTTCAGTACACCACAGCCAGCTGAGCATGGGAACCCACATCATAGGACAGCCCAAAACTCAACATAACAACAATCTGAAAGCCAATCTCAGAGCTTGCAGACAGGATCCCAAATGTATGACGAACAGTAGGACCTTGAGAAGCACCAAGGAAGGAAGGACCTTCATGTGCATGTACTTAAGGTATTGGAGCTGTTGGACATACACCACACATCCCTTTATTATTCGAAGCATAGAGTTTAAGAGCAGTGAGGGTTTGCTGGAATTCTATAAAATGTTCAAGTGTTATGTGCAGTTCTGGAATCCACGTTGTAGGAGGGATATGACTGCACTGGAGAAGGTGCAGAGGAGATTTACCAGGATGTTGCCTGGACTGCAAAGTTTCCGTGATGAAGAGAGATTGGACAGACTGAGATTGTTTTCCTGACAAGAAATTGAGAGGGGACCTGATTAAGATCTGTAAAATTATTAGGGACATAGACAGGGTGGAAAGGAAGAAATTATCCCCCTTGATGGAGAGATGAATGATCAGGGGGTATGGATTTAACATATGGAGCAGAAGGTTTTTATTTTGATTTGATTTATTATTGTCACATGTACATAGATACAACGAAAAGTTTTGTTTTGTGTACAGCACAGGCAAATCATACCAAAGTGCACTTGGCTGATAGTACAAGGTGAGGAATACAATGTTATGACTTCAGAGAAGGTGCACAAAAAGTGAGATCAACATGAAATTTGAAATTTGAAAGATTCGTTCAGAAGTCGAATAACAGTGGGGAAGCTGTTCTTGAATCTGTTGTTCTGTATGATTAAGATTTTGTATCTTCTGCCTGACAGAAGAGGTTGGGAGAGATTATAACTGGGATAGGAAATGTCTTTGAAGATGTTAGGAGACAGCTGGAAGTGTAGATGGAGTTAGTGGTTTGCATGATGGACCGGGCTGTGTTCACAACTCTCTGTAGTCTATTACAGTCCTGAGCAGAGTATTTGTCATACCAAGCTGTGATGCATCCGGATACAATGCCTTCTCTGGTACATCTATAAAAATTGGTAAGAATCTTAACAAAAATACCAAATTACTTTAGCCTCCTGAGGATAAAGGCTTAGAGGGGATGTCAGGAAAAATTGTTTCACCCAGATGGTACTGGGTATGTGGAACTCCCTGCCTGTAAGAGTGGAAGAGACAGAAACCTTCATAACATTTAAGAAGTAGTGAGATGTGTACTTGTGATGCCAAGGCAATCAAGGCTATAGGCCAAGTGCTTGAAAATGGGATTAGAATACTCAGGTGGTTGTTTTTGACTAGCAGGCATGTGATGGGCCAAACGGCCTTGTGCTCTATAACAGGAGAAAAAAATTAGCTCTGGACAGGCCAATTAGCTTTGGAGAAGTCTCTCTTATTGAGGGAGTTCTGACATTTGAGAAGACAATGCTCAGTGACTTTGGGACAACTGAGCATAGCACAAAGCTAAAACCTACCTTGCAACATTGACTTCAGGTGTAGTATTTACAATTGGTTACGCAAATTCAGACTATGATCTACCATTGCATAGGATAGCATCGATTTACACTGTAACTAATTTTTATTAGTGAATACTCATCTGTCAAAGTGGCAAGAGAACCTATTAACTACTTTATCCCAACCAGCATGTTATTCTGGATTTCTGCTGGAGTTTAGTTTTGAAGCAGACTAGACAGTGACCTCTTTCTGACCCTGTCAAGACCATTAGTAAATAGTAAGAACTATAGCCTCCAAGCTAGTGAATATTCACTGAACTATGATCTCGATGAATATTTCCACTTGAAGTCTCAGAGACTGTCTCAGTAACAGTAAGATAACAAGATCTCTTGGTGCCAGTCAGAACAATTCAGCTTTTATTTCATTGGCGCTGTAATAGCATTTCTAAAAGTCGATTTATCCTGTCATAAAATACATACACCACCTATGTATTTAATGGGGCAATCTTCATAATACTGCCTCCAATGCACATAGATCCACCCCTAAATATGGAGGTCAGAACAATGCCCACAATATTCCAAGCATGCTCTCTCAAAGCCTGATAGAATTGCAGCAAGACTTCTTTATTCATTTGAACCAATCCCTCACAATAAACCTGAACATGCCATTTGCCTTTCGTGTTGCTTATTATCTTTGCATGCTGTTTCTCTGTGTCACTTGTATGAGTAGAGTCAAATGAATTTGGCTCAAAATTTGCAAGTTTAATACCTTTTCAACAATATTAGAGAAAACCTGTTTTATGCTTGCTATCAAATTATTCTCCTGTTGTCTCTGTCTCTCTTTTTTCCTTTCTCTGCTCAACTTGATCTCTCTTATTATTTGAATCATCGAGACCCTACAGCGCAGAAAGAGACTGTTTGGCCCATAGAGTCTGCAGAGCATCCCACCCAGACCAAGCACCCCATTCTATCTCCATAACCCCACATTTCCCATGGCTAATCTACCTAGCCTGCACATCTCTGGACACTATGGGCAATTTGGCATGGCCAATCTACCTAATTTATATTTCTTTGGACTATGGGAGTAAATAGAACAGTTAGAAGTCCATGCAGACAGTGGTGGACTCCACACAGACAGTCACGCAAGGGTGGAATTGGACTTGGACTCTGGTGCTGTGAGGTAACAGTGCTAACCACTCAGCCACAATGTCCCTTTACAAAGATGACATTTGCCCACTTCTGCCTCACTCTACTTCTTAATTCCTTTGTAAACCATCCAGGGAGAGCCAGATTTCGTTATCTCCACTTATATGCCACCGTCTTTAAAGGATAACCATGACTTTGTGTTGTTTTTGCCTTCTGACCTTTGACTCCAACTAATCAAGGTCAGATCCCTCCTTACAACACACCCTCCTGAATTTAGGTTTAGTATTATATTCCAAATATCTTCTTGTTCCTCTCCTTGGCTAGTTTAAATAAAATGGAGTCCAAAATTATTCACAGTATTCCAAGTGTGATTTAATCAAAATTTAATATAAGGTGAACATAATTGCCTTATTTTACAAATCTATGTTTTTAATATGTTCCTTTTAAAAGCTCTTATTAACCTGTGTCATTACCTTTAGTAATTTGTGAATGGGTAATGCAGATTCCTATTCTCCTTTATTTTCTTCCTACTTCTCCTTTCTAAGCTGAATGTAGCCTCTTTACATTTCCTGGCAAACTACAATTCCTCATAATTTTCTGCATTGTAATTAAATTTGCCAGTTACATGCCATTGTGTGAAACTGATTCATCATGGATATTTTTGGAGGGCTTTATTAGTCTCAATATGTGCAAGATATGATCTCAAATGATCTATCCTTTTGTAAGGTGATATGTTAATTTAGGCCGTACAATGGGTGCGAGTGAGGTGTATGAGGGTGTCACCTGGGATGAAGGCCTTCAGTTATGAAAAGTTAGGACTGTTCTCGTTATAATAGAGAAGGATAAGAGGTTACCCACTTCAGGTTCTCAAGATAAGCGAGGTTTTGATAAAACAGACACAGAAGAAATATGTTTTCTCTTAGCACGTGGGTCAAAAACTAAATATCGTAGATCCAAAATGATTGACTAAAGTTCAAGAGGAGAGACGAGGCAAATTGGTTTCATTCAGACAATTGTCAGAGTCTGAAATGTTCTCCTCAAAAAAGGAAACTCATATTTGAACCATCACTAAAGCTGTCTATTTCCAATTCCGTAACATCACCTTGCTTCTATGCCTCATCATCTGCTGAAGTCCTCATTTGGGACATTGTCACTCTAGGCTCAATTGTTCCAACAGACCTCTAGCTAGTCTCCCCATTCTAACGTCTATAAACCCAAAACCATTTTAACAAAGCAAAGTCTTGATTTAAAATTCCCATTCTTGTTCTCAGGAATTTGAACAGAAGTGCAATGGTGCAACATTTACAGAATAATGGAAAAAAAACAGAAAATGTGGCAGTTGTTTTTCAAAGGGGCTTTCATAGGATTGATGGGCTGAACAGCCTTCTTCTGTGTTGATAGGTTCTATGAATTTGGAGAGTTACAATTCTAATACC
Source organism: Hemiscyllium ocellatum (assembly GCF_020745735.1). Taxonomy (NCBI): domain Eukaryota; kingdom Metazoa; phylum Chordata; class Chondrichthyes; order Orectolobiformes; family Hemiscylliidae; genus Hemiscyllium; species Hemiscyllium ocellatum. The sequence continues at coordinate 45,901,464 of NC_083426.1, forward strand.
AGTGAACTTGGACATACAGATACATGGGAACACCACCCCCTGCAAGTTCCCCTCCAAGCCACTTATCATCCTGACTTGGAAATATATCGCCATTCCTTCGGTGTTGCTGGGTCCAAATCCTGGAATTCTCTCCCTTAGGGCATTGTGGGTCAACCTACATCACATGGTCTGCGGCAGTTCAAGAACGCAACTCACTAACGCCTTCTCAAGAGGAAACAAGGGATAGCAAAATCCATATCCCATGAACAAATAAAAAAAACTGAACTGGCAGTGTAATTAAGAAAGCCCACTATTTGTTAATTTGGAAGTCTGTAACAACAACTACAATAGAGATATCCTCCTTGAGATGTTGGGAGGAAGCACATTGTTGAGTCAGTGTAGAGCAAGCTCTATCCCTGACATATTAGATGTGATTGTGTCCAATGCTAATATTAAATGCCCTCATTTGGAAAGTGTTCCGTAATTCTAGCAGTACCATACCCCTGTCACATCTCAAACTTTTCCCTCGCCAAAAGGCAAACAAAACCTGGTTTCATTTTGAATTTTAATGCATGCCTGACTCTGATGGAGCAAGGAGTTCTTTAGATGCTGTGAATTTCTGAATCTGCAAATCAAACGTTTTTGTTGTTACTTTTAGGTGGAACCTTCCCGGCGACTTCTCAAAATGATTGGAAGGGGCTGGGCTTGTTGACAGCTCCACTTGGAGGTTCCATTCAGGCAATGTCTCATGGCCAGAACCAGAAGGATGTTGGCTGCAGTAGAAATGCGACGAGGAGGGTCAACACAACAGAGGTAAGTATCTTCTGGTAGCTATCGAGGAAACAGGACATCCCAAATGATCGTGATCGCTGCTCAAACCTAAGGAAAGAAAGGAAGACTTACTTTTCTAAAGGACTCATGATGGCCAGGACTGACCAGAGTGCATTATAGCCCCCAATGGAGTACTCTTGAACAGTTCACTGTTATAATGTAAACGTGACAGTCAATATGCACACACAGCAAAGCAATGGGATGATGACCAGCTAAGTGTTTTATTGATGTGTTTTTTTTAGATTAGATTAAATTAGACTTACAGTGTGGAAACAGGCCCTTCGGCCCAACAAGTCCACACCGACCCGCCGAAGCGCAACCCACCCATACCCCTACATTTATCCCTTACCTAACACTACAGGCAATTTAGCATGGCCAATTCACCTGACCCGCACATCTTTGGACTGTGGGAGGAAACCGGAGCACCCGGAGGAAACCCACGCAGACACGGGGAGAACGTGCAAACTCCACACAGTCTGTCGCCTGAGTCGGGAATTGAACCCTGGTCTCAGGCGCTGTGAGGCAGCAGTGCTAACCACTGTGCCACCGTGCCGCCCGTGTGTGTCGACAGACAAATGTTAGACAGGACCCTGGGAGAACGTCTCAGTTCTTCTGAACATTTTTGCAAAATTTGACTGATTAATTTGCAAAATTTGTGATTAATCTCTCATCTGAAAGATGGTGTTGTAAATATTGCAGCATTTCTTCAATACTGCTTGGGAACATCACCTTGGATTGTGAGAGATGGGGGCTCAAACCCCCCCCAACAATCTGGCTCAGAGATAGAGTGCAGTCACAACCGATGAGAGAAACTGATACACACTTGATATATACTAGACCCAAGAGTTGTATATGAGGAGAAACTGACACTGAGACTGAACTGAATCCTTCTAAGATTGGTCAAAGTCTCAATCCAAACAATTTCACAAGGAATAGTCAATTTATAGTGAGCCTTCTAAGAATGTTAACAGAAAATATTGGTCCAAACTACTTCAGTTTCTCAGTTAAGTGTAAAGAGCTGGGCCTATTTACTTTAGAGTAATGTAGATAGGGAGACAACCTGATAATGGTCTGTAAGATGATTCAGTGGCTGAGTTGCTTACCCACAGGTAGTTTTTGCCAATCTAATTGCTTGGCTAGAGTACAGCGTACATGTAAACTACACCCAAGAACATGATTGCACTGGATGTTAACCAGGTTCTTCATTTGCCAGAAACTGAAGCGAGGATTTTGACCAAGACCTGCAGATTTACTGTATTCAAAACAAGATTTGGATATTTCTTTTACACTGGGGCATGGATCTCATTATACATAATGGAAGTGGATTAACAGTTAATGTAGATGTGGCCCAGTGATTCCAGTTGCCAACCTTTACTGCCCACCTGATCTGAAGTGAGCTACTTTCTTGAACCACTGCAGTGTTTCAGATGTAGGTGTTTTCACAGTGTCGCTCATAAGAGAGTGTGCCAGGACTCTGATGTCAGAGTTTGAGGTTACGAAATCCGGGTACGATCTGGTCCTCTGCTACTGACTCTGTCTCCAGACAGTCCTCACCATTCTTAACCATTAGGTGAAGTAGCACCACCAGATGGAATAGTTGGCTTCAATAACTTCAACAAAAGTGCTAGGTTTCACTCCAGCTCATGGAGAGTTTCCCCCATTACTCCTATCCATTTTAATTTTGCTAGGTCTCCTAGACATCACAGTTAGACAATGTCTTGATATCAAGATCAATCCCTCTCACCTCATGTATGTAGCTCTTTTGTTCATGTTTGGTCTGACGCTGCAATGTGTGTGACAGTACTATTCCTATCAGAGGGATGTGTTCTGTGCTGTTTCTCTTACAGACAGGTGTTGCCACTGGTGACAGAATGTGTTCATCAGAAACAGTGGGTAAACAAGCCCTGAGTGTGTTCTTTTTTAAGTTAGACAGAAGAAGCATGAGTGGGTGGAATCAGGCTCACACACACACAGGCTTTTAGGTTTGCTTTCAGTTGAAGTTAAAGTTGGGGTCTGAAATTGATAGAGAACAGTTCTCTGTCCTGCAGCTAAAATGGCTGAGTTCGTTATCTGCTGTTAGACTGTTTCTTTCAGTGTTCCTTTCTCCAGGATTGGAGACATCACGTGAGAAAATCTGTTTTGCTGAATTTGCCTTTTCCAAGGGTGCGTTTATGGGAAGCTGCATTTTTAAAAAAATTATTCATTTGTGGGATTTGTGGGTGTCGCTGGCTGGGCCAGCATTTATTGCCCATCCCTAGTTGCCCTAGACAAGTTGATAGTGAGCTGCTTTCTTGAGTTGCTGCAGTCCACTTGCTGTAGGTTGACCTACAATGATCTTAGGGAAGGAATTCCAGGATTTTGACACAGTGACAGTAAAGGAATGGAGATATATTTCTAGATCAGGATGGTGAGTGGCTTGGAGGGGAACTTGAAGGTGGGTAGCGTTTCCATGTATCTTCTGCCCTTGTCCTTTCAGGTGGAAGTGGTTGTGGGTTTGGAAGGTGCTGTCTGAGGATCTTTGGTGAATTTCTGCAGTGCATCTTGTCAATAGTACACACACTGCTGATACTGAGCATTGGTGGACGAGGGAGTGGATGCTTGTGGATACAGTGCCAATCAAGCAGGCTGCTTTGTCTTGGATGATGTCAAGCTTCTTGAGTGTTGCTAAGGCTGCACTCATCCAGGTAGTGGGGAGTAGTCCATCACATCCCTGAGTTGTGCCTTGTGTAGATGGTGGACAGGCCTTTGGGGAACCAGGAGGTGAGTCAGTCACCACAGTATTTCTAGCCTCTGATCTGCACTTGCAGCCATTGTCTTTTTGTCGTGAATACAGTTGAGTTTCTAGTCAATGATAACTCCCAGGATGTTGATAGTGGGGGATTAATTGATGGTAATACCATTAAATGTCAAGAGGCAGTGGTTAGATTTTGTCATATTTGTGATGGTCATAGCCTGGCATTTGTGTGGCGCGAATGTTACTTGTCACTGGCCTAGATAATGTCCAGATCTTAAACAAAAACAGAAATTGCTGGAAAAGCTCAGCAGGTCTGGCAGCATCTGTGAAGAGAAAGCAGAGTTAACATTTTAGTTCCAGTGGCCCTTTCTCAGAATGATCTTGTTGCATTTGAACATGGACTGCTTCAGTGTCTAAATGGTGCTGAACATTGTCCAATCATTGGTGAACATCTCACTTCTGATCTTATGCTATAGGGAAGGTCATTGATGAAGCAGCTGAAGATGATTGGGTGTAGGACATTACCCTGAGGACTCCTGCAGAGATGTCCTGGAGTTGAGATGACTGACCTCCAACAACAACAAGCATCTTCCTATGTGTCAGGTATGAATCCAATCACCAGAGAGTTTGCCCCCGATATCCATTGATTTCAGTTTTGCTAGGGCTCCTTGATGCCACACCTGGTCGAATACGGCCTTGATGCCAAGGGCTGATACTCCCACCTCCCCTCTGGAATTCAGCTCTTTTGTCCATGTTTGAACCAAGGCTGTAATGAGGTCAGGAGCTGAGGGGCCCTGGTGGAACCCAGACTGGGTTTGTAATAGTTGATGATTAGTAGTTGTTATGTTAAATATTTCCATAGAATTAAAGTTTTGTGTTTTAACTGTGATGTAAAAATAAAAAGGTCTATTTTGCTTAAAGCCTAGTAATTTGATCAATTGAATCACATCTGGAATGCAGTACCTCACATTTGCCTTTAAATATGATAAAAGATATGATCCAGTCTCTCTCCTTGATATATTTTGAGAGGTTTAGTCAGGTCCATAAAATCAAATCAGGAGCTGAGTGGTCCTGGTGGAAATCAACTGACTGTCAAGGAGCTAGGTAAGTGCTATTTGATATTACTGTTAACAATCCTTTCATCTCTTTACTGATGATTGAGATAGATCATTAGGATGGTTGGATTTATTTCGTTTTAGGGGGACAGGAAAATGCTGAGCAATTTTTCACATTGGTGAAAAATGAAGAGAGGGTAAACCATCCACTCAATATTTGTGGCTGAAAATGTTTACAAATATTTTAACCTTGTCTTTGGTACCTCTGAGCTTCGTCCTCCCATCAAGGATGGGATTGTTTAAGGAGCCACCTTCTCCATCTCTTTAGTTGGTTATTGGTGCATCACCATTCACTGGAAGCAACTGAGAAGCTTTGATCTGCTCTGTTGATTACAGGAGCGTGTAACTCAGTCTAGAGCATTCTACTTCCATTCTTTAGAATGTTGAACCCCACCCCCCGCCCCCCCCCTCAGGCCATTGTTGGCTACTCTCCCAGCATTCCACTCTCTGTGAACTTCAGGTCATCCAACACTCTGCTACCTGCCCCAGAACTCACAGAAAGTCCCTTTCTCTTATCACCCTGTGCTCGCGAGCTACATTGGCTCCCAGTCAAGTAATATCTTCATTAAAATATGTTTCCATGACCTTTCCACTCCACTTTTACCCACCGTAATTTTAGCCTCATGTATATTTCTCATTACAAATAGCCTATTATTGGCAGCTTTAGAATCCCTAAAGTATGGAGGCAGGTCATACTAGACAAAAGTGAGGACTGCAGATGCTGGAAATTAGAGTCGAGATTAGAGTGATGCTGGATAAGCACAGCAGGTCAGGCAGCATCCGAGGCCACCTCACCCCAGTTCCAACCTTCCAGCCCAGCACCATCCTCATGACCTGTCCTACTTGCCAAGCTTCCTTCTCACCTATCCACTCCACTCTGAGCCATCACCTTCACCCCCACTTCCATCCACCTATTGTACTCTTTACTATCTTCTCCCCAGCCCCACCCCCATCCTATTTATCTCTCCACCCCGGAGGCTCCCTGCCTTCATTCCTGATGAAAGGCTTTTGCCTAACACGTTGATTTTCCTGATCCTCAGATGCTGCCTGACCTGCTGTGCTTTTCCAGCACCACTCTAATCTAAGGCAGGCCATACTGCCCATCAAATCTATACCGACCGTCTGAAAAGCATCCCACTCATCCCCAACCCTACCTTTTCTCATGGCTAATCTACCTAACCTACACATCCCTAGACACTACAAACAATTTAGCATGGCCAATTTACCTAACCTGCATATCCTTGAACTATGGGAGGAAACCGGAGCAAATGCACACAGACAAGGGGAGGATATGCAAACTCCACAGTCGCATGAGGGTGGAATCGAACGTGGGTCACAGCATTGTGAGGCAGCAGTGCTAACCACCTCACATTTATTTTGAGTTGCCTCAGCCTCATGCTCCCTCCATATATACATTGCTGCCTCTACTGCACTCGTCACTAAAACACTCCTTAAGACTTCCCTTTTTGACAAAGCTGGTGGTCTATCTGACGTAATAAACCCTTGTGAGATTCAGTATCACAGCTTGTTTTTAAGCACCCATTAAACATCATGCAAGTTTCATTCCATTTCATCCCATCAGCTGAGATTAAAAACATGGACATCTGCAGCATCTGCACTGGAGTTGAATCACTAAAGACCCATTAAGCATCTGTTTCCTTTGCAGATTTTTTTGCCTCCATCTACACTTCTCTCCATCATTTTAGACTAACAGTCGCACGCTGCCTTTAAGTAGCGGAGTATGAGAGAGACCAGTTTGGGCCGGCATTCTGCCCATTTGCTGTCACTGCCTGGGAAACCCTAAGATAAATGCAATAGTGGCAGCTGTGTGGAAAATGTCACTTATACACTCCCTGTTGAAAATTTTCACAATGTTCTGCTGCTCTACACTAAAGGGGAGCAAACCTGAAAGTTCAAGTGCAGGCCAACTTGTCCTGTGGCCACTGTGAGAGAAGAGAAAGGTTGATCCTATCAGGTCTACTCCAGAAGCTGGGATTCAAGTATTGCCGAGCTGAACGCAGACGCCAGCTCACATTTCTAAGCGAAGATATTTGAGCTGAATGAACAAAACTGCACCACTTGCTGACTGACCAGAAACAAACAAAAGATCTTCGAGTCATGAGGTATATTTGAGAATTAATGTCCACATACTGCATCCAGAATAAAACATTTTTGGAGTCAGTTATGGAGAGTGGAATAAAGCTACCAAATGCCATCATTCCAATCTTATGGACTTGGCAACATATTAAATATAAACTGTCCATTTCTGGCATCTTAATGCACACCAAATCCTGTTCACTTATTACTGATGAGTTTGCTGACCTACACCTGCTTTCAGTCAACACCTCCAATGAGAAATTCTTGAGTTCAAATCCCTCTAAGGCCTCAATCCTCCATTTTTAAAAAAAAGTTTTCTCCAGCTCTTCAACCCTCAGCTCTCTGCATTCCTCTGGTTAGTTCTGATCACTTGTCCAGCCTTTGCCCTATCATTGGCAGCCGTGCTTTCAGCTGCCTAGGCTCTAAGCCTTGTACCCTATGATGTTCCAGCAACACATTCTCAACTCTAGACCTTGTATTCCACCCCTAAAACTTCTCCTTTAAGACCCTGCTTAAACCCTGCCCCTAAGCCTCCAGTTTTTGTATTGCTATCCATTGTTGAGTGACTAAGCTTTCATGAAGTACCTTTGAACATTCACTATGCTAAAGGTACTACATAAATGTATGTTGTGGCTGACACTGAGAGCCAGAAATCCCTGTGAAATTATATAGGATTTCAGCCTTAGCACAGCTCACTAGTTTCCACAGAAATTGCCATTGGATAGGAAGGGACATGACTATCTAGAGGAGGTGATATTACTGTTCCTTTAAAACCGAGCTAAAGAAAGTATAGTCTTTCCAAAAACACAAAATGTGATTCTATATTAGCAAACTGGAAGATTGCATCCAGACACCGGAAATTGGACACAAAAATTAAATACACAGAAGATGTATATAAAGACCACCCAAAAAATCGTCAGATGGCTCACTTCACTGGAGCTCTCTTTCAGAAACTGATTCACTTGAACTGCACTTTCCTGTTGCAAATATTGATCCAGGGGTTTCTATTCCTAAAATAGAAGTTTCAATTATGAAGAATACACTTGGAAAGCTGAAGAATTCTAGAATGATTGCAATTCAAAAAGGCTTGGAGCTTGTCACATTTAAAATGTTGGGATCATATTCACGTAAGGAGGTTAACAGTTAGAAAAGCAAGATCATAAAAATGGGAGGATACGATTGGGGATTGAATAATATGGATCGGGGAAACAACAGATAATTTAAATCAATATTCTGCATTGGTCTTCATTGTTGAAAACACTAAACACCTCAAGGATAACCGAACCTAGCGTCATGATTTTAACACATGTCTAGCTATCACCATTGTTAACAGCTAACCCAAGAATGCAACTTTAAAAAAAGGGTTTTGTGATTGACACATGAAAGAAGTGAAACTATCACTGTATTCTAACAGATGAAAGACTTAACAGACAATCAATTTTTCAATGTATAATTTCAGTTACATCTCACTGCAAATTTTTGCTATAAATTCTGTGTTACGATCGAGCCCTCCACAATCACCTGATGAAGGAGCGTCGCTCCGAAAGCTAGTGTGCTTCCAATTAAACCTGTTGGACTATGACCTAGTGTTGTGAGATTTTTAACGTAGAACCTAGGGTGGGGGAGTTCAGAAATAGAAGGCATATTTTTAAAAGGTGAGAGAACAAAGACTCTTTTAAAAGAAAAGGAACATGTGGGGGCATTTTTTTAAAAAACTCAGGGACTGGTTTATATGTGGAATGAACTGCCAGAGGAAGTTGTGGATGCAGATACAGTTACAACATTTAAAAGACATTTGGATAATTATGTGAATAGGAAAGGTTTAGAGAGATATGGTTCAAGTGCAGGCAGGTGGGACTAGTTTAGTTTGAGAACATGATTGGCTTGGATGAGTTGGAACAAAGGGTCTGTTTCCATGCTGTATGACCCAATGACTCTACAAATAAGATGTTAATAGAAAGAAACATTTTGTCAGTCTGTATCATGAAAGACAAAACATTTGACAAATAAAATCGGACTAAAGAGGAAGACAAGTTACCGAGACCTAATGAAGGTTTGAAAGGAAGTGGCTGCAGAGATAATGGAGGTGTTGATCAGAATATTCCAGAACACAGTTGATTCTGGGAGATCTCCAGTAGATTGGTGAGCCGTTAACATGACACCTCAATTCAAGAAGGGAAGAAGACAGAAAAAAAAGGAAACTACAGGCCAGTTAACTTAAACAGTGTCAACAGTGAAAGGGAAATCACATTTGACAAATTTGCTGGTGCTTTGTGAGGATATAACAAACCGTTGATAAAGGGAAACTGCTGGATGTGATGTATTTGGATTTCCAGAAGAAATTTCATAAGGTGCTACATAACAGATGGCACAAGACCACTCCATGATGTATTAGCTCAGATTGAGAATTATTTGACATACACACGTCCGAGTGAGGATTAATGGGTCTTTTTCCAGGTTGAAAAAGTAACTGGGAGTGCCACAAGTGTCAGTTTCAGGTCTCAATTATCTACTATCCATATTAATGACTTGGAAGAGGGATAATCCATCCAAATTTGCTGATGATACAAAAATAAAAGGGTAGTCATGCTTTAATTAAAGTAAATTTTCAAGGTGATGTAGATAATTAAGGGAGTGGGGGAAAACTGGGCAGATAGAATTTAATGTGAAGTGTAGAGAGGTGCCAGAGGGCTTCTAACATTGCCCCATTATTTTAAAAAACGGACTAGACCAGGAAATTCCAGGCTAATCAATCTAATCCCATATGGCGAGATGGTTATTGGTAAGAATTCTGAGGGTCTTAATATTGTTGCACATGGAGAAACACAGGCTAATCAGGGCTACTCAGTATGGATTTGCCAAGGGAATGTTGTAAATAACAAATCTGACTGAATTTTTGAGGTGGTAAACTGGAGTGTTAGTGAGGCTAATGTATTTGAAACGGTGTGCCTGGATTTTAGCAAGGCTTTTGATACAATCCCTCATGACAGACTGGTCAAGAAAGTAAGAATCCATGGGATCCAAGGCAAAATGGCTCAATAGATCCAAGATTGGATGAGATGCAGGAAGCATAGGGTGATACTAAGGGGATGTTTCTGTGACTGGAAGTCTGTTTCCAGTGAGATAGTGCAGGGCCTGGTGCTGGGGCCCTTACTGTTTGTGATGCAAGTTAGTGATTTGGGATAACGTGTACTGGATAAATTCTAAAAGTTTCAGCTAACAGAAATTGGTAGGACTGTAAGTATTGAAGAGGATAAGCATTAACTGTAGGAGGATAACAGTGGGCTGGTCAGTTAAGCAGAGCAGTGGCAAACAGAATTTAAATGGAGAAGCGTGAAGTAGTGGAGGGCTAACTAGACAGGGGATTACAGCATGAATAGTGGGACCCTGAAAGTACTGAATATCAGTGAGACTTTGATGTGCGTATCCAGAGACAGCTAGATCAGGTATGCTCTGATAAAGAGTCACCTGAACTGGAAATGTTAGTTTGTTCTCTCTCCATGACGCTGTCTGCCCCTGTGATTTCCAGCATTTGTTGTTTTCAGGTGGATCAGATGGTTTGGAAGGCACCTGATAGTTACCTTTACCGGCTGAGCACTAATATAGAATTAGAACTAGGTTTTATTGTTATATGTGCAGGGATACAGGAGCACTGAAAAGGATACAACACCACCATTTCCAGTGCCACCTGAGGTACAAAGGTGCCTAGGTACAAAATCTTAGGTATAAATTAGAAAAATAAAGAATTAATGCTACAAGTTTCAGCAGTACACAGTCCTTCTAAAGCAGAGAAATAGGGAAAAAAGAAAAAGCAAGCGAGTCTGCGCTGGGCTTCACCTCAAGGCCGGGAGGTCGCACTGGGCCACATTTACAGACCGCACTCACTCAACAAATTGCCATCAATTCCATCTAAGGACAGGAGGTAAGTAGAAAGGAAAAACCAAACAGATTTTTTAAAAATGGAGAGAGGAAACAGGTGGAGCAGAGGAGCTGCAGCTCAGGAGCCCAAATCTGCCGCCATCTTGAAATTGCAAGGTTATGTAAAACGCTAGTTTGGCTACAACTGGAGTACTGTGCGCAATTTCTGGTCACCACATGATAAGGCAGAGTGTGCTTGCAGTAGAGAAGGTGCAGGAGATTAATGGGACACTATCTGGGCTGGAGGATCGGAGCCATGAAGAAAGCTGGGATAGACTGGAGTTGTGTTCCTCAGAGCAGCAAAGGAAAAGAGGGGACCTGATAGAGGTATACAAGAGTGAGGGCATAGATAGGGTGAATAGAAAGGAACTTTTCCCATTTAGCCAATAATTAGGAAGCATAAATTTGGAGATAGAAAGTAGAGATTAAAGGAAGAGGTAGGAACTTTTCTTTGGCTTAGAAGGTAATGGGAGTTTGGAGCATACTTTTCTAAAAAAAAGATATTTGACTTAAAAGCTCTTGTAACATTGAAGCAGTATTCAGACAGTAATTTATAGTACCATGGATTCTGGGGCTAAGGGCCAAAAGGCTGAAATGGGATTTGTGTAGTCCTGTATGGACATGGAGTGAATGGCCTCTTTATGGGCTGTGAGCATCTGTGTCGAAGTGTCTGAGAATTAGGTAAATGTGAGGTCATGCACTTTGGTCAGAAAAATCAAATGTTGACCATTCCTTCAATGGAGACAAGGTCCAAAATGTGGAAATTGGAGAGATTTGGGAGTTCTTGTACTTGAAACATATAAAGGTTAGCATGCAAGTGCAGCAAGTAATTAAGGAGAGATGTACAGAGGCTCTTTGGTACAGTTGTAGTGTTTCTACCTTTGGACCAGGAGTTTAGCCTTTGTTGCTTGGAAGTTTGAGTTTAAAAGTAGGAGAATCTTGTTCCAACCGTATGGGGTGTTGGTGAGGCTGCACCTGGAGTATGTGCACAGTTATGGTCCCTGCTTTTAAGAAAAGGAATATACTGGCATTGGAGGCAGTTCAAAAGACCAGGCTGATACCTCAGATGAAGGAGTTGACTTCAAAACAGGTTAGGACTTCGGTTCTTAGAGATGAGAAGAATTGGGGTGACCTCATTGAAATACAAGATTCCGATTGGCCCTGACAAAGTAGATGTTGAGAAGCTGTTTCTACAGGAAGGGGACTCTCAGACAATGGGACAGTTTCAGAAAAAGAGAACAAGTATTTAAAACTGAGATGCAAAGGAATTTCTTCTCCCATAGAGTCATAGAGATGTACAGCACAGAAACAGACAGAGGGTAGTGAATATTTGGAATTGTCTGTCCCAGAGAATGGAATCTAAATCCAAAGTATTTAAAAGGAGATAGATTTTGAAATATCAGGGAGTTGCTGGCTATGAGGAGCTGAGAGAGGAATTGATGCCCAAGGAAGATGAGTCATGATCTTTTGGAATGGTGAGGCAAATGGAGGGCCAAATGGCCTCAGTCTTATGTTTTAAACAGCAGTTGGGTTTCCTTACCAAAGAACTGGAGGCATAACTGGAGGAATAGAAAGACAGCTTATTATCTAAATGGAGAGAAAATTCAGAGTGCTTTGGTGCAGAGGAATCTGGGTGTCCTTGCGCATGAATCACAAAAATTAGTATGCAGTTACAGCAGTACAAGGGAAGGCAAGTGGAATTACTTACTAAATGAGAACAGTATAAAAGTAGGGAAGTGTTGCTGCAGCTGTACAAGGTAATAGAAAGTGATTGCATCCAAAATATTGTGTACAGCTTTGGCTCACTTAAGGATGGATGTAATGCATTGGAAGCAGTTTTGAGGATGTTCCCTAGAGGAATGGTTTATATTATGAAAAACAATTGAGCAAGTTAGGTTTATACTCTCTGGAGTTTAGAAGAATGAAATATTTATACATGGGAAATCATGTCTCACTAACTTGATTGAGTTGTTTTGAAGAGGTGACAAAGAATGATGGAGACAGAGAGGTAGACATAGTCTTCGTGGACTTCAGCAAGGTGTTCAATAAGGTTCCGCATGGTAAATTGGTTAGCAAGGATAGATCGAAGGGGATCTAGCACATTGGATATAAAATTGGCTTGAAGGTAGGAGATATAGGGTAGTGATAGCGGGATGTCTTTTGGAGTAGAGGCCTGTGACCAGCAGTGTGCTGCAAGTATCAGTGCTGGGTCCACTGCTTTTCATTATTTATATAAATGATTTGGTTAGGAATACAGGAGGTAAGGTTAGTAAGTTTTCAGATGATACCAAAATCGGTGGATTCATGGACAATGAAGATTACCACAAATTTAGATTTAGATTACTTACAGATTTAGATTACCTATAGTGTGGAAACAGGCCCTTTGGCCCAACAAGTTCACACTTACCTGCCAAAACGCAACCCATCTATTCCCCTACATATACCCCTTTACCTAACACTATGGGCAATTTAGTGTGGCCAATTCACCTGACTAGCACATCTTTGGACTGTGGGAGGAAACCGGAGCACCTGGAGGAAACCCACGCAGACACGGGGAGAATGTGCAAACTCCACACAGTCAATCACCTGAGTCGGGAATTGAACCCAGGTCTCTGGCGCTGTGAGGCAGCAGTGCTAACCACTGTGCCACCGTGCCGCCCATCAAAGCACAGTGGGATCTTGATCAGATAGGCAAATGGGCTGAGAAGTGTCAATGGAGTTTAATTTCAATAAATGGGAGGTGTTGCATTTTGGTAAGGCAAACCAGGGCAGGACTTATTCAGTTAATGGTAGGCTCCTGGGGAGTGTTGCTGAACAAAGATCTTGGGGTGCAGGTGCACAGTTCATTGAAAGTGGAGTCGCAGATAGGCAAGGTGATGAACAAGACATTTGGTACACTTGCTTTCATTGGGCAGTGTATTAAGTAGAGAAGTTATGGCTGTACAGAATATTGTGAGATCACTTTTGGAATACTGCATTCAGTTCTGGTCTTCCTACTATAGGAAACCTGTTGTTAAACGTGAAGGGATGCAGAAAAGATTTAAGGATGTTGCTGGGATTGGAGAGTTTGAACTGTGGGGAGAGGCTGAATAGGCTGAGGCTTTTTCTCTGGAACATCAGAGACTGAGGGATGACCGTATAGAATTTTATAACATCATGAAGGACACGGATAGGGTAAATAGCCAAGGGTTTTTCCCCAGGGTGGGGGAGTCCAAAACTAGAGGGTGTAGGTTTAAGGTGAGAGGGGAAAGATTTAAAAGAGACCTGAAGGGTACCTTTTTCACACAGATGGTGGTGCATGTGTGGAATAAGCTGCTAGAGGAAGTGGTAGAGGTGGGCACAATTGCAACATTTTAAAGATATCTGGATGAGTACCTGAATTGGCAGTGTTTAAGAGGGATAGAGGGCAAATGCTGACAAACGGGACGAGACCAGTTTAGGAAACCTGGTTGGTGTGGATGAGTTGGACCGAAGGGTCTGATTCCATGCTGTATAACTCTACCTAACAGAAGTATACAGATACTAAAAGTGATTGATAAAGTAGATGTAGAAAGATTGCCCCCCCATGAGGAAATGATCTAGTATAAAAGGTCATACCTTTCAGATAAAAGGTAGCAGATTTAAAATAGATGAGGAGAAATTACTTCTCTCAAATGGTTATGAATCTGTGGAATTCACTATCCTAGAGTATGGTGAATGCTAAGACACAATGAACTTGAGGATAGATAAGTTTCTAATTACTAATGCGTTGAAGGATGATGGAGAGTGGGCAGGAGCGTGGAATTAAGCAGAAATGAGGTCAGCCATGATTATATCAAATGGCACAGCAGGCTTGAAGCATTGAACGGTCTTCTCCTGTTCTTCATTCCTAAATTCTTACAAAATAATCTGCATTCCTTGCAGTAAGGGTATTCCTTTGAGAGATGCTCTTATTTACGGAGTTAGTGATAAATTGTTTTGAGTGGGTTTTTGGTAAACCTAGAAGGCTTTTGAAATCCATTTGTCTTCAGGTCAAAGAAAGTATTCTAAAATGAGGAATCATGGGTTTCCTCCTAGTGCTCCGGTTTCCTCCCACAGTCCAAAAAATGTGCAGGTCAGGTGAATTGGCCGTGCTAAATTGTCCGTAGTGTTAGGTGCAGACGAATGGGTCTGGATGGGTGCACTTCGGCTGGTCGGTGTGGACTTGTTGGGCCGAAGGGTCTGTTTCCACACTGTAAGTAATCTAATCTAAATAAAATTCTGGTTAACCTGGACGTCTGTTTGAGAACATCCCAGGGCACGCAGTTTGTTATGGAGATGGTAAAAGCTGAGGGAGATTTTCTGATTTCAGTTTCAGTTTATCTGGGTGCTTGCAAAGAGTTTTAATTGCAGTTTGGATTTTGTGTATGGTGCAGCTGACCAAGAAAGGCCAGCAAAGGTAAAAGGCAATTAGTTAGGCCTGAACTGCACACATAGAAGATGACAACTTCATCATTTGTCATGTAGAATATGTATAGGCCTTATTCCCAGTTTGTAATCTCATGAGGAAAATGAAGGAAGCTGAAAGATTGCCTAGTTTGAAGCAGGTGGACAGAATCTGCACAGTGGCCCTCACAGAATCTTGTGACTAAAGAAAACAAGCCGCTTATTCACTTGGAAGGATTTCAAATAGAGCAACGGATTCCGGCATCCACAGTAAAGAGAAGACAAACTAAAGCTCTAACTCTGAGAATAATTGGAATTGAGAATTAAAGCAGTTTCCAAAGAATTGTTTCATAGTTATGAATAGCTCCTACAGGATAAATAACTTTTTTGGTTGATATGGCCGGTTTGGTAGAAGCAAGATGCAAAACCAAGTGCCAAATACTTTCAGATTAAGATTGCTTGTTTTGCTTACTTGTCTTAAGGACAATAAAGTTTGCAGGTTTTGTTGGTTGAAAAATGTGGAATCTTGTGACATAATACACTTGTTGATTAATTCTGACTATTCATATTGCTCTAACCATTAATGATCCCAAACTGGATTGTAAAAATGTCTTCTTATGGAATCATGGAATCATGCAGCACGGAAACAGACCATCACTCCAAACATTCCACGCCAAACACAATACCAAGCTAAACTAGTCCCATATGTCTGCTCCTAGCCCATATCCCACCAAACCTTTTCTATTCATGCACTTATCCAAAAACTTAAATGATTTTATTAACATCTATAAGGCCACCTCTCAAATTCCTATGCTCCAGAGGAAAAAGGTCCCAACATATCCTTCTATACCCAGCAACATCCTGGTAAATCTCTTCTGAACTATCTTCAACTTAATAATGTCCGTCCTATAGTTAGATTTTGTATATTCCCAGTTTTCATTGAACTTCTTGAGAATTAACTTAGAACCCCTACAGGCCATTTGACTCAACAAGTCCATACCAACCCTCCAAAGAGTAACCCATCCAGACCCATTTCTCCTACCCTATTACTCTACATTTACCCCTAACCTACACATCCCTGAACACCCTGGACAATTTAGCATGGCCAATTCATCTAACCTGCACATGTTTGGATTGTGGGAGGAAACTGGAGCACAAGGAAAATGTGCAAACTCCACACAGTCAGCCGAGGCTGAAATCAAACCTGGGTCCCTGGCACTGTGAAACATCAGTGCAGACCACTGAGCCACGGTAATTGTACTTGTTGTTGCCACAGTTTGTGTCACTCACATCAATGAGTTGTCGCTTGTTGTATCTGAAGTATATTCATCTTCACTCTCACTCTCGGTCTCTGGCTCTCCATTCACCGTTGCATTCTGTGTCGGACCACACACTTTTTGTTCCTGGTTTTGCCTGAGGGGAGAAATTAGATTCAACTCGATGCCTAATTTAACCAATTTATAAACATCGTTAGTGCTTTACAACTGCTTACATTATCCCTGGTCTTCCACCCCTGAGAGATAATGTGTGCTAGAACATAATAAATGTTAGGAATGGGCAGGGTCAAGTTTGCTTTGAAGCCTTCAATTTTTGGGATGAGGCAGAAACAAATCCAACCTAGGCCTAACATTTTCATGGTCCCAGCAACAAAGGAACCAATATACTCCTTGTGTGATGCAGTATCTTTACCCATATGTTACCTGCAATGTGATTTCTAGCCAAACAGTCATCTGGCACATATCTGAAGATGATACTTGGATTAGGTCATCGCTGTTAGGCAGAATGCTTTCTTGGCTAAGATTCTCAGGTCCCTTAGAGAGAGGATCTTAGGTCCTTGCCCCCAACATTTTGGCTTTAACTCAAAAAGATTGGTAGGCCTGACTCTTGCCTTGCTCCCACCATCTGGGCAATCTGCTGTTCCTACCCCTGAGCTCAGAAAAGAGTCCAGGTCTACCTCAGGCAGGGGCATTGCGATGTATTGGAGACGGAAGTTGGTGCCTCTCCTGATCTTGAGAATTTCCGGTTTGCTTTCTCTTTCAAGTTCTGCTTGCGGTGTGATCTAGAAAAAAATTCAAAGAGAATACACAAGGCCAGAATTTAATGTTGACAGCATTAGAAGATATATTATTCATTCTGTACTTTAACCCAGTTGTAAACATTGGGAAGGCTTTCCATTTTGGGGAGTTTAAGTGTCCTTTCATTCAGCCTTCAGCAATTATCACTGAAAAATAGGCACCTGGTTATTTAATTATTCACTGTTCGAAGGAATTTGCTGTGATCACATAGTGAACTAAAAGAAAATGGCTGACATACCCAGAAACCACCTCTTCGACCTTCAAGAATGGAGTACAAAGGTAAGTACTTCTGGTAAACCCCTCATTGACAGCTCCACAGCTGACTGAGAAGGGAATAGGCCAGGTCGCTGTCAGAGACCGGACACTTGCTCAGTGCTAGGCAGGAGAGGACCCTGTGGTGTCAGTAATCAGGGACTTGCCCCCACACACACAGGGTGGGATAGGAACAGCAGGCAGGGATGTGAGGGCAAAATAGCTGCAGCATGTTGGGTGACTGTCTGTCTGCCTCCTGGACAGGTTGGCAGCTGCCCTAGAGAGCGAGGCTCAGCCCCCTCAGGGTCTGCTGGAAAGGGGTACACACATATTCCATTGCACTGGTCCTTAGAACTGAAGGCAGAGTGAAGGGGGTGGTGGTGGACCCAGAGTTCACTCCACCTGTCCCTTCCCCACAGGGCAATTCCAGGAGGCACTCAGCAGGGAGGAATTACACACAGGCCCCTCAGAGGTCTGCTCTCAGATCAGTGCATTTCCTATGGCTAACCCACCGAGCCTGCTCATCCCTGGACACCACATGACAATTTAGCATAGTCAATCCAACTAACCTGCACAGCTTTGGACTGTGGGAGGAAACCAGAGCACCTAGAAAAAAATTCATGTAGACACAGGAAGAATGTACAAACTCCGCATCAATATTCACCAGAGGGTGAAATCAAACCTAGATCCCTGGCACCATGAACAAGTAGCACTAACCACTGAGCCACCATGGTATCAATCAGGAGATGAGAGAATAATGAAGCATGAGCAGAGTTACCATGAGTGACTTCAGTCTGCTAATAAATTGGGTAAATCATTTGTGCACTAAAGCTTTGAAGGAGTGCAGGTTCATGGTTCCTTGAAATTAGAGTCGCAGGTAGATAGGACAGTGAAGAAGGCATTTGGTATGCTTTCTTTTATTGGTCAGAGCATTGATTACAGGAGTTGGAAGGTCATGTTGCAGCTATACAGGACATTGGTTAGGCCATTTTTGGAATATTGTGTGCAATTCTCGTTTCCCTCTGATAGGAAGGATGTTGTGAAACTTGAAAAGGTGTGGAAAAGATTTACAAGGATCTGAATGTAGGTTTGATCGCTAAGCTGGAAGGTTCATTTCCAGATGTTTCGTCACCCTATTAGGTAATATCTTCAGTGGGCCTCCAGGCAAAGCACTGCTGATAACTCCTGCTTTCTATTTATATGTTTGGGTTTCTTTGGGTTGGTGATGTCATTTCCTGTTCTTTTTCTCAGGGGGTGATAACTGGGGTCTAACTTGATGTGTTTGTTGATAGAGTTCCAGTTGGAATGCCATGCTTCTAGGAATTCTCGTGCATCTTTCTGTTTGGCTTGTCCTAGGATGGATGTGTTGTCCCAG
The DNA here is from genome assembly GCF_020745735.1 of Hemiscyllium ocellatum. Lineage (NCBI taxonomy): Eukaryota > Metazoa > Chordata > Chondrichthyes > Orectolobiformes > Hemiscylliidae > Hemiscyllium > Hemiscyllium ocellatum. The sequence continues at coordinate 45,920,244 of NC_083426.1, forward strand.
TCAAAGTGGCATCCTTCTTTATCTGTGTGTAAGGATACTAGTGAGAGAGGGTCATATTGTTTTGTGCCTAGTTGATGAACAGAGACATGCACGAGAATTCCTAGAAGCATGACATTCCAACCATAACTCTATCAACAAGCACAGAGTTAGACCCTATCTACCACCCCTGGAGAAAAAGAACAGGAAATGACATCGCCACAGGAAATGACATCACCAACCCAAAGAAATCCAAACATATAAATGGAAAGCAGGAATTATCAGCACCGCTTCGCCTCAAGGCCCACTGAAGATATTACCTAGTAGGGTGATGAAACATCTGGAAATCAACCTTCCAGCTCAGCGAGCAAACCTACATCCAGAACCTCAACCTGCGCCACAAATCTTTTCAAAGCTCACTATTTACAAGGATGTTGCCAGGATTGGAGGGTTTGAGCTATAGGAAGAAGCTGAATAGCCTGGGGCTGTTTTCCCTGGAGTGTTGGAGGGTGAGCAGTGACCTTATGGAGGTTTGTAAAATCATGAGCAGCATGGATAGGATAAACAGACAAGGTCCCTAGGGTGGAGAGTCCAGAGCTAGATGGCATAAGTTTAGGGTGAGAGGGGCAAGATTTAAAAGGGGCTTAAGTGGGCAACGTTTTCATGCAGAGTGTGGTGGTGTATGTAATGAGCTGCCAGTGCAAATGGTGGACATTTATATGATTACAACATTTAAAAGACATCTGGATGGGTATATGAATACGAAGGGTTTAGAGGGATATGGGCCAAGTGCTGGCAAATGGAACTAGATAAATTTAGGGTATCTGGTCAGCGTGGACAAGTTGGACCGAAGGGTCTGTTTTTGTGCTGTACATGTATGACTCTGATTGATTTCTGGAGTGTCTTAGGGATGGTTTTGTAGAGCAATATATTGAAGAGGCAACTAGAGGACATACTCTATTAAAGATCTGGTATTATGTAATGAAAAGGGGCTAATTAACAAATCTTGCTGCCAAAAACCATTCAGGAATGAATGGCCAGAAAATGACGGAATTTTATATGACGTTTGAAAGTGAGGCAGTTAATTCTGAAGCAGGGGGTTAAATTTGAATAAAGGAAATTATGAAGGCATGAGACCCAAGTTGGTTGAGGTGGATTGGAAAAACACATTATAAAAAAGGACATGAAGGTACAGAGGCAACGGGTGGTCTTTAAAAAAAACTATTACATGGCATACAGCAATTAGACATTCTTTCAAGTACAAAAGTCAAAAAGACAATCAACCATGGCCAACAATGCAAGTTCAGGATTATATGTGATTAAAGGGAAGGGGTGTACAAATTGGGTGGCTTATGGAATGCAGCAAAAGGAGAGCCAAGAAACTCATAAAGAAGGCGAGAATATAGAATGCATACAAATCTAGCAATGTAAAAACAGATTATAAAAGCTTCTGTACATATGTTAAAAGGAAATGTTTTGCCAAGATGAGTGTCAGTCCATTATAGGCAGAGTCAGGACAATTTATGTTGGGCTCAGAGAAATTTATAGAACATAGAAAAGTACAGAACAGAACAGGCCTTTTGGCCCACGATGTTGTGCCAAGGATTAATCCTAATGTAAAATAAAATAACTTAAGCTACACACCCCTCAATTCACTGTTATCCATGTGCATGTTTAAAGGGGGAGGTATGATGATGCTGCTTGTTTAACAAAGTTATGTTGTCCTTAGTTTTTTTTTCAGAGGGGTTGTAAAGTCAGAGGTTCTGATGCGTCTGGGCTTTTCTGCTTGAGAATGCTTTTAAGTCTTTCTTTTAAAACACACGTACAATGAAAGGGGAGTGGCTAGCTCTCCCAGAGTTTGGTTTGGTTTTAGCAGTTTGTTTTGTTTGCAGATGCTGGTCAAGTTTTAGCTGGGGAACCAGAGAAGCTACTGGGGACCCAGAAGAACTGCTCCATTCTCTGACATCTCTTCTGTAAGAACCTATGTTTGAATTTACATTTTTGGTCATGGGGCTGTTTAGGGGATGTTGCAAGTATGTGGAACAGCATCAGTCCGTTGCGATAGTCAACTAGGTTTTCAGATAAGTTACATTATTCTATATTTGGTTCTCTTTTGTTCATGTATAAATAAATTCTGTTTTGTTTTAAAACTGAGTGGTCAGGCTGGCTGCATCACTCCTGGAATATCCACTTTACACCTGTTTAAAACAACTAGAAAGGGTAGGATCTAGACTACTTTCTTAAAATGTTTTGAGGGGGTTTGGCCTGGTCCATAAAACTTTTGATAAAGTGTCTTAAAGGAGGCTGTTTCAAAGAAAGCACATGAGGAAAAGCTAACAGGAGGCACTACAGAAATTCACCAATGTTTCTAAGGCAGCCTCCAAACCTATGACCACTACTATCCAGAAGAACAAGAGAAGCAAATACATGGGAACACCACTACTTGCAAGTTCCCCTTGCTATCCTGACTTGGAAATATATCACCATTCCTCAGTATCACTGGGTCAAATTCCTAGAACATCCCTCTAACAGCATTGTGGGTCTACTTGCACCAACTGGACTGCAGCAATTCAAGAGGGCAGCTCCACCACCACCTTCTTAAGGGCAATTAGAGATGGACAGTAAACACTGACCCAACCAATGATGCCCACTTCCTGTTAGTGAACAACTAGCATGGATTGATTGATTAATAGATGGAAAATAGTAGGAATAAATGGGTCATTGCTGCATTGGTAGACTGTGATTAATGGCATGTCATAAGGATCAGTACTTGTCACAGAGTTCAGAAGTATATCAATGATTTGGAGGCAAGGATAAAATGTAATATTTCCACATTTATGGATGATGCATTTGGAATGGAGCGAGTTGAGGAAAGATTTGGTTTTGCATTGCTAATAGCCTATGATGCTAGGTGAGAATGTGCAATGTTAGGGAGAAGTTGGACAGCTCCAGGAGAACGTGGTCATTGAATGGACAAGAACATGGAAGATGGAAGATAGTTGTGGATAAGTGTAAGGTTACCTTTATTTGGAGACACAAACATGCAGAGTATTTCTTAAATAGCATAACATTCGGAAGTGTAGATGTACAAAGAGAACCAGGTGTTCCTGTTGATAATTTGGTGGAGAATAATATGCAGGTGCAGCAAGATGTTAGAAAGGCTAATGGAATGTTAGGCTATACCACAAGAGGATTTGAGTAGAGGAATAGTGAAGGCTTGTGTTAATTATATAGAGCTTATAAGGACAGCACTTGGAGCAGTGTGTGTAGTTAAGAATCATAGGACAAGTGATCTACAGCACAGAAATGCCTGTTTGGTCAACCGAGTCTATGCTGCTCATGTCTTTGGCTGGTATTGTACATCCAAACACTTCAATGTGATGTGGGTTTCTACCCTTACCCTTATAGGCAGATTAAATTCCAGATTCCCACCATTGTCTGGGTGAGAAAAAAAATCCTCACATCCCCTCTAAACCTTCTGCCCCTTACCTTAAATCTATGCCCTCCCCTGGTCACTGAACCCTCCATCAAGGGCAAAGTTTCTTCCCATCTAAGCATCTTAAGTTTCTACACCTCAATCTGGTCACCTCTTAGTCCACTCTGTTTGAGTCTTTGAAATTCTTTTCTACGGCAAGGAGTTAAGACTGAGTAACTGAGTATATTTAAAGGCAGCATTAGACTGGTGATTGATCTCCAAAAGAATCAAAGATTATATGGTACCAACAGGAAAGTAAAATTCAGGCAATAATCAGATTGGCCATGTTCATATTGAATGGCAGAGCAACTCAATATTTTTATTTCTGACAATCTGAAGAAATGTAAACACCATTGGTTCAAGGGGCAAGCATGTCATCACAGCACATTGATGGATTACAGCATACTTGGAATATGTGCACTTTGAAAAGTACAGAGTTTTCTCACAGGACGATAGTCACTATCACATTGTAAAATTTTTGATGTTGATATGGAATCATACATGAGAGAACACAAAAGGGGACCATTTTGCCCATTGTGCCAATGCTCACTCTATCATTGAGTTAACCAATGAATTCCTCTGCTCTTTCAGTATAGACCTGTCAATGTGTTTCCCTTCCAGTGTTTATCTAGTTCTTTTTAGAATGTTACTTCCAAATATGCTTCCACCACTCTTTCAGGAACTAGAATCTAAAAACATTTCCCCACAAGTACAGCAAATCTTATAGAAACTTAGGTGCCATTGCTGATAAGAGAACCATTCAAGCCTCTTTCAAGGAGATATACTCTGGAGCATTAGAAAGAAGCAGGAATCCTATTCTTTGGCAGCTAAGTGCAAGAAATATTCAATGATTTTACTAGAATGCTTATCACATTGGCTACTTTACTCTGTTAAAGTCTTTAAACAATAAAAGGCAGAAAAGAAAGGTATCATAGATGATAATTCTTCACCAAAGAAGATGAGATACTCCCCCCCACCCAGTGCTCAATAATCACCATCTTACCCATGAATCATGCTGTCCGCAGATTCAAGCTCACAGCGTTGACAAGGCAGCGCTGACTCAGAGGCTAGGCGCTGTCCATGGTTCCCAAATGAGTTCTCATGAGGCTGTTGTTGCCTGCTGCAAGATAGGTATCATAGGCTATTAGCAATACAAAACCAAATCTTTCCTCAACTTGCTCCATTCCAAATGTATCTAGACCTCCTCACTATTCCCTCTTTCCTTTCACTCTCTGGACTTTAAGAAAACTCAGCCCAGAGATTCCACACTAGTTGGAGAGTTGAAAAATCAAGACAGATGTGTCTTTTACTTTGCTCAGAAGGTTTATGGACTTCCTCAGTCTTCATCCTCTCATTCCACACTATTGCAGGTGCTCCATAAGTACATGAACTCAGACAATTCCTAGTTACCAGCTGTTTCCTCTTAAACTTAAATAAGGACATTCCTAATAAATCTTATTGTGTGATTAACCAGACATCAACAAACTATGCCTAGCCAGATCTCTTGATAGTCCTTAACTCAATAGTGATTATGTTTGGTACAATCTGAGCTATGTATACTTATACAAGGTAATGGCTTGGTGGTGTTATCACTGGTTGATTAATGCACTGGTTTCAGGGTTTATATGGCAGATAGAATTTGAAATCAATAAAAAATCTGGAATTAATAGTCTAATAGTGACCATGATGCCATTGGTGATTGTTGGGAAAACCCAATCAAATTCACTAATGCTTTTGAGGAAATGAAACTGCTGTCCTTATCTGTGACAATGTAGTTGATTCTCAACTGCCCTATGGGCAATAAATGCTAGCCTAGCCAATGGTACCTCAATCCTCTGAAGCATAGAATCCACACTGTGTAGAAACAGGCCTTTTGACCCATCAAATCCACACCAATTCTCCGAAGAGCATACCACCCAGACCTAACATATCCCCGTAACCCTACATTTACTATGACTAATCCACCTAGTCTGCACAGCCCTGGACAATTTAGCATGGCCAAACCACCTAACCTGTACATCTTTGTATTGTGGGAGGAAATTGGAACACCCAAAGGAAACCCATGGGGAAAATGTACAAACTCCATACAGAGGATCACCCAAGGCTGGAATAGAATCAGGTAGCCTGGTTCTATGAGGCAGCAGTACTGACCACTGAGCTACTGTGCCACCCTTACGGATGGATAATAAAAAATGTCACTTGCCTGCATTTTCTTCATTTCTTTTTATGTCTTTACTATTGCAAAACCTATCAATTCCTCTCTTGAACGTGCTCACTGTTTAAACTGCACAGGCCTCTGGGTTAAAGAATTCCAAAGGTTTACCACTGAAACACCCATTACATTGGCGTACGCATCCCAAAATTTCTCCAGCCTGACTTTGTGACACCGTTAGAACAAAATCCAGGACTTAATCATCCATACCATTACTCAACCTTCCTCCTCACCTCCACTGTAGTCTTAGTTTTATCATCCAGTCAGCAAATTATCTTCAACAGACCCTGAAACACACCAACACCTAGGTGGGTGTTAAAGACCATAACTTTTTAAAAATTTATTTTTCTGTACTTTCAATTGTGGACTGAAATGGGAGAAAGGTTTGTTTTAGAAAAGGATTGCTGCAGTTTTTAAAATTCACCCAAAACTCAATACAAACACTGTTTACACAACTGCTAGATCAAGGATTAGTAGGAGAAGGTATAGGTAAGCTGCAGCCAAGGGCTGTGAAAAATTGAAGATTCAGCCAGCAACAAGTAGCTGATTGATCAGTGGACTAGTGACCAGTTATGGATGACAAAGCTTTTCTGCCTGTCAACAGCTATGTGATTGGTTGCCACGTAGCTGAACACAGCTTATGGCTCTGAACAAGAAGCTATCAGATATCTGCAAGGCAAGGAGCTGCCTCTTTTCTTCTCTGTAAGAACCATCTTAAGCTGAAAAAAAAAGTCTCCAGTGGTTGCTAGAAGCTGTGGCTCTTAACCATTAAGCCAGAGACTTCATGAATGTGAACCAGCCACCTCTTGCAAACAAATAGATGTATCCAGGGAAGGATGTAGACAGCATACCCTGACAAGCCAATTGGGTCATCTCAGCAAACCCTGTGGACACGGATCATTGAAATGCCTTCCCTTCCAACCATGACACCAATATCTTTCTGGTCTGTCTGGATGTATATATAGAGGGGCAGTTTATAAGGGTGCTGGAGTTCTAACTGTCAAAGTTTCATAATTAAAAGTTTTAGAGTCACAGAGATCTACAGCACAGAGAAAGGTTCTTCAACCGATCAAAACCGACCATCTAACTATCCCAAAACTTTTCCAGTGCTTGGCGTTGCATGCCTTGGCATTGCAAGTGCACATCTAAATATTTCCTAAATATTTCAAAGTCTTTTGCCACTATCATACAAGAGGTAGGTTCTACATTCCCACAACAAAGCTTCTCCTCATGTTTCTACCCCATACCTTAGATATATGCCCCCAGCAATTGATCCCTCCACCAAGGGGAAATGTTTCTTCTTTTCTATCCAATCTATGTCCCCCATTATTTTATACATCTCAGTCATGTCCCCTCTGCTCTAAGGAAAACAACCTCTGTCTATCCAATCTCTCTAGAAAACCAAACCTCTCCAGCCGAGTCCTTGTAAATCTCTTTAAAACCCTCGCCAGTGCTATTATATCACTCCTGTAGTGTGATTTCCAGAACTGTGCACAATACTCTGGCTGTTGCCTAACTAACATTTTATACCTTTCCAGTACAACTCCCTTGCTTTTAAACTCTGTGTCTCGGCTGGAAAAGGCAAGTAGTCTATATTACCTTCTGAACTATTTTATCCAAACATCCTGATATCTTAAGGGACTGATATCATGCCCACCTGACCCTAACCCTATCACAGGTCCCTCTGATCCTTGGTCTTTCCCAGGGCCCTACTGCTCATCATGTACTCTCTTGCTTTGGTTGTCATGCCCAAGTACATCAAAATTGGACAGTGGACAGTGAAGAAGGTGATCTAAGAGTAGAACAGGATCTTGATCAACTGGGCCAATGTGCAAGGAATGGCAGATGGAGTTTAATTTAGATAAATGTGAAGTGTTGCCTTTTGGTAAGACAACCCAGGCCAGGGCTACACAGTTAATGGTCTGGCCCTGGGGTGTGTCATTGAATAGACAGGGATGCAGGTAGAAAATTCCTTGAAAGTGGCATCACAGGTACACAGGGTGATAAAAGTGGCAATGGCACACTTGCCTTTATAGCTCAGAGCATTGAGTACAGGAGTTAGGACATTATGTTACTGCTATACTAGACATCAGTGTATTGCATACAATTCAGGTTGACCTGGATTTATTAAACTAGCAAGGATGGAAAAAAAATGTATATGATGTTACCAAGGCAGGAAGGTTTGAGTTATAAGAAGTGGCTGGGTAGGCTGGGAATGACCTTATAGAGGCTTATAAAATCGTGAGGGGCATAGATAAGATGCATAGCCAAAATCTTTTCCCCATGGGTAGGGAAGTCCATAATAGAGCATAGGTTTACGGTGAGAAGGGAAAGATTTAAAAGCGACCTGAGGGGCAGCAGTTTCACGCAGACACTGGTGGATATATGGAACAAACTGCCAGAGGAACTGGTGGAGGATGGTACAATTACAACATTTAAAAGGCATTTGGACAGGTACATGAATATGAAGGATTTGGAGGAATATGGAACAAACCCAGGCAAATGGGACTAGGTTAGGAAATTTAGTTGGCATGGACAAGTTGGACTAAAGGATCTGTTTCCATGTTGTATGACTCTATGACTCGGTCACCTCACATTTAGAGTCATAGTCAGAGAGATATGCAGCACAGAAACGGACCCTTCAGTCCAACGTATCCGTGCCGACCAGATATCCCAACCCAATCTAGTCCCATTTGCCAGCACTTGGCCCATAGCCTTCTAAACCCTTCCTATTCATATACCCATCCAGGTGCCTTTTAAATGTTGTGATTGTACCAGCCTCCACCACTTCCTCTGGCAGCTCATTCCATACGCGCACCACTTTCTGTGAAAAAATTGCCGCTTTTAAATCCCTTTTAAAACTCTCATCAGGAATGAGGGGGTGCCCCGAGGTGGCTGAGATAAATGGGAGGGGGTAGGGCTGGAGGAAGGTAGCTGGGAATGAGATGGGTAGATGCAGGTGGGAGGGGGTGATGGTGATAGGTCGGAGAGGAGGGTGGAGCAGATAGGTGGGAAGGAAGATAGACAGATTGGACAGTTCAAGGGGGCAGTGCCAAGTTGAAAAGTTGGAACTGGGATAAGGTGGGGGGAGGGGAAATGAGGAAACTGGTGAAATCTGCATTGATCTTGTGTGAAGGGTTGCAAGGCAGAAGATGAAGCATTCTTCTCCAGGAGGCCATTGGTTAGGGTTTAGCAGTGGAGGAGGCCCAGGATTTGCATGTCCTTGATGGAATGGGAGGGGGAGTTAAAGTGTTCAGGCACAGGGTGGTAGGGTTGTTTAGTGTGTGTATCCCGGAGATGTTCTATGAAACGTTCTGCAAGTTGGCAACCTTTCTCCCCAATGTAGAGGAGACCACACCAAGAGCAACAGACACAGTAGATGATGCATGTGGAAGTACAGGTAAATCTCTGCTGGATGTGGAAGGATCCTCTGGGGCCTTGGATGAAGGTGAGGGGGGAAGGTGTGGGTGCAGATTTTGCACTTCTTGCCGTGGTATGGAAAGGTGCCAGGAGTGAAGGGTGGGTTGGCGGGGTTGTAGACCTAACAAGGGAGTCGCGGAGGGAATGGTCTCTGCGGAATGTGGATAGGGGTGGAGAGGGAAATATATCCCTGGTGGTGGGGTCTGTTTGTAGGTGGTGGAAATGGTGGAGGATGATGCGATATATTCAGAGGTTGGTGGTGTGGCGGGGGGTGGGGGGGGGGGGGTGGGGGGGGGGGGTTCTGTCCTTGTTGCAGTTGAAGGAATGGAGTTCAAGGGAGGAAGTGTGGGAAGTGAAGGAGATGTGCTGGAGGGCATTGTCGACTACGTGGGAGGGGAATTTGCAGTCCTTGAAGTAGGAGGCCATCTGGGCTGTTGTATGGTGCAATTGGTCCTCCTGGGAGCAGATGTGGCAGAGGTAGAGAAATTGGGAGTAAGGAATAGCATTTTTACAGTAGGCAGGGTGGAGGAGGTGTAGTCCTGGTAGTTGTGGGAGTCGGTGGGTGCGTAGTAGATGTCCGTGTTGAGTCGGTCGCCGGAAACGAAAATGGAGAGGTCCAGGAAGGGGAGGGAGGTGTCCGAAATAGTCCAGGTGCACTTGAGGTCGGGGTGGAAGGTGTTCGTGAACTTGATGAACTGTTCAACCTCCTTGCAGGAGCATGAGGTGGCATCGATACAGTCATCGATGTAGCAGAGGAAAATGTGGGGAATGGTGCTGGTGTAGCTGCAGAAGATGGACTGTTACACATACCTGACAAAGAGGCAGGCGTAGCAGGGGCCCATGTGGATGCCCATGGCTACCTCTTTTATCTGGAGGATTGGAAGGAGAAATTGTTGAGGGTGAGAACCAGTTCAGCCAATCGGATGAGTGTGCCACTGACACGTTTTGACTCTGATCTCAAGCATCTGCAGTCCTCACTTTCTCCAAGGATATCAAGTGTGTGGATGCAGCAGGACTTCCAAAGTTTACTGCAAGGAATACATCATTCCAGCCTGGCGATATCCCACTATTCCCTCAATATAAATGGTCAAAATCCTGAAACTGCCTAACCATCAACACCTTCACCTCACACACACACATACCACAATGCTTCAAAAAGTCAGCTTCACCAACATCTTCTCAAGGGACGGTCATGTACACATAATAACTGCCAGCCTTTTTTGACCAATGAGATAACAAAATATCGAGCGACCTGACAATCATCTACAATGTGTTTTTACCTGTTTTGTGGTGGCACATTGTGCCTGGAGATCTTTGTAGAGCTATAATCCATCTTGCACTCTTCACTGTCAACTGCGTTGGAGTCTGTATTATGAAAAATCTATTGGAACAGAAAGAAGGAAGAAAAGTCAAAAGAAAAGCAATGTGGAAATTAAACTTAGTATTTATACAGTAACTCATGTGAATTAAGGATGCCCCAGAACACATAGCAGCCAGTGAAATTAATCTTTGTGTAATATAGGCAGTGTTGTATTATGAATTGCTAATTTGTGCTCCCACTACCAAATCATCAGACAATCTTGAGAAGATATGTTTGAGAGAAAGATATTCAGGAGGACATTAGGAAAATTTCCCTTACTCTTCCATAGAAGAGTATCTTGTTATCTTTTACGTTGACTGAGAGTGGACAAAGTTCATCCGAAAGGCAGCATTTCCAACAGTACAGCACCCCAACAGTACTGTGCTGATAGGTCATCTTAACTAAGGTGCTCAGGTCTTGAAGATACAACCACTGACTCAGAATCATGGACACTGCTGCTGTGCCACCAAACACATCAAGTCTACTGTAAGGATTAACAACAAAAACATAACAAGACAGTCCATTTTAATATGATTACATGCTTTCATATCTTAGTTGGCAGAACTTGAATAGGCTGTAAACATATTTGTTCACCTGCTATGAGAATTACGGAGACTATGTTGACTTGGGCTGGCATCTCCAAACCATGATGTTCAAACATTGCTTACCTGAGGCAAGTGATGTCACTCTAGTCCCGGCGAATCAAAGGGCGGCTCTTCTCATAAAGAGACACGGCTTGTGGTGAATTTAATCTGAAGGTCACCACACCTCAAATAATGGGTGGAGTTGAGAAGCCCAGCCATGTCTTGTCTGTGTCTTGTTAACTTTGCTCTCAGCAGAGTGGATGTATTTTCACAGGTAATACTTACATTTATTTATTTTCTCCTTTACCACCATCAGCACAGCTTTGCCTTTTGCATTGGGCACTCTCACCATTTGGTCCACTTGCTCCTCCTCACCTTCTGATTTCAGCTTAAAAACCACCATTTTCCAAACCCTTTCAGCTCTGTAGAACAGTCATTATCAGAAACTTTGTTGCTCTCTCCACAGATGCTGCCAGACCTGCTAAGTTTCTCTAGCGTATTCCCTTTTAACTCTGGTCACTAAGTTTAGGTATCCTCCTCTGAGATATAATGCAAGTCCCTCCCAAAACAGGTACAGTTTTCATGGCAGTCGGGTGCTCTTTAAGAACTGTGGCTGTAGGGAATTATGCCTTCTGACTTCAGAACTTTTGAAACACATGACATGCAGTGTTCTCAGAGCGCCAGAAGTTGATATTAATAGTTCATCCTTGAACTACAGGGAGGTTAAGCCTTTTGAAGCAGAGAAATTGCAGACATCCAGTGCCATGGGTCCATACTCCAAGCCTTCTTGTCCTTGAATCTTGCAGAAAACGTAGAGAATCCGAATTAAACGAGCTAGGTAAGGTAAGGCAATGACGTGGATAAATGAAGAAGGTGCCAAATTGAGAACAGCAGCCATAGTGAGATTTATCTGTTGCTGATATTTCCATCTCAGACAGATGCAGCCAACAGCAAAATACTCAGTTGCTGACTGACATTAAGACTACACAACTGACATATGAGGTGCAATGTGCCAAACACCGTGAAATGGATATCCCTCTATGGAAAACTTTCTCCCTGCATAAACTGAAATTTGTACTCCAGCCAGGTGGCTCTCAGCACTCAGTGCTGAAAGGATTATGTAATGTTACAGGTTTTAGGAGATTCTAATAAGACATGGAATAGACAATAGACAATAGACGCAGGAGTAGGTCATTCAGCCCTTCGAGCCTGCATCGCCATTCAATATGATCATGGCTGATCATTCCTAATTAGTATCCACTTCCTGCCTTATCTCCATAACCCTTGATTCCACTATCTTTGAGAGCTCTATCCAACTCTTTCTAAATGAATCCAGAGACTGCGCCTCCACTGCCCTCTGGGGCAGAGCATTCCATGACAAAAGTCATGACAATCACTTCCATAATCAATTCCGAGCCTTAATAAGAACATATGTATAAACCGCTGCTTGAGAGATTCGAACTCTTACCTCATTATGTATATATGGAAGTAATTACACTCACCTAACCAAAATTTGTCTAATGGCAACTAGGTAACCATTGCTGATTGTCATTAAAATTATATCTAATTCACTAAGGTCCATTAGTGAAGGAAATCTGCCATTGTTACCTGGTCCAGCCTACATGTGACTTCAGAGCCAAAGCAATGTGGTTTACTCTTAAGTTAAGAGTTAGGTTAACTCATCACCTTAGTGACACCCACATAATTTAATAGAATTAAATTAATTCTATAATCTGTGAGAGACAGAGATGTGTCCATGTCCCACATTAGTTGTGCCCACATGGAATTGAAAGAGATGTTGGCTATTAATTATAATCAATTATCAATAAGGGGGTATTTATAGATTGGATACAAATAGAAGGAGAAAGTGAGGACTGCAGATGCTGGAGATCAGATTCCTGAAGAAGGGCTCATGCCCGAAACGTCGACTCTCCTGCTCCTTGGATGCTGCCTGACCTGCTGTGCTTTTCCAGCAACTCATTTTCAGCTTGGGATACAAATAGACACTGACTGAAACTGAGGTAGATGGCGTGTTCACAAAACCTCGAAGTAAGTGTTAGACTGAGTGGCACCAGTACTTTCCTTCACTAGCTGGCTTGCTGGACCAGAACATTGTCTTCCAGATGTAATGTCTAATAGATAAAGTAATCAGCACACATGAGACTCCTGATATACTAGCTGTCAATGCTATGGAGAGAGTTCAAAGGAGATTTAATCGAGTGCTGCAAGGGATCAGAGATAGTTATGTGCAGAATTTGAAACGCTAGATTATGAAAGAAGAGAAGGGTGTTTAAAATTGTGATTTTGATGGATTAAATGAGGATAGAGTAAGTCCAGTGGCAGAGAGATCAGCAACCAGACGACACAGATTTAAGGCGATTGATATAAAAGCTTGAGATGACACAAGGAAACAAATTTATATAATGATTTGTGATATGGAAAGTGGCCATGACAGGGAGGCAAAAGCAGATTCAGTAATAATATCCTACAGAGAAATGGATAAACTCTTCAAAGAAAATAATTACAGAGCTACGGGGAAGAGCTGGTGAGTAAAATTAGATAGCTCTTTTTGAGACAGACACAGAACATCTTATTCCTCACTGCATTAGTTTATAATTCTATGAAATAGATGGATCCTTCAAAGTACTATTACCAGCCTCCTTCTGTGTTGTATGATGCTACCATTCCATACCAAGGTCAGGAACTTTACCACTTGATGGTGACCATGAGCAAGAGAAGGCTCCTCACTTTTTCAGGGTGCTTGCCATCCCAACTCTATAGCCATTAATTGACTAAGCCCATATGATCACTTTACACCAATAAGGTTACGCCTTCTTGCAACTACTGGCAACAATTGTGCTAGTCTGCTCATTGGAGCGGGGGTGGGGCAGAGGCGCTTGCAGTGTGTATTGAGCTAGATCCTCTGGAATCGAAATGTTAGTCATGATCCTTGTTATCTCCTGCACAGGCATTACAAGTAGTACCCAAGTGGCTATCTAAAGGACAAACCTGAATTCTTTGTCCTATCTTCCTACATCAGGAGAATCTACAATTGGCCTGGAGCCTTAATTCACTGGCACTTGGCCTGACGAGTACAATTCTATTTGTGTTTTTTTAATTGTGGCTTTGATTTCTGATTCCTGATTGTGCTTTCTGAACCTGGATGGATTGTTGCTGATGCTAGTGATTGTAATGAAGAAGATAACAACATGAGATCTAGTCACTTTCATTGGTTCATGGATTCCACTTCATATGAATCAAGATGGCAGCTGAGTAGGTTCCTGAGCTGGGACTCAGCCACTCCAACTGCTCGTTTTCCCTTTCATCTTTTCTCGCTTTTTTTTAGTTAGTTTTTTTGTGTCACCTTACTTTCTGAGGGAGCTCGGTTATGGAGGTAACGGGGACAGTAGCGGCTGTGGGCCTGGAGCAAGTCATTGGCGCCAGGCGGCTGGTGCGATGCTGCCATGGATTCTTTTAGGTCTGGAGTGTAGATGATCATATTGAATGGCGGTGCAGGCTTGAAGGGCTGAATGGCCTACTCCTGCACCTATTGTCTATGTGGCTTATGGCTCAGTGATGAACCAGATTGGGATTCTGGCAATCTGTGGTGAGGTGGCTGGTGAGCTGGTGTGGACATTTAATGGTCAGTGGCCAGACAGAGTTGTGCATGCCCAGCGCAGGGGAGACTGCTTCATGTTAGGAAGAGATCAAGCCCTCGTGGAGAAGCAGGACTGTAATTCTTTTTTTTTCTCTACTTTATTCTAAGAAGGACTGTGATATCTTACATATAACTTACAGTCGATTCTGATATAACGTAATATTTCCATACTCGTGTGATCTCACGTTGTAAGAAAATTGCTCAATAGCTGTGCCATTTAAACTAATGGGGCTGAAATCATGTTATAGCCAATACAGTTAGGGAAAGTTCACGTTCTACAAATAATGGTCTAAATTCTTCAATCACGTTAATGTTAATTTGCATTAAAGAAACACATGTTATTAGCAGAACCCACTATATTTCTTTATTTTTCTGCTCTGTCCTAAGATTTTAACGGCGGCACGGTGGCACAGTGGTTAGCACTGCTGCCGCACAGCGCCAGGGACCTGGGTTCAATTCCTGCCTCAGGCGACTGACTGCGTGGAGTTTGCACGTTCTCCCCGTGTCTGCGTGGGTTTCCTCCGGGTGCTCCGGTTTCCTCCCACAGTCCAAAGATGTGCGGGTCAGGTGAATTGGCCACGCTAAATTGCTCGTAGTGTTAGGTAAGGGGTAAATGTAGGGGTATGGGTGGGTTGCGCTTCGGCGGGTCGGTGTGGACTTGTTGGGCCGAAGGGCCTGTTTCCACACTGTAAGTAATCTAATCTAATCTAATTTTGTATCTAAAATGGTGCCGGGTGTGGACACTTTTCACTGGGCTCCTGTATCTCTGTACTTGAGTACACGTGACAATAATTCTAATGTGACTCACCATTCCCACATCTATCCACTCTACATGGAGCTTGGAAAACAATCTCCAAAATAACAAGCTGTTCACTGTTTTGAGTCTACATTAGAGTGGTGCTGGAAAAGCACAGCCGTAGACTGATTTCCAGCATCTGCAGTCCTCACTTTTGCCTTGTTCACTGTTTTGAGTTATCTCAATCTCATTCCTTAAAATGCTGTTGTTTCCCAAGTTGCAATAACTACCCATCCTCCACATTGGCCTTAGCCCCAATCTCCAGGGAGACGCTTGACTGCTTTCTGGTCAGTATGGCTTTCTCCATTTCTCTCATGAATCGGTCATGTGGAGTTAGGGATCGGGTTGATTTCACGGAAGAGCTGACTTCCTACTTCCTACATTGAGAGGAAACACTCCCCCTCAGCATCGTGGCCAGTCCGACAAGCCAGGACTCCAGAGATGAAAGACCCAATGTATCCACACACTGCCTCTAAAGGTAGGTCATTAAAATGATCTAAAGCAGATACAATGCAAAAAAAGTGAGAAATTGGATTGTACACTTACCATGAGCTGTTTTGGAATGACAGCAATGCTTACCCTCCTGCGAGCTGTACTCTGGTAAATAAGAACAAATAAGTGCTTCGTTTAAGTGCCATTTCAGAATGGATCCATCTACCATAACACAGGGAACAATTCACTATTACCATTCTGCATAGGTCTAAGCAATGGAAGAGATAGCTTTTACCTGCCTTGCCTTAGTAATGCACCACTATATTGAAATTCCCGTCCAGAGAATCATATCAAGATCCACATAGACTGCCTGAAATATATCTGAATGCCCCATCGCTGGAATGCAAAGTTCATGAATATAGACCTGAACCAACTTCAAGGTATCCTTACTGACTCACAGCATGTCCCTGATAGTACACATTGACAATGGACTTCATTGCATTACAACAGAGGTTCCAGTGGCATGCATTGCTTCAAGTGATCTAGGGGAAGATAGATTGTGAGACCTGTACACCCTAATATTACATGCTATGACACTGTGGTGTTCTTGTGTGCTTGTTGAGTTGAATCACAGTTATTTACCTGGACTTCAAGAAGGCCTTTCATAAGGTGCCACACAGTAGCCTACTGAGTAACATAAGGGCTTATGGTGTTAGAGGCAAGGTGATAGCATGGATAGAAGCTTGGTGTCTGGCAGAAGGCAGAGAGTGGGGATAAAAGGGTCCTTCTCAGGATGGCAGCTGGTGACAAGTGGTGTTCCTCAACGCTCGGTGTTGGGACTATCAGTCTAGATGAAGGAGCTGAGGGCATTCGAGCTAAGTTTGCAGATGATACAAAGATAGATAGAGGGACAGGTAGCATTGAGGAGGCAGGGAGGCTGCAGAAGGATTTGGACAGGTTAGGAGAGTGGGCAAAGAATTGGTAGATGGAGTTTAACGTGGAAAAGTGAGGTCATGCACTGTGGTAGGAAGAATAGAGACATGAACTATTTTCTAAATGGGGAGAAAATTCAGAAGTCTGAAGTGCAAAGAAACTTGAGAGTTCTAGTCCAGGATTCCCTCAAGATAAACTTGCAGGTTGAGTCAGGATTTAGGAAGGTATGCAAAATTATGGCATTTAATTTGAGAGGACTGGAATATAAAAGCAGGGATGTTGTTCTGAGGCTCTGTAAGCTTCTAGTCAGACCATATTTGGAGAATTATGCACAGTTTTGGGCCCGATATCTCAGAAAGGATGAGCTAGTCCTGAAGTGAGTTCAGAGTAAGTTCATGCGAATGCCCCCAGGACTGAAAAGCCTAACATATAAAGAATGTTGAGGATTCTGGGTCTGTAATCGATGCAGTTTAAGAGGATGAAGGGGGATCTCATTGAAGCTTACAGAATACTGAAGGGCCTGGACGGTGGATGTTGGGAAGATATTTGCATTGGTAGGAGAGACTATGATCCGAGAATGCAACATTACAGTAAAGGGAAGACCTTTTAGAACGGAGATAAGGAGAAATGTCTTCAGCCAGAAAATGGTGAATCTATGGAATTCACTTCCACGGAAGGCTGTGATGGCCAGGTAATTCGGTATATTTAAGACAGAGATAGATTCTTGAATATCAAGGGAACAAGGGTTACAGGGAGAAAGCAGGAGAATGGATTTGAGAAACTTATCAGCCATGATCGAACGGCGGAGCTGACTTGATGGGCTGAATGGCCTAATTTCTGCTCCTATGTCTTATGGTCTTATGGTCTCAGGCTGACAGACTGACCATGAGACATAACAGAATACTGTGGCTGTGTCAAAGTCCTTAACTCAGCAATATAATGGGAATATCTATGCAACTTAGACTGTAATGGTTCAATAAGATGGCTCACCACTTCCGTTTCAAGGCAAACTAAGTATAGGCAGGTAATGTCGATATTGCATTGATGCCCAGGAACAAGGATTTATTTTCAACAAACTCAGACACGATTCTTTTAGAAACCAGTTTATGATTACATTTTCTTGCTGATATCCGAGGAGATGGTTTAACGAGGTTAAGATTAACTTGCAGGAAGTAGTGAATCAAAGTGGGAACCAAAGAACTGACGTTTGAAGTCCACCAGCCTGTGTGACTCACACATACAACCTGCCAGCTTTAACTACGTTGTGATTCCTGACACGAATGAATGCCCTAAGGTATTGAGGCTGCCATGGAAATGAGAATCTTCCATCAATAACAGCACTCACCAGAGACATGGGATTAAATTCCCGCCATTCTGCAAGCTCAGAGGCAGACACCCTACACCATCACCAACACGCATTTCCAGGGTGGTCCGACACTGAGTGAAATGAACAGTTTTGTGGATAACTTACAGACCATTCTGTGGCATGTTGCCAAATTATGCTCAGTGATAGCACAGGAAAGACTGACATAATTTCAAGGTTTTATTGAAATCTTTAACATTCTGACATGAATTTATTTTTCAGAGATATGTTTCTCCTTATCAGCAGAGGGCTTTTAGCTTCTTGCAGACTATGACCGAGCAGGAAATAGATAGAACATAGAACATAGGGGGAGAAAGTGAGGACTGCAGATGCTGGAGATCAGAGCTGAAAATGTGTTGCTGGAAAAGCGCAGCAGGTCAGGCAGCATCCAAGGAGCGGGAGATTCGATGTTTCGGGCATAAGCCCATTCCTGAAGAAGGGCTTATGCCCGAAATGTCGAATCTCCAGTTCCTTGGATGCTGCCTGACCTGCTGCACTTTTCCAGCAACACATTTTGAGAACATAGAACATAGAAAAGTACAGCACAGAGCAGGCCCTTTGGCCCATGATTTTGTGCTGAGATTGAATCCTAATGTAAAATATAGTAACAACCTACGCACCCCTCAACTCACTGCTATCCATGTGCATGGCCAGCAGTCGCTTAAATGTTCCCAATGACTCTGCTTCCACCACCACAGCTAGCACCACATTCCATGCATTCACAACTCTGTGTAAAAAATCTAAACCTGACATCTCCTTTATACCTTCCTCCTAATATCTTCAAAGTATGACTTCTCGTACCAGTCAATCCTGCCCTGGGGAAAAGTCTCTGGCTATTGACTCTATCTATTCCATTCGTTATTTTGTATACCTTGATCATGTCTTCTCTCTTCCTCCTTCTCTCCAGAGAGAAAAGTCCAAGCCTATTCAACCTTTCTTCATAAGGCAAGCCCTCTAGTCCAGGCAGCATACTGGTAAACCTTCTTTGCACCCTCTCCAAAGCCTCTGTGTCTTTCCTATAGTAGGGCGACCAGAACTGGACACAATATTCCAAGTGTGGTCTCACCAGGGACTGCAGCAAAACCACACAGCTCTTAAACTCTATCCCACTGTTCATGAAAGCCAAAACACCATGTGCTTTCTTAACAACCCTATCCACTTGGGTGGCAACTTTGAGGAATCTATGTACTTGCAAACCCAAATCCCTCTGTTCCTCCACACTGCCAAGAATCCTGTCTTGAATCCTATATTCAGCATTTGAGTGCAACCTTCTAAAATCAATCACTTCGCATTTATCCAGGTTGAACTCCATCTGCCATTTCTCATCCCAGTTCTGCATCCTGTCTATGTCGCGCTGCAGCCTGCAGTAGCCCTCTATACTATCGACAACACCTCCAACCTTCGTGTCATCTGCAAATTTACTAACCCACCCCTCAACCTCCTCATCCAAGTCATTTTAAAAATTACAAGAACAGAGCCCTGCGGGACCCCACTCAACACTGTCCTCCAGGCAGAATACTTTCCATCTACAACCACTCTCTGGCTTCTGTCAGCCAGCCAATTCTGAATTTAGACAGCCAAATCTCCCTGTATCCCATACTTCTTGACTTTATGAACGAGCCTACCATCGGAACCCCATCAAATGTCTTGCTGAAGTCCATATACACCGCATCCACTGCTCGACCGTCGTTGATCTGTCTTGACACCTCCTCGAAGAACTCAATAAGATTTGTGAGGCATGACCTGCCCCGACAAAGGGCTGCCTTTAATCACACTATGCTTTGCCAAATTGTCATAAATCCTATCCCTCAGAATTCTTTCCAAAACTTTGCTGACCACAGACATAAGACTGACTGGTCTGTAATTGCCAGCGATTTCACTATTACCCTTCTTGAAAAGAGGAACAACATTCGCCTCCTTCCAATCCTCCAGTACGACTCCCGTGGAGAGTGAGGAGGCAAATATCCTCGTGCCCACTGACTTAGCAACCTCCTTTCTTGCTTCCTGGAGCAGCTTAGGATAAATCTAGTCTAGCCCTGGGGAGTTATCAATCTTAATGTTTTCCAAAATTTCTAGCACATCAACTTCCTCAATCTTGATCTGGTCAAGACTGTATCCCAGCTCCTCTAAGTTTTCATTCCAACAAGTTCCCTTTCATTGGTGAAATCCAAAACAAAAAACTCATTTAGGGCTTCCCCTATCTGCTCAGACTCCATGCACAAGTTCCCTCTGCTATCCTTGATCAGCCCTACCTTCTCCCTGATCATTCTCTTATTCCTCACGTATGAGTAAAATGCCTTTGGGTTCTCCATAATCCTTCTTGCCAAGCCTTTTTCATGCCCCTCCTGGATCTCCTCAGTCCAATTCTGAGCTCTTTTCTAGCAAGCCTGTAATCCTCTAAAGCTGTGCAGGATCCTTACTTCCTCCACCTTACGTAAGCTGCCTTCTTCCTTTTGACGAGAAGTTCCTCTGTTCTCGTCATCCAAGGTTCCTTAATCTTACCTCTTCGTACCTCTCTCAGAGGAACAAATTTGAGCATCACTCGCAACAACTGCTCCTTAAACAGTCTCCACGTGTCTGCTGTGCCCTTTCTGTGGAACAATTGCTCCCAGTCTATACTTCCTAACTCCTGTCTGATCAAGTCATAATTTCCTCTTCCCCCATTGAATATCTTCCCTCAGTAATTGCCCTTTTCACTTTCCAAGGCTATGCTAAATGTGAGCTGAAAATGTGTTGCTGGAAAAGTGCAGCAGGTCAGGCATCATTGAAGGAGTAGGAGAATCGACGTTTCGGGCATAAGCCCTTCTTCATGCTAAATGTGAGGCAGTTGTGATCACTGTCACCAAAATGTGTGGAGGATAAGAGCAGGAAGGTGAAATCTGATCTCAACACACTGGGTTAGATACAGTTCTGATGTTCAAAGGGTAGCCTTCAGGCCTGGACTGATAAATAGCAAGTAACATTTATACCGTACAGTGCCATGCAACAACTGTGTCTACTACAAGGGCAGCATGGTGGCTCAGTGGCTAGTGCTTCTGCCTCATAGGACCAGCAACTCAGATTCAACTCCAGCCGTGGGTGACTGTCTGTGTGGAGTTTGCACATTCTCCCTATGTCTGCATGGGTTTCCTCCAGGTGCTCCGGTTTCCTCACACGGTCCAAAGATATGCAGGTTAGATGGATTGGCGAGGCTAAATTGCCCCATAGTGTCCAGGGATCCGCAGGCTAGGTGGGTTAACCATGGGAAATGCAGGGTTAGAGGAATTGGGTGGGGTGCTCTTCAGAGGGTTGGTGTGGACTCGATGGACTGAATGGCCTGCTTCAATACTGTAGGGATTCTATGAAGAAAGAATCTAACAAACTCCAGGTATTACCATCACTGAATCTCCTATTATCAACATCCTGTGCTCATCAATGACAAGAAACCTTACTGCACCAGCTACATAAATACCGAAGCCACAAGAACAGCTCAGAGGCTGTGGATTCTGCAAAAAATAACTCATCTCCGGACTTCAAAAACCTGGTAGGCACAAGCCAATATTGTAGTGGAATGCCAAGATGAATACACTCCAACAACGGTCATGAAGCTACACTCTACATAGGACAAAGCTACCGACCAATCAACTTCCAACATTCACTTCCTCCACCACTGTACTGCAACAACTCACTCCAACCCCTCTGACAGAATCTGTGACCTTTCTCACCGAAAAGGAAAAGCAAAGTGGACAGGGTGGAATATTGTCACCAGCAAGAACCCCAGCAAACCATGCACCATTCCGATTTGGAACTATCTCACTGTTCCTGGGTCTAATTCATGGATCTCCCTTTCTAACAGCACTGTGTGTGTACCTGTAACAGATGGACTGCAGCAAATAAGGAAGGTGGCTCAGCCCTTCCTCCTGGGGATTTAGGGATGGTGAACAAACACTGACTGATTGCCACACCCCATTGAGAGAATTAAAACTGAAGAAACTGCACTCGAGCTGCCCACCAGCTGATGTAACAGGAAACCTGATAGAGCTAGATGACATAATGGTCAGATACAAGCTGGGATACCCTTTGCAATATAATAACATAGGAAAATCTTCTAAATGCCATTTGAATGAAGTCATCAATTCAATGGATGAAAAGTTTATTAGAATCACACATCCGTATGTCAACCCAAAATAGTCTTATACAAGCTAGGAGGAACAAATAAAGGTCGAATTTGTCATTCTCCATTGATAACATGATGATAAATATGATTATTTCTTCATAAATATACAATATTTGAGCTCTCTGTATGTTAATGAAGCCACAATGTTGAATTACCTGATGCATAGCTCTCATCATTTGATGCTTAGTGTGAAAGTCGGCATCATCTGAAAGAGAGCACATTGTAATGTTTATAAGCCTTGATGTTTTACTGTATCTGTGTTACTGAAGAATAAGGTTGATCCAAAGTTCAGGAGTGCATTACTTAAGTTAATTGTTCTGAAAGGTGTTAACGTTTATGTTATATTTGCTCCTTTGTGTCTTCTGATGTTATATACAGTCAGTGGGTGAAGACAAAATATTCCACTCTCACTTACAAAGGGAGTTGCTGGACTTGGGCGGACAAAAGTCAGAAGTCACTAGTTTATAGTTCAACAAGTTTATTTAAAAATCACAAATTGTTGAAGCATAGAATATTTGGCTATGATGTGTGTATAGGATACTCTGACAGTCTGGATCAAAGGTCTTGGTCAATCTGTTCAGTTGGCGGTGTGTTCTTTGGTCAGATCGACAGTGAGTTGTCTGTTATGTTCCTGGTTGTTCTGTTGTTGGCATGCTTCTTTGCAATAGTCCATTCTATTTTGTATGATAATGGCTCCTCCTCTGTCTGCTGGTTTGATGACAATGCTGCAGTTAGTCTTGAGAAGATGGATGGCATTGCATTGTGCTTGGGTGACATTCTGCACTACCTTGTGAGCACAGTTTAAGAATCTGGTGTTGACACATCTCCTGATGGCTCAAGCCTAGGGCAGCAGCCTTCTGGAATGGTCGAATCGACTCTTTCTTCTTTGGTCACGGCAGCACGGGTCTCTCTATTGACCATTCCAGTTCATTGGTTGTCTCAGTGGCTCACTGCTGACATCTTGGAGTCAGTGGAAGAATGCCTTGAGCTTCATTTGTCTGATGAATTTCTCTGTGTCTGACGAAAAGGCTACACTCCAAGAGCATGTGATTTCAAATAAACTTGTTGGACTATAACCTGGTGTCATGGAATTTCTGACTTTCAAAGGGAGCAGATGTATTTGTACCAGCTCTCTAAAGTCTCAGCAATTATGCTTGACCAAATGAATTTGAACTCAATGCTATCATGCAACAAGCCTTGATATTATCAAAAGCCAGTGCCTCTTCTGTAGATACTCTACACTGTTATTGTTTCACTATTGTCATGAGATGAGCTCAAGATAAAGCAAACACAAGGAGAACTAGTACCAGTGAATTACCTCAAAACATCCATTATCCAGTACCACACACTGGTAGGGGAGGAAGATACCACAGCTGTCAGAAATAGTCATCTGCCAGGATTGAGTTTTTTGAAGAAGTGATGAAGAAGATTAACGAAGGTGGAGCAGTGGAGATTGTCTATATAGATTTCAGTAAGGTGTTCAACAAGGTTCTGCATGATAAACTGGTTAACAAGGTTAGATCACACGGAATACGGGGAGAACTAACCATTTGGATACAAAGTTGGCTCAAAGGTAGGAAACAGAGGGTAGTGGTAGAGGGTTGCTTCTCAGATTGGGGGCTTTTGACCAGTGGTGTGCTGCAGGGATCGGCGCTGGGTCCACTGCTTTTTGTCATTTATGTAACTTATTTGGGTGTAAATAAAGGAGGTGCAGTAAGTTTGCGGATGACACCAAAATTGGAGTACAACAGAATTTTGATCAAATGGGCAAATGGGCTGAGGAGTGGCAGATGGAATTTAATTTAGATAAATGTGAGGTGCCGCATTTTGATAAGGCAAATCAGGGCAGTTTCATAATTCCTTGGAAGTGGAGCCACAGGTAGAAGGATAGTGGAGGCAGTATTTGGTACACTTCATTGGTCAGGACATTGAGTATAGGAGCTGGAAGGTCATGTTGCTGCTGTACAAGAAATGGATTAGGACAATTTTTGAATACTGTGTTCATTTCTGGCCTCCCTGATATACTAAGGATATTGTGAAACTTGAAAGGGTTCAGAAAAGACTAATCAGGATGCTGCCAGGATTGGAGGGTTTGAGCTATAGGGAGAGGCTGAACAGGCTGGGGCTGTTTTCCCTGGAGCATCGGAGGCTGAGGGTGACTTTTAGAGGTTTCTAAAATCATGAGGGGCATGGATAGGATAGACAGCCAAGATCTTTCTCCCAAGGTGAGAGGTTCAAAACTAGAAGGTATAGGTTTAATATGAGAGGGGAAAGATTTAAAAGGACCTATGGGGCAAATTTTTCATGCAGAGGATGGTACATGTATGAAATGAGCTGGAAGTGGTGAAGGCTGGTACTACATAAGATAAATAGATAGTCTTTTCTCAGGGGTGGGCAAATCCAGAACTTGAAGCCATAGGTTTAGGGTGAGAGGGGAAAGATATAAAAGGGTTCTGAGGGGCAACCTTTTCATGCAGAGGGTGGTGTGTGTATGGAATGAGCTGCCAGAGGAGAAGGTGGAGGCTGGTACAATTACAACATTTAAAAAGCATGTGGATGGGTATATGGCAGCACGGTGGCACAGTGGTTAGCACTGCTGCCTCACAGCGCCAGAGACCCGGGTTCCATTCCTGCCTCAGTTTGCCTGGGTTTGCTCCGGGTGCTCCGGTTTCCTCCCACATTCCAAAAATGTGCAGGTTAGGTGAATTGGCCATGCTAAATTGCCCGTAGTTTTAGGTGAAGGGGGAATGGGTCTGGGTGGTTTGCTCTTCGGCGGGTCGATGTGGACTTGTTGGGCTGAAGGGCCTGTTTCCACACTGTAAGTAACCTAATCATGAATAGGAAGGGTTTAGAGGGATATGGGCCATGTGCTGGCAAATGGGACTACATTAGGTTAGGATATCTGGTCAGCATGGACGAGTTGCACTGAAAGATCTGTTTGCATGATGTACATCTCTATGACTCTATAAGGAAACTAATTTGACCTGCCATGCCCATCCCAATCTTTATTACCCATTCTATTTAAGTATCGGTCCCAGGGCGCCCTGCAGGTTTATTCACTCTGACCCTCCACTTTCTTGCACAGTTTTTATCACACAGTCCTCATGACTGGTCCACAAACCCGATATTACAGCAAACATGACCCTGTTAGAGTTCATGAGGTAGCCATGGTGATTCCCTGTGGAATTGATGCTACCAGGCTGCATGGTATGAGCTCTACAATCCCAATGGTTGTGCACAGGCCCATTGCTGGAGATAAAGCTGGACAACTACATTGAGAGTCAACATGCCCAGAGCAGGAACTGAGGCCTGCAGAACAAGGCAGAAAGATGGGGGAAGGAAACACAATGAGGTGCTATCTCTCCATCGAGGGGAACCATGGGAATGTTAATCCTGCCTTCTGACATCATACCATTCTTGCCCCATGGTGATACTGGCCATGATCAAGGTTCAGTTCAATGAAAGTTACATGGTTCAATCTATATGATCTCATCCCATTTCCACTTGTGTGTGAAGGTGTGGAAGTGTTTACTCATGGGGAAGGGTCTCAAGGCTGCACTGGCCAAATACCATTCTCATCCGATATCGGAAGAGAGGAATCAGAACGGAAAATTCAGTGCAATAAATTATACAGTCTATGTACATTCCCTCTTCAAACTTTGAATCAAAGACTAGAATCCTTACAGCATGGAAGGCCCTTCGGTCCATTTAGTCCACACAAAACCTCTGAAGAGCATCCCCCCCCACCCCCACACCTACCCTATTACTGTAACCCTGCGTGTCCCATGGCTAATCCAATTAGCCTGCGCATCCCTGGACATGATGGGCAATTCAGCATGACCAATCCACCTAACCTGCACATGTTTGGACTGTGGAAGGAAAGCCATACAGACACAGGGAGAAAATGCAAACTCCATACAGACAGTTGCCCGAGGGTGGAATCAAACTCGGGTTCCTGGCTCTGTGAGACAGCAGTCACTGTGAATGCGTCCTCTGGATGACAACTGAATTAGAAATAGAATTAGGTTTCACTGTCACTTGCACTCGAATACGGGATACATGAGTTTACAATATTGTCATTCACAGTGCCATCTTAGGTACAAGGTATAAAATCTTAGATGAAGAGTAGAAAAATATTACAGTTCTTGTCAGTATAAAGTAATAAATAAGAAATAAAGTTAGAAGTTCCAAATGACCGTGCTTTCTGTTGGATGAAAAACAGTCCTTACCTCTCATGTCTCCAAACTGTCGGTTCCTGGAGCTCTGCTGAATGATCTTCTTCATTTCCTGTAGCTCTGCATGTTCCTTGGCATGCAGGCTTTTCAGATTGGCCACATGCTCCATCATTACATGCACACCCCGACTTATCCGGGCTTCCTGCAAAGGCACATCACACACAGCTCGTATAACGATCCTTTCAGTTAGGAATCTGCCAGAGTGAATATGTGTTGGAGGCTCATGGGTATAATATTGTGGTCACATCTCTGATCCAGGCTCGATATGAAGGCTTCTTCCCTCGGGGAAGTCTAGGATTGTCCAAGACATGCATTCTTTATCCTTCTTCCAAATTCTAATTATGACACTAGTTCAAATTATTATGCACATGCTGCAACAATGTGCTCTGAAACACTTAACGTTCAGATCAGGAAAGATATCAAATTGTCATGAAATAGGGAAAACTTCGATAGAGCTCAGAGGCAACCCTCTCTGCCCAACTCCAGTAAGTTCAGCGGCCCACTTTAACTCCCCAGTCTCAAATGCATTGAGCTGTCTCCAGCCCGAGACCTGTGGGAATGTTATGCACGCAGTGGTAGAAATTTCTTTTCTCATGGTCCTCTGTTAACGAGCCAGGGCATTTGAATCTGAAGCAGCAAATAAAGGTGGGAATCCTACGAAGGGGCTGTGCTGCAAATTAAAAAAAAGTGATGCTCCACAGTAGATGGTTTGTAAGTAAGTGATCTAAGTTGACAGGTCTACAAATGGGAGCCTGGTAACAGCATTGACAATAGTAAGGATGCAAATGATAGTCCAGTATATAAACTGGTGGCGTGCAATGCTGCAAAGACAGGAACTGAAGTTTGACTAAGTTGTTAATAGGATTCCTGAGACTGACAATGGCACATGCCTATTAACAGGAGCCTGCTACCAGTATTGATCATTTTAATATTGTGACCCCCTGCAGCTACAAATTTTAACATGTATAAGGCATCAGTGAGACCACATCTGGAATACTGTGCCCAGTTTTGATCTCCTTACTTGAGGAAGGGTGTGCTGCTACTGCAGACAGTTCAGCAGAGAATTCATCAAGTTGATTTCAGAGATGAAATGGCTGTCGTTTGAGGAACAGGTTGAATAGTTTGGGATGGTACTTGCTGGAGTTCAGAAGAATGAGGGGGCATCTTGTTGAGGATATAAAATGCGAAAAAGGATTGATAAGGTGGAAGTTGAATAGACAGTCCTTGTGGGACAGTCTAGATCAAGAGGTCACAGGTAGAGGGTGAGAGAGGAGGTCGGTTCAAAACTGAGATGAGGAGAAATGACCTTTCTCAGAGGGATGTGAATCTATGGAACTCAGAACGCGGTGGAGGCAGAATTGATCAACAGATTCAAGAAAGAAAGAGAAATGTTTCTAATGTAAAGCAGAATTACGGGCTTTGGGGAGCAGGCAGGAGAGTCGAGTTGAGACCAGGATAAGACCCGCCATGATCATGTTAAATGGTAGGGTGGGCTCGAGGGGCTGAATTGCCTACCCCTGCTCCTAATTTCACTGTTCCTATGTTTGTTTCTATACCTTTTATTAGTATTTGAATATTGCATATAAATTAAACAGCCCTAAATGTTGATGATGAATTCTGAATCTCAGTGAAGTAGAGTGCCCTCCAGAGTGATGGCTAATCTTCACACACACATACCTGGTGTATGGCACCCAGTATCTCGGAGTTGTTGGTCACCCGTGTGATGGAAGCTTCCACAACCTGAAGGTTGTACTCGAGCTGCTTTAGAGTCTCCCGTCTCTGCCTGTCTGAACAAGCTGCTTTCAGTCGCTGCACAGAATCAGACACGACCATTAGGTTCGGAACATCACAGCCAACCCTCCATTCCCCCCTGTCACTGGGATGAGAGCCCTACAACGCAAGCTAATGTTCTGGGGGCACGAGTTCAAACCTCACCTTGGCAGATTGTGAAATTTGAATTAAATTTTTAAAAAGTTGGAATTAAAAGCTAGCCCAGCTATGTAACCATTGATGATTGTCATTAAAACCTATCTGGTTTACTAACGTCCTTTGGGGGTGGAAACCTGCTATTCTTATCTTATCTGGCCTCCATGTGACTTCAGAACGAAAGCAATTTTGTTGATTCTTAACTGCCTTCTGAAATAGCCTAGCAAGGAGTAGAGGTAAATGCTAGCCTAGTTTAGTAAAACCCAAGTCCCATGAATTAATAAAAATAAATACTTCACACTCTTTGTTATGTTCAATGGCTCAATTACTCTGTGTTTGATTGTGCTAGTCTGTTGACTGATCTCTGCTTACTGTGCTTCACAGTTTAAGTCTCAGAGATAAGTAAAGAGACATCATGGAAGCTCCCAGAAATTGAGCTGGGAGCATATTACAGATGTTTATGGTATAAAATTCTACACTCTCAACAACTACAGTCATCTCTGTATAAATAAGAGACATGAAATATACTGTACAGCAATTTCCAGATCTTGCCTCCATTTCTCCTCTATCTGGAATGCGAGTTTGCATCCCTCCTGAACAAGGGTCCAATTTCCAGCGGCAACAATATTGCTGTCTAACCTCCATGCCTCCATTACCTGCAGTATTACTCTGCATCCTTCCAGCTCCTTCTGGATGTTTCCCTCAGCCACATCCTGAGCTCGTTCCTCCACTTCAAGTCTTTGCTTCAGTGTGAACATGTCAGATTTAAGAGCGAGAGACAGGTGGACGAAGGCAGACTGGGAAGGGGGAGAAAAAGAGAGAGGAGTCTCCAGCGTCAGAAAAAGGAACTCAATGTGAATCTCAGCTGAGCAGCCACTTGGCCTGTGCTCGGCTTTAAACTCCTACTGTCATAGTGCTGGTCACATGGGCAGCACTCAAAGCATCAAGCACAACGCCTTACTGTGCAAAGGGAGAGGCTCCAAGTCCAGAGAAAAAGCACTGGGTCAATGGCCCTTAGAAACAGCCTCTTTCACCACTTCTGGCTCTCCCATACCACTTTTCAGTCAATGAAATATTTTTCGAAGTATAAATGCCATTGTAATTTGGAAAATATAATGGGCAAGATTCCACAGCAAGCAATATGATAATGACCACTGTTATTAGCCATCTGCTTTAAATGTGAAAACTCTCCTGCCCTTCTTTGAATAGTACAATGGGATCCTAAAGCTCAACCTTAGAGAATTGGTGGGGCCTGGATTTAACATTCTGTGCCCAGGGGCTGCTTACTCACAAAAACAGCACCTTGTGAACTCAAGTAATCCAAGCCCCAGCCATTGGCTTGTGGTGGGCAGAACCAGTTGGAACTCGTTTAACTCAGAGGAAGGCAAGGGAAGTGACATAAGGTATAAATGCCGATTTGGTGGGAGAGCAATGAGGTAATTCTCCAAGTGTTTTTGGGCCAGAGCCGATAATGAAAGGCTTGGTAAATGAGCCAGAGCTAACGAGAGCAAGGCACCACAGTTTGGGAAGATATGGAAAAGTGATAAAACTGAAGGACTTCGGGCATGCAAGCAGTGAAAACTCTAGAGATCAATCTTCTCTGAAGTGGAGGACCCTGTGACAGAGGCGTGGAGACTTGATAGAGGACTTGGATGGCCAGCATGGATAGCTATTAGCCTTTACATGTGTGACTGTTCAGAGACTGCTTGAGAAACATAATAGGTGCGTGCATGCATCTTGCCTGCCTATTTTTAACCCTTTCTTAACCAAACGGTGTGAATTGTATGCCTGTTTTAACTCATCGATAAAGCCGATTGTTGGTTGGTACGGACTTAACTCTTTTCCTTTTTGTGCCGAGCCAATAAACTATTGTTGAGGGCGGTAACCAGGCAACAGTTCCCTTTCGGTTGGTAATATCATTGGTTGGCCATGATTTTCTTCCCAATTTATTTACCATTTTACTGCACAACGGACTACTTTTAACCTCAGTCATTACAACAACAACTTGCATTTTGTTGCACTTTATAACTCAAAAACAGTGTCACCTCAGAAAGCCATAAATGGAAATGGTTGGGAGAATGGAGAAAGAGCTGGAAGATAAGGTGGGTAGAAATGGCCATAATGGATGGTAGAGGAGCATTGGGCAGGCTATCCATCAGAGTTCAGAGGAATAAGAAATGATCTCATTGAAACCTGCAAGATCCTGAAGGGTCTTGACAGAGCGCCTGCTGAGAGATGTCTCTTCTGTGGGAGAGACAACAGGTAGACATCACAGTTCAATAAACATGATCTCCCAATTTAAGACAGAGATCGTGGAGTCATAAGAGTCATGGAGCTATACCGCAAACAAATCCTTCAGTCCAACGCAACCATGCCGACCAGATATCCTAAATTAATCTAGTCCTATTCACCAGCACTTGGCCCATATTCCTCTAAACTAGTCCTATTCATATACCCATCCAGATGTCTTTTAAATATTGTAATTGAACCAGCCTACATCACTTCCTCTGGCAGCTCATTCCATACACTCACCACCTTCTGCATGAAAATATTGCCCCTCAGATCCCGCTCTTAAATCTTTCTCCTCTCACCTTAAACCTATGCCCTCTAGTTTTGGACTCCCCCGCCCCTGGGTATAAGACCTTAGCTATTTATCCTATGCATGCCTCCCATAATTTTATAAACTTCTGTAAGGTGTACCCTTCAGCCTCTGACACTGCAGGGAAAATAACCCCAGCTGATTCAGCCTCTCCCTATAACCCAAACTCTCCCACCATGGCAACATCTTTTCCTGCACCCTTTCATGTTTAACACTATCTATCCTACAGCAGGGAAACTAGAACTGAATGCAGAACTCCAAAAGTGGCCGAACCAAATGTGGAGACATGTCTTCTCTCAGTGGATCTTTAGTTTCTCTTCCCTAGAGAAGGGCAGAAGTTGGGTCATTGAACAATTTAAGGTTTAGTTAGATGGCTTCTTGACTGTCAGGGGAGTCAAAGGAAATTGGGAGTATAGTGGAGGCACAAGCAACGAAATGAAGTTGAGACCACAATTAGATCAACCCATCTTACTACATTTGCTCCTAATTTGTATGTTTGTACAGAGACAACTGAATAAGGGGAGGTGTTTAAGGAAAGAAATTGGACAAGGCATCAAAGAATGTCTCAGTGACATTGACTGAAGAGAAATGGGAATGCACAAGATGAAGGGCTGAATGGTGTAGATGTTATTGCAAGGGCAATGAGAAAGGTCATAATGTTGAGGTAATGTTGGGGAACAGTTACTTGCTCAATGGTTGAACTCAAAGGATCACCTGATGTTCAGGTCCCAGAGGCAGTGTCAGACTGATCCAAAGATATTTCCAGGGCAGCGGGCGAGGTCCTCATTCCCCTGACACAGCAGTTGGAGCAATTGGCCTCAGCGCCTTTAATGTTGGAGTAAGGAATGTGGAAAGGAGTTCTCAAACACTCCTGATCACTAACCATTGACACCGGCTAGAAGGTACATGGGCAGATGATTTGAGAACAGGATTGATTGTAGTTATTTTATCCTTTACTGTTGAACATTGACAGAAAACGAAAGGATGCTGAACTTACCTCGACCTCTTTCTCAGTGTAGAACTCTCTGTAAAATAAGAATATGGATCATTTATTAAAATGGCACATTTGCCTCTCTCTGGGGTGTTTGATTTCCAATAAAAATAGCTACAGTTGTGGACACCATTTTAAATGCAACTTTGATGTTAACTTCCTGGAGGAAGAAACTCCAGGCTATTACCTTTAATTGTACGGCATTGTGGATTAACTTGTGTAACATGTATTTTTCACAGATAATGGCTTCTAGCACAAAGTGAAATTTTGTAAAATGGTAACAAATTTAATATCAATAATAATAACAACTTGGATTGTGACCATTGAGACAGTCCTGTGTAGAGGTACAGTCACTATCAAGCAACAATCTCCATGGAGGGGGAGGGGATGCGGGGTCACTACCCCCACTACTGAAAGTACAGCCTGGAATCATTATCCATGCTACAACCTTCAGGGCTGATCATTGACTCCCTGTGATCAGTGAGAGAACCAGAACAAGAGCCCCATGTTCGATGAGGCCGTTAGAGGGCAGCATTGGAGGTGTCAGTTCTTATTGAAATAACTGATATCCAGCTGTTGCCCTGCTCCAAGGCAAATGTGCACGTTTGTACCTGAATCATGCAATACTGAATGAAAAATGCTTTGCCCCACAACCTCACATAGACTGGTCAAAGAGGATACAACACAAGTGTATCGCTGAGTTGGGGAGAGGGCTCATTTTAAATTTGGCTGATACTGCAAAACAAGCCATGTCAGATCAGTTATCTGTCAGACATTTCTCCCAGCTTGCTTTTCAAATGGAGTCAGTATGTCTCCTAATCTACACAATACATTCACTGATCTTTGCTGTTTATATAATGTGTTTATTGGCTGCCACAAACTAAAGTCAAAACTCTTACAGCAGATTTAGAGTTCACATGACGACAGCAACCCAACTCATGTTCCATGTACAAATGAATTTCTCTAAACAACCACCTTTTATAAAACATATTCCTGCACAGGTTATACCTAGCCACCAATACGCTATTATTGAAATGGTAGTAATTCTAGTCTGTCCCACTTTTATCAGTTTTTGCACATGCTTTTCATCCATTACCTTTAAAACATTCAGGTCCTTTAGTAATATACATGTGAGTTGGTGCTAATTTGCCTGGTATCTGCTCACTCCTGAGGTTACTTGCCTTCTGTCTAGTTAGCACTTTACAAGAGCAAGACATTTGCCTTCAGATTCAGTGTCTCTGCTAGGTTGATGTTGAGCTGTTATTACTGGCTTATGATTTCAGTGAAAGCTACTACTTTTTCTGTGCTCTAACACTGCTACATATGTTTAGCAGTGAAATCTTCACACGCCGATGACAAATTAGGCAAGAACTTTCCTACTTAGTTCAACAATACAGCATACCACTTTCACATTAATTAGTCACTCCATCTCTGCTACAGATCTCACTGTATCAGCAGCCCGTTGAACTCCTGATACTGTTAATATATGAGCAAAGTACCTAGACTTCAGACATTGAATCCTATCGAGTCCACACCAACGCTCCAAAGACCATCCCACCCAGATCCAACTCACCCCAACCCTATCCCTGTACCCCTCCATTTCCCATGGTTAATCCATCTAGCCTGCATATCCTTGGACACTATGGTCAATTTAGCATGGCCAATCCACCTAATCTGTACATCTTTGAACTGTAAGAGGAAACTGGAGCATGCAAAGGAAGTCTACTCAGACATGTGGAGAATGTGCAAACACCACACAATCAGTCGCCAGAGGGTCCCTGGCACTGTGAGGCAGCAGTGCTAACCAGTGAGCCACCATGCCATGGCATGTAGCACTTCTCCCAGAGTTGTGTAATTATAAATGCCATTCCTCAAACTTTTCTGAAACTGTGCTGATTCCCTAATACTAGTTGTTGCACTAAGTGATTGAGATGGATTCTGACAAAGATATTTCCACAGTGAGGTGAGGAGTGAGATCCCATCCGAATTGTCACAAGATTGGACAATATTATACACAGACAATAATAGGCAAGAACTCTTTCATAGAATTCCTACAGTAGAAACAGGACATTCAGCCCATCAAGTCCACACCAACCCTCTGAAGAGCATCCCACCCAGACCCAACCCGATCCCTGTATCTCTGCATTTCCCATGGCTAATCCTTCTAGCCTGCACATCGCTGGACACTATGAGGAACGGCCAATCCACCTAAACTGAACATTTTTAGACTATGGGAAGAAACTGGGGCACCCAGAGGAAACTCAAGCAGACACGAGGAGAACATGCTAACTTGACACAGTCACCTGAGGATGGAATCAAACCCAGGTCCCGAGCATTTTGAGGCAACAGTGCGAACCACTGAGCCACCGTGCCACCCATGTTCTGCTTGAGAGTTTTGGGTGTTGTCAGGACTGTAAGAGTAATAGAAGCCTGAATTATGATTCAGGATGAAGCATGCACAATGGCTACTGCAGCTTACCTCTGAATGCCCAGCCTTTTCAAAATGGAGATCTCATCCATCGAGTTGTTCAGTGGTTCCTCAGGAGTACTGTCTGTATAAGAACCAGGACAAAGTGAGCAAAACACTCCTCATAACATTACAGGAGAGGTGACTACACTTACAACTTACTTCTCCAAATAATAGTAGCACTGCAATATTAAATGTTGCAAATTTAATAAACATACAACAGTATTAATATTGACAAAAATGAAATATATGCTCAACAGTAGCAGTGATGGCAAAATTAAGTCAGTGAGAAATTCATTCATGTAGTGCCGCTTCAAGTGGATGCTATGCTGGTCTACATCATTTCCCACATGTAGGTACTGTAGCTGGGGACATAGTGGTGAAGTGGTAATGTTGTAATGTCATTAGGGCTAGTAATCGATGGAGTCCAGGCCAAAGTTCTTGGGAAATGGGTTTAACTGCTGCCCCGAAACATTTTTTAAAAATCTGGAATTAACAAGCTACCCTCATAGCAATGATGTAACTACCAGGGAATTCTTGCAAAATCTGACCTGGTTTAATCGGGATGCTATCCTTACCTGGGTGGCATAGTAGCTCAGCATTTAGCACTGCTACCTCACAGCACCAGGGTCCCAGGTTCAATTCCAGCCTTGGATGTCTATCTGTCTGTGTGGAGTTTGCACATTCTCCCCGTGTCTGCATGGGTTTTCTCTGGGTGCTCTGATTTCCTCCCACAGTCCAAAGATGTGCAGGTCAGTGAATTGGTCATGCTGAATTGCCCATAGTGTTAGGTGCATTAGTCAAAGGGAAATGGGTCTGGGTGGGTTACTCTTCAGAGGGTTGGTGTGGACTGGTTGGGCCGAAGGGCCTGTTTCCACACTGTAGGGAATCTATTCTGGTCTGCCCAATATGCGACTCCAAACCTCCAGTAATGTTCTCAATTGCTCTATGATGTGGCCGAGTAAGTTATTCATTTCACAGGTAATTTGAGATGGGAAACAAATTTAAAAAAAACTTTTTCCTTCAATTTTAAAGATTCTTTTCACAGAATGGTATAATTTTTCAACTCTCAAACAGATCATTTCAGGCCTTTCATACCTCTTTCCCTTTTGGCTTATATGCTATCCCTTCTTCAGCACTTAGCAACTCATTAAAGCTTTCGCTGTTAATTAGAATTATTGTCTAATCTGACCATTGCTTTTAGTTCAGTCTTAATTTCACATCCTACTTACATAGCAGCCTAATCCCAACACCCACCCACTCCCCCACCACCTTCCCATCCCAACCAATCTGACACACAGCCCTCCCAGCACCCTCACCTTGCCCTTACTTATCTTACGTACTTACCCTTTCAAGGCAGCTGTCAGGGTCAGGATTTAGAAATGCCAGAATCCAGCAGCTAACTGCTGTGAAAAGGGATGTGGTTTTCATTCCCAAGCTATCAAAGAACTGTCAGAATAGATTTGTGAGGGACACCTGAACAGAATTTCTCTCTCCAAAATGGGAAGCTCCTTTTTGTGAAGAAGAAGGTCTGAAATGGCGATCTGTGCGAGATTGCCACTCTTCTGAAAGCCCAGTCCAAAGATTGAATGTTGAAGGATAAAGATAAATCAATGGAAGTAGGAGACTTCAATGTTTTCATCTAAGTAACCCCTACACCGAGACTGCATTTGGAAAAGGAATTGATTTGGGAATGAGAAGTGAATGGAAGTTGTTAGGAGAGGCTGAATGTGTCTGAGCCTGAAGAGAAAGTGAACTGGGATAAGATTGGGGATTGATTTTCAAACCTAAGAGATCTGGACTTTTTGAAACAACTAAGAACTCATAAAGTCTCCACAACGTTTGCAGAAACCTCCAACTTCCCAATGATCCTGGAATGAAACGATTAGCTCTCAGGTATCATCCCATGACCATGCAGACCTTGAAGCTAGCATTGGTCAGATCTAGAGTAGAATTGGCACCATCATATGTCTACAGTGGATATAGAAAAAGGGGTGATGGAAACAAAAAATCCAAGCACCCCACAAGAGATGATAAGATGTCCAAACATTGTCAAACACTTACCTTCTCCACTTTCATCACTGTACCCTATTTGTTCTTTTGAAGTTTCCCTGGAATCATATTGTTCATTGTAATGTTCTGCAGTTATATCTGATTCCTGCAATAGTTAATGAGGACATGTTATTCTATGCATTAAGAAATATTTCAAACTCCAGGAAGATTCTGGGAAAGGTGCTCAAATTGGTATCAGATATGAAGCATTTCCAATGTGCTTCCTGTTATAGAAAACATCCAATTTTCATTTCACAGGAACACAGAGAATTGTAACTGTGCAGAAGAAGGATATTATTAAACTGGAGAAGATTCAGAAAAAAAGATTTGCCAGTGTGTTCCTGGAGATGGGGGGCTCAAGATATAAAAATAGATTAGAAAGGCTGGGACATTTTTCACTGGAGTATATGAGGTTGAGGGTTGACCTTACAGAGGTTTATAAAATCATGAGGGGCATGAATAAGATGAATAGCAAAGGTCTTTTTCCCAGAGTGGAGGAGTTCAAAACTAGAGGGCATATTTTTCAGGTGAGAGGAGAAAAGTTTTACAAGGACTTGTGAGACAACTTTTTTACACAGAGAGTGGCTCATGTGTGGAATGAGCTGTCAGAAAACTTGCTGGATGCAGGTACATTTACAATGTTTAAAAGACATTTGAATAAGTTCAGGAATAGGAAAGGTTTGGAGGGATATACCAAACGCAGGGATTAGTTGAGGATAGGAACATGGTCAGTGTGGACTAGAATAGAATCCCTACAGTGTGGAAACAGGCCCTTTGGCCCAACAAGTTCACACCGACCCTCCGAAGAGTAACCCACCCAGACCCATTCCCTACCCTATAGTCCTATATTTATCCCTGACTAATGCACCTAACCTACACATCCCTGAACACTATGGGCAAATTAGTGTGGCCAGTTCATCTAACCTGCACATCTTTGGATTGTGGGAGGAAACCGGAGCACCTGGAGAAAACCCACACAGGTTTGGTGGACCAGAGGGTGTGTTTCCATGTGGTATGACTCTATGTGACTGTATCGGGCCTACAACAGGGCTCAGAATGAGCATTTCTCTTGGAGCCATTCTTCTACCTTCTCCCTGTATTCCTGCACGTTGCTGCTGTTTCAAATAACTATCCCATTCCCTTTGGAAGGTCTCAATTGAACCTGCCTCCACCACACTCTGGAAAGGTGCATTCTGTTTGATTGATTGGGAAAGGCCTACCGAGAGAACAAGGTGGAGAATTCTCCTATCCCTTCACATTTCAGTGTTTCATGCAGGATCTGAATTTTGAGACACTGAGACAGGCCCGCTCCAACAGTTGGAGGCTAATCTGTACATTCCTAACTCCAATACTACTACAGTAGCTCTAGTCTCCTTTCCTGTGGCTCTGAACAGCCGTGCAGCCCTTACACACCTGAACATCCCCATCGAGATTTAATCCCACTCCGTGGAACAGCAGCGAAAAGAAAAGTTAAGAGACAGGGCTGTCATATTTGCCTCTCACGGGTGTAACGGACTTTGTCAAAACTAGCTGTTCAGTAGAACTTATAGTCAGAGCTCTTCTCTCTATTGCTTTGTAAGTGTAATGGGCACTTGAATAGCACATTCACAGTATTAAAATATTCCAAATCATTCTGTAGTTAATAAAGGATACTTGAAGTGCAGTCATTGTTGTAACCTAGAGAAGTGGGAGCAAGTTCATGCACATTTCCCACAAACAACAAGATTGAATCATCTATTTTTAGACATGTTAATTAAGGAATGCATTTTGGTTTGGAGCAAGAGAAAACCATACTGCTCTTCTTTGAGCACTGCCGTGGAGTCTTTCTGCTCCATCTGAGAGGGACAAACATGGCCTTAGTTAGTTTGTACGTGGCACTCCCTTGGAATGGGGGTGATGCTAGCTCATGACATGATTCTTTCAACTTGGCTGTTGTCTGCAGCTACCATCTGGCTCTGATTCTTCATGACACTCTCCTGTTCTTACTGCATGCCTTAGACACACTACAGATCGATGAACTGTGTGTTTGACCATGTTCCAACATATCTACTAAGGTGTTAAGTCTTTTCACCTTCTTTACTCTTTTGTGGGAGGTGGGTGTTGCTGGCTAAAGCAGCATTTGTTTCCCATCCCTCCTTGAACTGAGTGGTCCATTCCAGATGGCTGTTTAAGGTCAACCACATTGCTATGGGTCTGGAGTCATGTGTACACCAGACAAGGTAAGGACAGCAGTTTCCTTTCCTAAAGGGACATTTAAAAACCCAGATGAAGTTTTACACCTATTAATAATGTTTTCATGGTCTTGCAATCATTGAGACTAAGCTTTTAAATTCAGATTTAATCATTGAATTTAAATTTCATCCACTGTTGTGGTGGGACTTGAACTTTTGTACACACAGCAGTAAGCTAGATGACCAGCCCAGTGATATTACCAACAGTGATCTGAATCCAGAAGCTCTGACCTGGGGCACAGTGCCACAAAACCTCCTCCTGGCTCGAGTTTAATGTCTTCCTCAGAAGTTGGGTCCTCTGAAATCGCAGCACCGGTGTTTCAATGTGCGTTTAGTGCTCAAGCCCCTGACTGGGGTCAGAGCTGTGATGAAGCCTCACTCAAGTGTTAACTTGTCAACTACCCAGAGCGGCACTGTTAAAATCAAAGACTCCTGATGCGAGTATAACAGGTGAAGATCTAGTCTCCATCTTGATGTTTACTTAAAAGCTAGTCAAACCCAGTCATCAGGCGATGGACCCTGACAAAATGCAGTGACACTTTTGTTTAGGGATGTGTTGCATGTTCCTAGTGTTGAACATGGAGGATGCTACTTAAGAAGGTTGTAACGCGATCAACAAACGATTGCCCTCAGATGCAAGCATGAAATGTCAGCAGTCTGTACTCAACTGGGACCTCCAGTCTGTGATCCTGTATCAACTTTATGGTAAGGCCTTCACAAGGGATTTAATGAGGGCATACAAGGACTAAAGGAAGGGTGAAATTAGCAAGAAAACTAGGAAAAGTTTTATAAATAAATAAATAAAGAACAAGAGGTTAGCTAAGTAAAGAATAAGACAAATGAGAAACAAAAGTAATAACTTGTGTTTGAAGGTGGAAGATATGGGCTTAAAGAAATAGGCTGGGGGCATGGGTATTGTTGAGAAGGTATATGAAATACTAGATGGATAGCTACAGCAACATGTCATAGCATCCTTGACAATGGATAAATTGTCAGGTCCAGATTTATTGGGCTCATATGAGGATGTAGTAGGGGCACTGATCAGTATTTCCAGCCTCTCTAACTCCAGGCCTGGTGTCAGGGCTGTTCATGTTATACTAATTTTTTTATATAAAAAAGGAGGAAACTAGACTGAATAATTACAGGCTAGTCATTATTTGACAACATATTGGAAAAATTCAAAGGGACGGTGTGAGTCATCATTTAGAAGGGCATAGATCAGTGAAGGAAAGGTGTGGATTCATGAAGGAAAGGTTAGGTCTAACTAAACTGATGGAATTATTTGAGGAGGTAATTCAAAGAGGAGTGTGTTACAGTTCACTGGATGAGTCCAACCTACACTTTCATACATATGTTGTGGTCTGGAGCTATGCATAATGATGACATAGGATTCTAATCCTTTTCCCTCATTGGCTGAGCAGGAATCACTGCCAGTCTTACTGGCTGTCTGCAGTGTGTATTGCTGGGATTTACACACTGATGATTAACCTGATGGTACGAATGCACCTTCCTTGACCATCAGGTCCTGAAGATGACGTGAATCCAGAGATTCAGGCTCAGTGGAGGGGATGCAATCACAACACCTCCTAAATACTCAATATAACCTGCATCATATGTTTGGTTGAAGGAGTTCTTTTCAAATGAGTAATTAGAACCACAGCTCAACTAAATTATTGTGCTCCTAATATAAACATGCAACATGTGAAGTCAAGATAATTATTAGACTGTCAGTTTGACAACACTTTCACAGATGTAGAAAATGAGAAGACAGCCCAGACAAACCATAAACGAAGGGTAAGTGGAACTCTAGTAACCTTCAAGTCGATGCTAATTCTGCTGCTTTTAATGGAGTTAAAGTTTGCCTGTTAATAGCATTAGTACACACATCACATTGAAAGCAGAGCTCTTGCTAAAATACAAACATCAGTCATCTCACTGTCATTGATGTGACAGGCTCAACGCAGATTATAATTCCACTACAAAGTCCTCACTCACTTGAATATGACATTCCTGGAAATATTTTACAAACTTGTGAAAAGCCAGCTCAGTGTCTGGATTCTGTTTAATCATTCAAAGAGTTTTGCATTTTTTTTGTGACAGAGTGTAAGATTTATGTAAGCTTTTCTATGATTCCAGAATCAACTCAACAAGAGATGAATACA
The DNA here is from genome assembly GCF_020745735.1 of Hemiscyllium ocellatum. Classification (NCBI taxonomy): domain Eukaryota; kingdom Metazoa; phylum Chordata; class Chondrichthyes; order Orectolobiformes; family Hemiscylliidae; genus Hemiscyllium; species Hemiscyllium ocellatum. The sequence continues at coordinate 45,961,272 of NC_083426.1, forward strand.
CATGGAAAACACCAAAAATTATCAGCAGGCTCTGCTGCATGAGAGTGGTGCTTGCTAAATGCGTGAATCCAAATTGAATACACACTTGTGTATCTCAACAATAACTGGTCTCCCACGTCACCTCCATTCACTACTGAAAACTATACCATCACTGTAAAGGAGGCTAAGGATTGGGGAGCTTTGTGAGTGTGGGACTAACACAAACTATCATTACTTTATACAAAGTGGCTTGTTTTATTGACCGCCCCTCCCTAATATTTTTTTCTCTCCTCTGCTATAGAAGTTATTTTCGGACACCCTGTAGGAGTCCACTAAAGGAGCCTCCCTTCCACTAGGTCAGTAATTCTGGGTTCGAATCCCACTGCCAATGCTTATTGGCAATGGAAGGTGCATTCATATCATGGGCAAACAAGTTGCACAATCACCTGTAATGCCTTCGAATACATCTGATGGCAGGAAGTATGGTGGAGGGAGTCTCCTGGTCAGCCGTCCTACAGATGGCAATGGCAAACCCAGTGCAGCACTATGCCAATCAGCATGCCACAAGCCTTAGGAAAAGGGTGACTAAAATGTCAGACATGGATCTTAACTAGGTCTCAAATAATAGACCAGTAGGAAATTTAATAGCCATGGGATTCAAGTACATGTGGCCAATGGGATCCAAAATCGGTTCAATGCTAAGTACAAAGGGTACTTATGTGACCGGAAATGGGTTCGGCCAGTGGGTGTCTGTGAAGCTCAGTGTGAGAGATTTCAGATCTTCCATAGTATCTATCAACCGTTCAATGTAGGGAAAATCGTTAAACAGTTTGCAAACGGAGTAGAAATTTCTTCACTCCTTGAGTCTGTGGAATGCTCTCCCCCGGACAGTGGTTGAGACCAAACCATTGAATGCAGTCAAGAAGGATTTAGACATAGTTCTTAGGGCTAAAGGGATCAAAGGGTATAGTGAAGAAAAGGGAACAGGAGACTAACTTAGATGAGCAGCCATGACCTTACAAAATGGCGGAACAGGCTCGAAGGGCTGAATGGCCAACAGTTGTTCTTATTTACATGGAACTGAGTGTGAATGATAATGCTGTAAACTGCAGGAAGTTGTGAATGGACTGGTTGGGTGAGCAGGTAAGTGAATCGTTAGCCTAATTCTTTACACACTCAGAATTGTTCAACAAATGTTGCCAAGTTGTGGAATCACATCTAATATTGGAAACTGTTGTGAGTATTGCAGTCATGGACTTGTTAGATATGGGTCGAAAAGTGTAGTGCTGGAAAAGTACAGCAGGTCAGGCAGCATCTGAGGATCAGGAGAGTAGACATTTAGGACAAGTTCAAGTCCAGTTGTGAACAGCCAATGAGATTTGCTCTTTCTGCCTGTCCCACATTTTCAGGCAGGGTGTTCAAAAGTGAAAGCAGTTGGTGTTCTGTATGGTTCTAGTTCTTAATGCCTAAGGAATAAAGGATAGTATCCTGATATGCCTTTTTAACCACCGTATCTACTCTTCTCATTTGTCATGTTACCAGGCAACGCTAACGTTCAGCACTTTAAAGGTGGTTCTAAAGTGCCTTGTGAGGTGCTGTTGAAATGCAAGGTCTCTTTTACAGAGAAAGAAATTCACAAAAGGGACTTTTGATCAATACTTAGCTATTCACAACCTAAGAGTTGTATACATGGTGGAAGAAGGGAGAAGTGGGATAGTCCATGAAGTCTTTGAGTGTACCGGGCAATGTTATTTTGGGTGTGTTTCGAGAGTGGATAATAGGTGCAGGAAACAGAAGGCTGCAATGTTTTCTATCCTGGTCACTCCATTGTAGGCTAACTGTCCCCAGTTGGTCCAGTCACCAAAAAACCTGGGCAGCACAGTGAAAGGTCAACCATCAGAGCTTACTTGTCCATCTGCAGTGGGGCCTTTGGCTAATTCATGGGCAAATCAAGCCCACTAACAGCAGAGCTCTAAATCAATGCTGGCTGACCCCAGCCAGGACTGAGTGTGGAGAACAGAGGAGGAACAAGCTCTTGTTCTGAACAAGATCCAGTTATGAGGAGGAACAAGGAATAAACTTTTAATTTCAGCACAGGATGTTCAGAAGAGGAATTGTGTGGCAGACCGCGAGAGGATAATAAGAGAGGATAGTGGTGGGAGGCAGTGGCATAGTGGTAATATTACTGAGTGAGTAATCCAGAACCCCGCTGTGGGCGTGTGAACTTTGAATGGCAGATGGCAAGGTTTGAATCAAATTTTAAAAATCTGAAATCAAAAACTAGCCTAACAGTGACCAGCTAACCATTGTCAATTGTTGGAAAGACCCTTCAGGTCCATTGATGTCCTTTAGGGAAGGAAACTGCCATCCTTACCCAGTCTGGCCCACATGTGACTCAAGACCCACAGCAATGTGGTTGGCTCTTAACTGCCCTCTGGGGCAATTAGGGATGGACAATAAAGCCAGAGACACCCACGTGCCATGAATGAATTAATAAGAACTAAAAAATAAAGTTGAGAGAAGAATATAGCGAATGACAAGGTTTGAGCTGAGAGAATTCAGTGTATGTCTGACTAATTTGTATGTTGCTGAATATTTACACCTTCAGTAATTCTTGTATAAGCTTTGTAGCAATGATTGACGATGCTGTCCTCAAAGTGTAATGTTCCCTGGTGTTAGAGTGTTGTTTAAAATGGAGAATTGTATTTTCAGACACTGAAGCCATTGATCAGTGATACAGAAAGCAGGGACTGTACATTGCTGTGTCATTCCAGTTCCAGTATTCATTAAGTTACCGCTGGCAACTGTTTACTCCAGTCAGAGATACAGCCCTTATTTGTCCAGTTCATCCAGTGCTCCGTGAATGAAGAAAATGTGCTTAAAAAGGTTGTTGAGACAATGAGGTAGCAACATAATGAGCAGCCCCACTTTTCAAATTAGCATTTCCACAAGCTCACTTTAAAAGGGGCTTGATATTGGCCTTTTTGAAATGGGAGCAACAACAATAGTTTGCATTTATATAGCACCTGAAATGTCGTAACACTTCCAAAGTGCTTCAAGGCAGTGTAATCAAACAAAATGTGACAACCTAGCTGCATAAGGAGAATATTAAGTCACATGTCCTAAATAGAGGTCAAGGGTAGGTCTGGTGGACCTTCAAGGAGGAAGATGAAAAAGTTAAAGAGGTTTAGGGAGGATATTGTGGGATATATGACCTTGGTGGCTAAAGGCATGGCCACCTAAGGTGACTGATGAAAATCAGGGCTGTGATTAAGGTCAAAACCAGGGCGCCATGGTGGCTAGGTAATTAATATTGCTGCCTCACAGCGCCAGGATAGAAAGTGAGGTCTGCAGATGCTGGAGATCAGAGTTGAGAATGTGGTGCTGGAAAAGCACAGCAGGTCAAGCAGCATCCGAAGAGCACGAAAATAGACAGGAATTCCTGTTGAAGGGCTTTTGCCCGAAACATCGATTTCCTGCTCCTTGGATGTGCTTGACCTGCCCAGCATCACACACCCGACTCAAAGTGTCAAGGACCCAGGTTTGATTCCAGCCTTGGTGACTGTCTGTGTGGAGTTTGCACATTCTCCCGGTGTCTGCGTGGGTTTTCTCCAGGTGCTCCACTTTCTGCCCACAGTCCGAAGATGTGCAGGTTCGGTGAATTGCCAATGCTAAATTGCCCATAGTGTTCAGGGATGTGTAGGTTTGGTGCATTAGTGAGGGAATATGTGGAGCAATAGGGTAGGGGAATGGGTCTGGGTGGGTTACTCTTTGGAGGGTCAGTGTGGATTTGTTGGGCCCAACGGCCTGTTTGCACACTGAAGGGATTCTATGAACACAAATATCTCAGAAGGCTGGAGGAGGTTTTTTTGTAAGATTTCAAAACAAATTCTAACTCCAACAAGAGAGAATCTAACCATGTCTCCTTGACATTTAGTAGCATTACCATCACACGATTTCTGGGATTTACCATTAACCAGAAAGTGATCTGGACCAAATAAATATACCAACCAAGAGTACTGCACCTCCTGACCTCTCAAGGCCTGTCCATTATCTACAAGGCACAAGTTAGGAGTGTGATTGAATATCCTCTATTTGCCTGGATTTGTGGCATTGACAGTATCACCTCCAATCTGATTGGCCAGTTGCACGAGAACTGAGTAGTGGTCATTGTGGGAACTGCGGGTGGGTTCCTAGAAGGGAACATGGATCCGAGAGACAGGGATGTCAGGGATATTGTAGGGGGATGGAAGCTGACCAAGTTAAGAGGTAGCTAGCCTGGAAACAACAAGGCATGAGAGTGAGCTAAATATCTTGGAGGGAGTGTCCCGTTGTGTCCAACACACCACCTGAAACACATAACCCTCCCTTTCCTGTCTTTGAATCACTTGGCTTAGACAATGGTCTTTCCAACAGCTGCCTGTTTGACCATACTAACCATCTTATGGCATGGACCGTGGAAGACCTAGGTTAATCAGATTGTTAACCAGCTGGCTTGCCCATTCATTACTGTTTAAAATGACAGCTGGATTGCCAATTTCAACACTTACCCAATTACATTCTTATGGGATGGATGGTTGAACAAAAGGTCACCCACTCACTCCCAGAAAACATGCTCAGGAGGGTCGTACTGAATAATCCTGGAGTATTAGTTCAGATCTTTGGCTTACTCATCAAATAACATAAACACTGCATTAACAGGAATTTTGGCTTCAGAATGATAATCAACCGGGGTCAGTATATATCTATGGTCCATTCTTTCTGATGGTCCCAAGGATCACACATATCTACGACAATCAGTGCCCGATGGCATCACCAAATATGATTCATGACTATTGACTAATTTCCTGATCTCACACAGCTGGTAAGAAGTAGCAGAGTGTCTGTTTAAAACTTCTGGCTCAACAATACCGGAGAGTGAAAAATGAGGAAGAAATCAAATTCTCAACTACAAAATGTTTACAGCTTGTGATTAGTCATAATCTGAGTCATAGTCATACAGCACAGAAACAGATCCTTCAGTCCAACTCGTCCATGCTGACCAGATGTCCTAAATTAATCTAGTCCTATTTGCCAGCATTTGGCCCATCTCCCTCTAAACTCTCCCTATTCATATACCCATTCAGATGCTTTTTAAGTGCTGCAATTATACCAACCTCTACCACTTCTTCTGGCAGCTCATTCCATACATGCTTCACCCTCTACATGACAATGTTGCCCCTTAGGTCCCTTTTAAACCCTTCCCCTCTCACCTTAAGCCTATGCTCTCTAGTTTTGGATACTCTTACCCCTGGGAAAAAGACCTTGCCTATTTATCCTTTCTATGCCCCTCATAATTTTGTAAACCTCTATATAAGGTCACCCCTCAGCCTCTGACACTCCAGGGAAAACAGCCCCAACCTGTTCAGCCTCTCCCTCCCATAACCCTCCAGTCCCAGCAACATCCTTGTAAATCCTGTCTGCAGCCTTTTAAGTTTAACAAAATCCTTCCTATAGCAAGGAGACTGGAATTGAATGCAGTATTTCAAAAGTGGTCTAACCAATGTCCTGTACAGCCACAACATGGCCTCCCAACTCCTACACTCAATGCATCTTGGAGACATGTATTTCCAAGGAGAAAGTGAGGACTGCAGATGCTGGAGATCAGAGCTGAAAATGTGTTGCTGGAAAAGCGCAGCAGGTCAGGCAGCATCCAAAGAGCAGGAGAATCGACGTTTCGGGCATGAGCCCTTCTTCAGGAATTTTGTTTTTTGCAGAGATGAGTTCTGTGGGGCAGGAGCAGGCTGAGACAATGGGTCGGCCGGGGCAGTCAGGTGTGTGGATTTTGGGCAGGAGGTAGAAACGGGCAGTGCGGGGTTGTGGGACTATGAGGTTGGAGGTGGTGGATGGGAGATCCTCTGAGGTGATGAGGTTATGGATGGTCTGGGAGATGATGGTTTGGTGGTGGGAGGTGGTTTATCACCTTTGTTCAAATGGCCCATTATAAACACCAACAGGGAATTGCAATTCTGGTCTCTATAACTCCAAAATTAGTCATGTACCAGGATTTATAGATACAAATCATACCACCAAACATCAGAAACAGTCTCCTTGCCCAAACCCAGAAAATGAGAACACCTTACCCGCACCAAAGGTGGAGGCTGTGCTGAGATGAGACTCTCCAGCTCTGACTGGTGTTGCTTCAGTTCTTCCTTACTGCGAAAAAAAAAGAAGCACGTTTATTCCACCTTGGTATGTGACCTCTGTTATCCCAGAACTCCAATCACAGGCTCACAAGGCTGCTCAGTTAGTTATAGTTGGCCAGAAACACACTCTCCCCAAAGTAGCCTTTCTTCATCAATCACCAACAGAGATCTAGAGATGGAGACCTCTGGCCTCATTCTCACAATTTCTCACATTCTTTGAGTTTCCGAATCTCACTCCGATCTTGTGCTCCCTGTATGCCAAGTCCCTCTGACACCACTGTTACTATAATCAGTACCAGGAGGAGACACTTAAGTGGGCATAAACTTCAAGCTTAGGAGCCTCAGCTGGATGGTAATGGGGAAGACGTATACAGTAGAATGATCAGAGTAAATGTAGGAAGGCCCACATCCATCACCCTCTCACTTGATTAAACACCACCCCACCAGAAATCTCATTATAAGGAAGGCCATGTGATTGCACACTATTAAACACACCCTGATGTGGCAGAGACCAGACCCTGTATTCAGGAAGGGATAGAATTCATCATAGAATTAAAATTAGAATTAGAAAAATACAGCACAGTACAGGCCCTTTGGCCCTCGATGTTGCGCCGATCCAAGCCCACCTAACCTACACTAGCCCACTATCTCCCATATGCCTATCTAATGCCCGTTTAAATGCCCATAAAGAGGGAGAGTCCACCACTGTTACTGACAGGGCATTCCATGAACTCATGACTCGCTGAGTAAAGAATCTACTCCTAACATCTGTCCTATACCTACCACCCCTTAATTTAAAGCTATGCCCCCTCGTAATAGCTGACTCCATACGTGGAAAAAGGTTCTCATGGTCACCCTTATCTAAACCCCAAATCATCTTGTACACCTCTATCAAGTCACCCCTAAACCTTCTTTTCTCCAATGAAAACAGCCCCAGGTGCCTCAGCCTTTCCTCAGAACTTAGCTACAGTTCTGCTGAGAATACTGTGTAAAGTAATTTGGTTATTTTTAATCGGCTGTTGGGAAATAACTTTTCTTTGGTTTGCTGTAATTTTTGCTTATTAAATGATATTCCGTCAAGTTAACTTTTAATTGTTTACTACCATAAAGTCTCAATGTGAATTTTTATATAATACATTACAGCACAGGAACAGGCCCTTCGGCCCACCACGCCTGTGCTGATTCCTAATCCTTATTTAGACCCACTACTTATTGTCTATACACAGATTCTATCCCCATGTTCACCTCACATTCACGTATCTGTCAAGACGTGCCTTAAATGTTGCTAATGTGTTTGTTTCTACCATCTACATTGACAGTGCATTCCAGGCACCCACCACCATCTTTCCCCACAATTCACTCCTAACCTCTCCCCCTCTCATCTTAAACTTTTTGTGATTGACCTTTCTATCCTGGGAAAAAGTCTCTGACTATCCACCCTATCTATGCCTCTCATTATTTTGTAGACTTCTATTGGGTCGCTCCTCAGCCTCCATCTTTCCAGTAAAAACAATCCGAGCTTATCCAAACCTCTCCTCATAACGAAAACTCTCCAGACCAGGCAACGTCCTGGTGACTCTTCTGCGTCCTATCCCAAGCATCCATGCCCTTCTGGTGGTGTGGTGACCAGAACTGCATGCAACATTCCAAATGTGGCCTAACTAAAGTTGTGTACAGCTGTAACATAACTTGCCAACTTTTATATTCGATGTCCTGGCCAAAGGGGAGCGTGCTATCTGCCTTCCTGACCACCTTATCCACCTGTGTTACCACTTTCAGGGATCGGTGGACCTATACGCCCAGATCCCTCTGAATGTCAACACACCAAAAGGTTTGGCCATTTATTGTATAATTCACACCTGAATTTAACCTTCCAAAACATATTCCCTTGCATTTGTCCAGATTAAACACCATCTGCCATTTCTCCGATTCTGTTCATCGGTGACCAGGGAAATTCACATCCTGTAATAAAGTTACCGGTTTCTTCGGTGATCATAACAATATATGTCCGAATCAAAATTGCTCAAAAAATATCCTAAATATCCTAAAAGGTAAACAGTCTAAATCCCCCTGGGCAAAGACAATGAATATTTTCTATAACTCTAAGACTATTGGTTTCTGCCCAATGAGTTGTGACTGAAGATGTGGCACTCCCAAAAAGGGAGGAAGGCAGAGCTCTGCTTCTATCCCGTTTCCAGCTGCTGTATCAATGTCATTCTGCCCCTCTTCCTCTTGAGGTCCGACCTGTTCGAATTTGATCCAATTTAAATTTCGGGGTAGGTTCTCCACACTGATTTAATGACACCACACTGATTTAACATCTCCACCTTCTCACCAAGCACCCATCCTCCTTTGTTCATTCCCATGGGTTCCACCTTCCATTGAGCATGAACAACTTACGTCAGGTGTGAAGATGACACTGTAGCTGGAACAGAAAACTCCTCTCACCTCAACAGAATGAAACCTTCCTTCGGTCCAGGCTGCTGCTCATTGAACGTGACCTACAAAATAAAATTGAAGGGAGCTGAAAAAGACCATGAGGTGTCTGATATATCTCCCAATGGGTAGGTATAACATTAACCGTGCCTCAGTAATATCACACATTCCTCACTCCATGCACTGGAAGCTGTAAGTCCAGCCTGTTACTCCAGTGCAGTACTGAAGGGTGCACTCTCCTGCCAAAGAAGCTGCCTTTCAATGAGGTATTCAATTGTCCTCCCTGCTTTCTCAAATAGGCGTGATAATATCTCACAGCATTATTCAGAGGAGAGTGGGAGAAAAGAGAGTATTCTCCCTGGTGTCTGGGCCAACATTTTTCCTCGGTCAATATTACTGAAACAAAAGGCCTAGTCATTGTCAGATTATTGGTTTCATCTCCTAAAGAACCAGAGAGATTACGCTGCAAAATTATTTCATTGGCTGCATATTGCCTCAGGGAGTGTCCTTGATCAGGAAAGGTGCTCTTAAAATGCAAGTTCTCCCTTTCTTTCAACTCTTAATGCTGTCCAGCACTACAGAGATGTGGCAGTGAAGAGGACATTACTCAGTAACCTGCAAGTTGATAAAGGTTCCCACATCGGAGGCGGCCAGTTGGAAGCCCTGCTCAGCAGGAAGCTGCTGTGGAGAATTGACCCAGCAGTGTGGTACCCCTCCCTCCTGCAGAGGCTGCCCACAGGAGTGGAGGCAATCAGACCTTCTGAACCTCAGCCGCTCCGACAGTCTTTAACCGACTGGCTCTTATTATGCGAGTCAGCAGTGTGAAACTTGCGAAGCGGGGAGCTGGATGTACCAAGAGTTCCCTTTCAGGCAGTTTCATGGTTGGTGGTGGGATTCACAGCAATCTCTCTCATTCCTGCCATCCCCAATCCACACTTCATTCACATTGAGTCTCTCTAGTTGTCTGTTGCACCTTTGGACATAAACATTACCAATAGATGGCAATCCCTCCGTTTAGCCCAGCTTTACAGGATAGACCTGTTACTGATTATAGCAAGGCAGAGACTCGGGCATTAACTGGGGCTGGAGGGGAGACCTCAGAATCTCACCTCTGGGGTCCGCTCTGATTCTGAACCATCCCAAAGGCTGGACAGAACAATCAACATTGATGTGGAAAAGACTCAACCCAACATCTGGCAACTTAGTCAAAAACAGATACATTCAGCCAATTTTTCAGTGATTTTACTTGGGATAGCAGGTGAACCTAGAGTCCATACTGTCTTGATACACATTATGAACTCATGTCTGTTTTATATTCTCGCCAGTTAAAAGTTCAGCTGAATAGAATCCCGACAGTGTGGAACCAGGCCCATTGAGTCCATACCTCTGAAGAGTATCCCACCCAAACCCCTTCCTTTACATTTACCCCTAATTAACGCATCTAACCTGTACATCCCTGAACACTGTGGACAATTTAGAATGGCCAATTCACCCTAACCTGCGCACCTTTGGATTGTGGGAGGAAACCCACACAGACACGGGGAGAATGTGCAAACTCCACACAGACAGACAGTCACCCTGAGGCTGGAATCAAAGCCAGGTCCCTGGCACTATGAGGCAGCAGTACTAACCACTGAGCCACCATGTCGCCCTAGAGTTTTAGGGGACTGGACAATACTCATGTTAGGATGGACTTAGCACAACAATAAGTTTGAACAGGTGTATTATGCAGTGATGCTGCCTTCCATCATTTCAATTGCTGTATCCCTATACATTGTTACTTTGCATCTACATGGCCCTACCAGACATTGTAGGGATTTAATGATCGGAATTTTCAGTTTCAGTGCTAACATGTTCCATTCCAATCACTTTAAACAGGACACTCAGCCTGGAGAACATATGAACATTTGCAATGAAATATTGCATCCTGGTCTGACAGGGGGTCTTTATACAATCCCAGGGGTTATTGTTACATAATATTTATTGGACATGATGGTAAGGCTACACAGGTAAATGCTCTGTGCCTGTACAAGTTCCAACCTCCTCGCAGAGTACGAGCACATGACCTCTGAGCTCATAGTTACATCACAGCTTACATCAAAGGTTTATCCACATATTCATTAAACATTGACAGAAGGAAAAGAGTAGATAGCCAAAGGGCCATGGTTAGGCACTTTCTAAATGTGTTCCCCTGAATCCCCAAATTCCCCTGCTCTCCCACCCACCACTTCCCCAATTCCTACAAACATCTTGTCTCCTGGCAGAGGCGAAAAATACAGGGCCAAGAGTGGAGAAAGTACTCTGGACAATTTCTCTCGAACACTCTTAAAATTGAATCAGTTTGGGCATTTATAGGACCAAATATTAACAATAAACCAAGTTCTGAGGAAAGATCACTCGACCTGAAATGATAACACTGATTTCTCTCCACAGATGCTACCAGACCTGCTGAGCTTTTTCAGCAATTTCTGTTTTTGTTGCGGGTTTACAGCATCTGCAGTTCTTTCGGTTTCTGTTATCAATACACCACTTGGCTGCCAAATCCTGCAACTTGCCATGACTGACACATTGAGGGGCGGAATATGACAGTGACAAAGCCCACTTACCTCTGAGGAAGGGAGAATGTCCTTCGGCACCCTCTGATCTAGGGCATTCTCGCTGGGAGGGGTGGGCAATGGAAGGAGGGAGGAAGCAGACAGGGAGCGCTGGAGGGTGACTGACAGCTTTGGCAGAGAGCTCATCTTCCTTCACAATCCTGTCAGCAAAACAACACCAGATTTAGTACAGAACAGAATAGAACAGAAAAGACCATTCAGCCCCTTGCATCTGATACCTCAGAAAGCTGAAATTGAGAAGGTTGGTGAGGAAAGCCAAAGAGGTGAGCTCTTGTAAAATTTTTATTTTTGAACAGATACATTCAGAGATTTTGTTTTAAACGCTGTTAACACTGGGTCCAGGCAGGTCAAGGACAGGACAGTGCCGAAAGTTGGTAAAGTATAGAGCTACTCTGGAGAGAGTCGGTATGGCCATGACTCTATGGAAGCATTAAACTAGATCACTGAGTCTGATTGAAGAGTCCTTGAAATGCTGGTATCAGCGGGATCTACAGGCTTCCTGTACTTTCAGGGTCAGTGCTAGACAGTACAAGCCATTTACCACCAGTCCACTGGAGAGGCACTGACCATAGGAAAGGACAAAGAGTTACAAGATATGCTTCAGATTATCAGGGAAGGAAGGAAGAAAATGGATGTCTCCGAGTGAAGGTGGAGAGAGTGAGTGTGTTTCAGAGTGACAGTGAGGAGAGTGTGTTTCAGAGTGACAGTGAGGAGAGTGAGTGTGTTTCAGATAGTGAGGAGAGTGTGTGTGTTTCAGAGTGACAGTGAGGAGAGTGTGTTTCAGAGTGACAGTGAGGAGAGTGAGTGTGTTTCAGACAGTGAGGAGAGTGAGTGTGTTTCATAGTGACAGTGAGGAGAGTGCGTGTGTTTTGGAGTGTTAGTGTTGAGAGTGGAAGTCCTTTGTCTGTGTTCTTCATCAAATCCCTATAATGTGGAATCAGGCCATTTGGCCTATCAAGTTATACCGACCCTGCAAAAAGCATTCCACCCAGAGCCCGCTCCCTTACCAGTCCCTGTAGCTCTGCATTACCAATGGCTAATCGGGTCTGTACACACCTGGACGCTATAGCACAATTTATCATGGCCAATCCATCTCACCCACACATCTTTGGCCTTATTCTTAAAAGCCTGAGTAATCCATCTTTTGAAACCCCTTTATTGATTGCCATTTGAAAGATTTATGGAGGCAACCATCTCATCTTCTCACCTACACTTTTCGAAATTGTCACTTTTACATTATTACCTTGCCATACTTCTCTCAATGGAGGACATCTTTTAACACATCTCATTTGATCTGTCTCTTTCTTGCTTCCACTCATTTCACTCATTCTGCAGTCTATACCTAACCCAGTTAGTACCTCCTATTGGCCAAGTTTCATATCATTTGTGAAACTTACAACACCATCATCCACCCTCACATGAACCCATGAACGTCATTGAGGAAAATTGTTAGGAATACTGGATCCAAAACTCATTCTTGAATCTTCATCATTTGCCCTCAGTCTGAAAGAAACCACCCACTCCCACTATCTACTTCCTGATACTGGGTTAATCCCATGTTCAGCGTGTGACGATCCTGTCACTTTTACAAGCTTATTTTGTCCTCAGTTTTTTTCAAGAGACGTCACTAAAGGCAGAGGTGCCGAAGTGTCTGGATTAACGAGGGCGGGAGAGTGGACAGTTCCCCCAGTTCAGGTTTTTTTTCTAGTTTGGTTTAGCTTGGGCAGTCACAAGCTGCTAGAGTCCAGAGAGGTTTTGCCAGCTACAGCTGATGATTCCTGACTGACTTACTCTGAAATCTCTTTGGAAGTTGTTCCCCTCCTGCCTGAAAGAATCTATATTTCCATTTACCTTTTTAACCCAGGTGGTGTGCTTATGGGATGCTACTGGATTGGAATGCTTCCTTGGTTAACTTGCCTTATCGGGTCGGTTAAGTTTTCCAATAGTTAAGTTATTCTAAATTCTGTTTTCTTTTGTTTGTGTTTCAACTACAGTGTTTAAATAATTTCTGATTTGGAGATGCCGGTGTTGGGCTGGGGTGTACAAAGTTAAAAATCAGACAACACCAGGTTATAGTCCAACAGGTTTATTTGGAAGCGCTAGCTTTCGGAGCGCTGCTCCTTCATCAGGGGACCACACCTGGAATATTTACTTCACATCTGCCTTTAAAATAAGAAAAGGTCAGGGTCTAAGCTACCATCTTATTTTTGTTTGAGGTGGGTCTGGCCTGGTCCATAATAAGCGTTTCACTTCCCACTTAATACCACATGATTCCGTCTTCTTAACAAGTCTCCTGTGTGACACTGGGTTGAATATTTTCCAAAAGTCCACAAGTTTAGTACAATACTCAATCTTCTCAAAGAATTCAATCAAGTTAGACAGACAATTTTGCTCTAAGGATCACAGTTGGCTCTCTTTGCTTCGTTGAAACAAAAGCTTATTTTGTCCTTGACAATTCCAATGTTAGGATGGAATCTGGCCCATAGTCTCCTTGTTAACCTCTCTCTCTCTCTCTCTCGCTCTCTCGCTCTCTCGCTCTCTCGCTCTCTCGCTCTCTCTCTCTCTCCTGCTCTTTTCTTCAATAGTAGTGAACATGGATAGTTCTTGAAATAACTCCAGAGGTCAGTATCCTATCAGCAATTCACCACTGATTTATACCTGCATGGACTCTGACCAACCAATTCAGAGCCAGTCCCTCAACAAGAACTCCTGAGACTGTCAGCGGGAATGTCTGGGTGGGGCTGTTACCCTGTGCCAATCAGGGAGCTCTTAATCAATGAAATCCACCTGGCCAGCCTCGTTCCAATTCCTACATCCCCCCCCCCTCCAATTCTGGACATATAGACCAGTTCTTTCTCTTGCAGCTTCTCCTAGGGCATTTTCACACCAGACCTGCTTCCTCTGAGTCTGACTCAGTCACGCGCAGCCTGTATTGGACAGTTTCCAGTCTCTTGCACCCAGACCGTCTCAGAAGAAATACCTCCTCTTCAGGTGGTAATGTTATCAAGGCCGTGACATTGGCTGAATCCATCTTGGATTCGGATTTCTTCAATGCTAGATGGAGAGGGAGAACCCATGATCTCTGGCAGTCTGTTCTGAGCGGGAGTGGGTGTGTTTTGCTCCTGCCATGTTTGCTTGGTAGCAGCTCTTCATGTGATGCACATGTTTGTTCAGAATCACCTCACCGATCTGAGCTTTGTAGGTCACTGAACCTGACCTGGTTCGGAGCTTTCTCTCCATCAGCAACTCTGCTGGAGCTCTCTATAGATGAGTGAGGGGTGGTCCTATAATTGAACAGGAACCGGGGCAGTTTGGTGTCGAGTGAAGCTGTTGGTTGTTTCTTTGAGCCTGCCTTCAATGTGTGGACTGCTCATTCTGCCAGACCACTAACTGCTGGATGGTGTGGGTCTGTCTTTATGTGCCAAATGCCATTCAACTTTAGGAAATACTCAAATTTCCTGCTGGTAAATGACGTCCCATTATCTGTGACAAATATGTACGGGAGTCAGTGTATTGCAAATGATGCTCTCAGTTGCCAAATGAACTCTATGCATGTCCGACCACTTTAGAATGGGCATCCGCAATGATCAGGGACATTGAGCCATGAGAGAACTAACGCAGTCAACTTGTAACTGAGTCCAGGGTTTACCGGGCCATTCACGAGCTGCTGGCGGTAGGTTTTGTCCTTGTTGGCACTTTAGGCACTGCCCCACCAATGCAACTGTGTTGGCTTCCAATCTTGGCTACCAGACATAACCTCCTCTCACCAACATCTTCATTGTGGAAACCTCTGGATGACCCTGGTGGAGTTCCGCCAGTATCTGACAGCGACCTTTGCTCAGGACGATCACTCTTACTCCCCATAATAATACACCGTCCTCGACTGTGATCTGGTCTCGGTGGATCCTAACAGGTTTCACCTCTGGTTGTGATGATCATTCTGATTAGTCCATCACCATAACTGTTTTAGTTTTACCAGGACGGTATCTGTTTGTGACCACAGTTGGATATTGTCAGTGGTGACCAGAAGGGTGTTCAGAAAGTTTAAAACCAGAATGGACTGTGGAGTACCTGCCAGTAGGAGGCAGCTTAAGGCATCCACATTTGCCACTTGGCCTCCTTGACAGTGTCTGATCTCCAGCATCTGCAGTCCTCACTTTCTCCTCCTTGACAGTGTTCCATCTTGTAATTGTACACACTTAGAATAAGGTCCCATAGCTGAATTTGACTGCAGCCATGTCTTCTTTACGTACCCAAAGCTTGTGGTCTTTCACTATGACAAATCTCTGTCCATAAAGGTACTGGTGGAGATTTATAAAAATAAAGATGTCCGCCAAACCTTCCTTCCCTATTTGGGCAAATTTGCGTTCAGTGTCAGCCAAAGTCTTGGAAGTATATGCTAATTGGGTATTTCTTCCCATTGGGCCACCAGTGAGCCAACACTACCCCAATACCTTACGGGGAGGCAGCACATGTCAGCACCATCTCCCACTTAGGATCGGAGAGCAGGTTCATAGCTCCTTGAAAGTGGAGTCGCAGGTAGATAGGATAGTGAAGAATGCGTTTGGTATGCTTTCCTTTATTGGTCAGAGTATTGAGTACAGGAGTTGGGAGGTCATGTTGTGGCTGTATAGGACATTGTTAGGCCACTGTTGGAATATTGTGTGCAATTCTGGTCTCCTTCCTATTGGAAGGCTGTTGTGTAACTTGAAAGGGTTCAGAAAAGATTTACAAGGATGTTGCCAGGCTTGGAGGATTTGAGCTACAGGGAGAGGCTGAACAGGCTGGTGCTGTTTTCCCTGGAGCATCAGAGGCTGAGGGGTGACCTTATAGAGGTTTACAAAATTATGAGGGGCAAAGTCTTTTCCCTGGGATCAGAGAGTCCAGAACTAGAGGGCATAGGTTTAAGGTGAGAGGGGAAAGATATAAAAGAGACCTAAGGGGCAACTCTTTCACGCAGAGGGTGGTATGTGTATGGAATGAGCTGCCAGAAGAAGTGGTGGAGGCTGGTACAATTGCAACATTTAAAAGGCATTTGGATGGGTATATGAATAGGAAGGGTTTGGAGGGATATGGGTCGGGTGCTGGCAGGTGGGACTAGATTGGGTTGGGATATCTGGTCGGCATGGACGGGTTGGACCGAAGGGTCTGTTTCCATGCTGTACATCTCTATGACTCTAAATGTCTGTTTAAATGGTCACCTGCTTTTAATGGAGGTTGATGCCAGTGTGGCTGTATCTTTGGTTGCAGAACCAGTTTTTAACAAAATTCGCTCGGGGATCCAACTCTTCAGTTTGTGCAAGACCTCTGCTAGCCTGAGTACATATACCAGGGCACCTTCACAGATTAAGGATACAACTTCGGTTCTGGTCTCTCATGAGAAGCAGCTGGTTCAGTTACCATTGATTATAGTAAAAAGCTGGGTGGGGTGAAATTGGCTGAGAAAGATTCACCTCGATACGCTCAACAATTATCAATTAGAAAATGGCTGTCTGAGTGAAGTCCTAATTAAAAACCCAGACTTTTCTCAGGAAGGTCCAGGGACTCCCAAATGAACCAAGGGCAACGTGCAGGTTGACCAGGAAGCATTCCAGGATTCTGCAAGGCTCACTCTGTGCCATTTGTCTTCTGGGCAAAAGTAAAGGCAGATATCAGGAGGCTGGAAAGTGAAGGAATGATCGAACCAGTGCAGGTTGTGAAATGGGCAGCACCAGTTGTGAAGCCGGATAGGTTAGTTCGATTTTTTGATCCCAATAAAGTGATCATCCCTTTCTTATTTCTCAGTTCCACCCAAATAACTTCCCTGGTTGTGTTTCCGGGAATATCCTCTGTAATGCTATCCCTTATCAAAAATGCCACTCCCCCTCCTCTTTTGCCTCCCTTTCTATCCTTCCTGTAACATGTGTATCCTGGAACATTAAGCTGCCAGTCCTGCCCATCCCTGAGCCATATTTCTGTAATTGCTATGATATCCCAGTCCTATTTTCCTAACCATACCCTGAGTTCATCTGCCTTCACTGTTAGGCCCCTTGCATTGAAATAAATACAGCTTATTAGTCTACCTTGCCCCTGCCTACCCTGACTGTTTGACTCACTTCTGTTCTCAGCTGTACCCATCTCAGATCAATCTCTTTCCTCACTATCTCCCTGGGTCCCACCAACCCCCCCCCTCTCCACCCCCCCCACCCCCACCCCCCCAACTTACTAGTTTAAATCATCCCGAGCAATTCTAGCAAATATCCCTGCCAGTATATTAGTCCCCTTCCAATTTAGGTGCAATCCGTCCTTCTTGTACAGGTCACTTCTATCCCAAAAGAGATTCCAATGATCCAAAAATGTGAATTCTTCTCCCATACACCAGCTCCTCAGCCATGCATTTGCCTGCTCTATCCTCCTATTCCTGCCCTCACTTGCTCTTGGCACTGGGAGTAATCCAGATATTACTACTCTTGAGGACCTCCTTTTTAAATTTCTGCCTAACTCGCTGTAATCTCCCTTCAGAATCTCAACCTCTTCCCTTCCTATGTCATTGGTTCCAATGTGGACAATGACCTCTTGCTGGCCCCTCTCCCCCGTGAGAACATTCTGCACCCTCTCTGAGACATCCTTGATCCTGGCACCAGGGAAACAACACACCATTCTGCTTTTTCTCTGCTGGCCATGAAATGTCTGTCTGTACCTCAGACTACAGAATCCCCGAACACAATTGTTCTCTCGGAAGCTGATGTACCCCACGTTGCGCTAGAGCCAGTCTCAATACCAGAAACTTGGCTGTTCATGCTACGTTCCCCTGAAAATCCATCACCTCCAACATTTTCCAAAACAGCACACCTCGTTGAAATGGTTATATCTACAAAATATTCCTGCACTAGCTGCCTACCTCTCTTACCTTTCCTGGAGTTAATCCATCTATGTGACTGTATCTGAGACTTTACCCCCTTCCCTTACTTTGATTGGTTCTGATTTGGACGTTGTTAAGCAAGATATCTGTTCTAAACCAGATATAGGGAGACTTTCCAGGGTGTGTACTCTCCTGGGTACCAGCTCATGAGTTTTCTTACTCAGGTCAGGCCTTGTAAGACTCCTTTGCCGGCTCAAGTCCATAAACCAGCAGTATCTACAATGGCTTGCTGGCCCAGATCCTGAAGAACTGTTTAACCAATTGGTGGATGTTTGGCTTTATTTTGGGGTCTGCTGTGGGTTGGCCTGGGGTCCCTATGCTCTGGATATACCCTGCCTGAGACCCTGTGATTGCCGATACTCAAGTGGTATTCCCCATGCTCAGTCAGATTGGTGAAGGCATCCATTTCCATTGGCACGGCCTGTAGCTCCCATGCTCCACTTGCCACATTTTCTAATGATGAAGCCAGTTGAAATGCCTGTTTGAAGTCCAGTTGGGCTTTTGTATTGTTATGAAGTTGAAGGCATGCACTGTATCTTTAAGAGACAGTGAATGCTGTTCTGAACTGAGAGCTTACAAGCACCAGTCATATGACTAACTAGCAGTCTCAGAGTGTACTAGAAATTTATAAATATGTAACATTTGGCTGTAAAATAGAATCTTGAGTTGATTGCTGTTTTGACAACAATTCGAATTTAACCAATCAGCTTAAATTATGCCCCAGGATACTAAAACCCAATCAAGTTTGAATTTATTGTTTGTGCCAACATTGAACCAATGAGACAATCCAATGTTGGGGATATAAAAAAAGGCAGGCAGTTTGAAAGTCAAACAGAGTAACTGCCATCAAGAGAGTAACTGCCATTGAGAGAGCATCTGCCATTTGAAACGCTCTCTATCAAAAGTACCTTTTCATATGAAACATCTTCACAGTAAAAAGAAAGAAGATAGTCCAGGGAGATCTTCAGTTGGAATAAGAAAAGCACCAAAGATGGCAGCTGCTATATGGTTTTGAAATTAAGCTGATGTAATTTTAATAAGTGTTTTATTGGAACAGTATATTGTTATAGAGTTGGAGACAGGTAATCAGCAGTTAAGAGAAAGGAGGGCTTAGAGTTGTGAGTAGTTGTTGTTTAATATTCACCTTTAGAGTTAAAGAATAAATTGACATTATTTTCTTTAAATGGTAGATTTTGGGAATTCTCGGTCATTTATATTTTAATAGGTTATGAGGTGAGGTGAGCTTTTCTGGGTGTTTGGTTTAATAAACAGAAGGGTTCATCGCTGGGTCATAACAGTATGGTTACATTATTAATCCCACATCCCAAATGGTCTCTCAGCATCTCATTCAGCGTTAACCCACAAACACATACCTCTGCCAGTCATCATAACCTCGTCAAAAATCCAAATACTGATTCCTCTGGTTCTAGAACAGCTGAATAAAACTGATAACATCTCAAAATTAGAGGGGTTTGGGGTCATTATATTCCTCAATTAAATCTTTCTACTCTTGAAAGATAGTAGTGTTTGGTGCCTCAGGGAAAGTTAGGCTCTTAATAACTACCTTCTCAAGGGCAATAAATGCTGACCAGCCAGCAATGTCCACATCCCACAAATTATGTTTTAAAAAGTGGTTCAAAAACAGGTCCACAGGCTATCAGAAGAATTACACAATGCTTTTCATTTGCCCCAGTGTCATTTGTCTGGGAAAAATAATACATTCCACATTGGGCCCAGTCTTTGACGGCAAGATCAAATGAATCAAGATCTAGTAAGTCAAGCTTCCCAAATAATGGCACAATGCCATAAATGCTTACCCAACTCAAAGAGGACTGTTGAATATGAATTTTCTTCAGGACCATACTGTTTTCTCTCGTCTCCAGTTAAGTAACTCTATGGAGGCTGGTTTCTCATTACCAAGTCACCCTTTATTTACATGTGCACAGTATATAGACTCTGACCAGCCAGCCCAGAGCCAGCCCCTAGAGTGAGGAGACTCTGTGACAGTCCTGTTTATTTTTAAGGTGCATGAATCTTTATTCAATTTCCACCACCAGGAAGCAAAGAAACACCCGAGTGGCCAGTGACAAGCCAGTGCCCTTCACATCAAAGGGCAATGCTGGATGATCAAACAGTGAAAGGGAGGGCAGGGATTAAATCAAAATAGAGTTGGAGGGGGAAATAATGCACAGTGCTGTTTATGACTGTTAGCCAGGGCTCCCTGATTGGCCCAGGTTAACAGCCCCATAGAATATGAGATCCACCTGGTCAACCTCATTGCAAACACTACAGTTCTCCGGCCCCCCCACATCACTCCTGTAAAAGAGGAAATGAGATTTACTCTAATTGTCTAGACTGGAAATTCACTTCACTCTAATTGATGGGAAACTGGAAACAGTAAGAATCTAAAATATTTAATGAGAGTGCTTCTACAGAATGCACATTTCTATCTCAGTCTTGTAATTGATTACTTCCTCCTTTTAATGTCAATATTCTATTTATCATTATGTCATCTGTAATTTATGAAATCTCAGTCTGAATTTAAAGGACTTTCTTCCAGCTACACTGTAGGCACTGGAGGTACCTGCTAAACTGTCAGCCATAATGTAATGGAAAAAGGTGCAAAACTAAAACACAGGAGTTAATAGCAAGGTAAAGGAACCCCGTGAGTTTTATGCATTCTTCCTGGAGTTACAGCAAGATTGAAAGATAACGACCAATCTCTCAGCTGTTTGTAGCTATTTGATGTGAGCCGTTCTGGAACCCATATTGCACTGGAGAGGATGCAGAGGAGATTACTAGGCTTTAGAGTTTCAGTTATATAGAAAGATTGAACAGACCGAGGTTGTTTTCCTGAGTATAGACAACATGATTGAGATGCATAACATTATAGGGGGCACAGGTAGGGCAGACTGAAATGGACTTTTCCCCTTTGTGAAGGGATCAATGATTGGGGCATAGATTTAAGGGAAGGGGCAGGAGGTTTAGACGGGATGTGAGGAACCAAGCTTTTACCCACCAGTGAGTGGTGGGAATCTAGAACTCACTGCCTGTAAGGGTGGTAGAGACAGAAACCCTCCTCATATTTAAGCAGTATTAAATGTGTACTTGTGATGCCAGGGTATACAAAGTTGTAGACCAAGTGCTGGAAAGTGGGATTAAAATAATTAGATGGTTAGAACATAGAACAATGCATCGCAGAACAGGCCCTTCGGCCCTCGATGTTGCACTGACCTGTGAACTATTCTTAGCTCGTTCCCCTACAACTATCCCATCATCATCCATGTGCTTATCTAAGGATTGTTTAAATCTCCCTAATGTGGCTGAGTTCATTACATTAGCAGGTAGGACATTCCACGCCCTTACCACTCTCTGAGTAAAGAACCTGCCTCTGACATCTGATTTAAATCTATCACCCCTCAATTTGTAACATTGGTCCCTCATACAAGCTGACATCATCATCCTAGGAAAACATCTTTCACTGTCTACCCTATCTAATCCTCTGATCATCTTGTATGTCTCTATCAAATCCCCTCTTAGCCTTCTTCTTTCCATTGAGAACAGACCCAAGTCTCTCAGCCTTTCCTCATAAGACCTTCTCTCCAGACCAGGCAACATCCTGATAAATCTCCTCTGCACCTTTTCCAATGCTTCCACATCCTTCCCGAAATATGGGGACCAGAACTATACACAATATTCCAAGTGTGGCCACATTAGCGGTTTGTATTGTGGCTCCGGAACTTAATCCCTCTACCAATGAAACCTAACACACTGTATGCCTTCTTAACAGTATTATCCACCTGGGTGGCAACTTTCAGGGACCTATGTACATGGACTCCAAGATCCCTCTGCACATCCACACTACCAAGAATCTTTCCATTGACCCAGTATTCTGCCATCCTGTTATTCTTCCCAAAGTGCATCAGCTCACTCTTAGCTGCATTGAACTCCATTTGCCAACTCTCAGCTCAATTCTGCAGTTTATCTAAGTCCCCCTGCAAGCTCTAACATTCTTCCAAACTGTCCACTACTCCACCGACTTTAGTGTCATCTGCAAATTTACTAATTCATCCACCTATGCCTGCGTCTAAGTCATTTATAAAAATGACAAACACCAGTGGTCCCAAAACAGATCCTTGTGGCACACCACTAGTAACCGGACTCCAGACTGAATACTTTCCATCAACCACCACTCACTGCCTTCTTTCAGAAAGCCAGTTTCTAATCCAAACTGCTAAACCACCCTCAATCCCATGCCTCTGCATTTTCTCCAACAGCCTACCATGTGGAACCTTATCAAAAGCTTTACTGAAGTCCAAGTATACCATGTCAACTGCCCTACCCTTATCTACATGCTTTGTCACCTTCTCAAAAAGATCAAGAAGGTTTGTGAGACACAGCCTGCCTTTGACAAAACCATGTTGACCATTTGAAATCAAACTGTTGCTTGCTACATGATTATAAACCTTATCTCTTATAATCCTTTCCAAAATCTTTCTTACAACAGAAGTAAGGCTCACTGGTCTATAATTACCTGGGTCATCTTTACTTCCCTTCTTGAAAAAGGGCACAATTTGCAATTCTCCAGTTCTCTGGTACTAAACCTGTAGACAATGATGACTCAAATATCAAAGCCAAACACTCTGTTTTCTCCTCCCTAGCTTCCCAGAGAATTCTCAGATAAATCCCATCTGGCCCAGGGGACTTGTCTACTTTCACTCCTTCTAGAATTGATAACACCTGCTCGTAACTAACCTCGATCCTTTCTAGTTTAATATCTCGTACCTCATTCTTCTCCTCTGCAATATTCTCCTTTTCCTGAGTGAAAACTGATGAGAAATGTTTGTTTAGCACCTCTCCGATCTCCATAGGGTCCACACTCAACTTCCCACTTTGACTGGCATGCATACAGTGGGCTGAAGAAGCTATGCTATTGATCTCTGCAACTCTATGACTCTATTGCAACCTTATTGTCAGCAACCTAAGTTACATTCCATCTGGATCATCTGGTAATGTTCAGCTTTGTAGTATGCCTTTCTAACTACTACAGGGCGACCACAGTATCCACAAAATCAGTTTCTGTGGTTTCAGTCACCCAAGGTTTACTGCAGCCTTAATGTACTACTGGTAACGTTCCAAAACCAAGGAACGGAGGCTGCCGGGAAGGTAAATTTCCCATTTAATTGAATGGTTTCACACCTTTCCGTGGTTACGGACTTCCGCAGGTACGGTGGGACTAATGTATTGTCCTGTCCAACTTTCTATTTCCTCTTTAAATGGAACCTGCAAATCAACCACTCCCTTTGTGATGACAGATACACTTAATATTTTAGCCTCATCTTCTACCTCCACATGAAGATTTCTGTTTGGATACATAACATTTTGACCTGAACTGACCACTTACACTTTATATCTTTAGAAAACATTTTAATCGTTTCTCACATTATCTCGCCCATATTGACAGTTTTAATTCCCACCTGTAGTTCTGTCATCTGCCAGGTTAATAATTGAATTTTTCCATCATTTGTCAAATACTTACTTTGTTCTACTGAAACTTTTATTTCCTTTGTCCTCCAGCGCACATGAGGTCTGGTTGATCGACCTTTGTTCTGTGAAACTACATTCTTAATTTATACCTTGGCCATCTCTCCCTGAATGCCCGCTATCAGTTACTGTTTTCCCATAAGATAGATTTTTCCAATTCATCCTGCACTTTAATACAGAGAAATTAAGCATTCCCCAGTTGTGCATTTTTAACTTTTGATCTTTTACGGTCCTTCTTCATAATTACTTCAAACTGAATTTTTGAATGGTCACTGTTAGACAGGACGTCCTACTGCAACACAACTGGCCTGGAGCATTTCCCTGTTTCAGTCTGAATTTACTATTCCCCTCAATCTGGACCCTATGTGATTTTGGAGGGATATTTCTAATTTTACTGCTGGTTACAATTTTCTGTCCTCTGATCTCATTGCTGCTCCTTTCTGTAATTTTCTGGTTAGTCTGTCCCTAGCGTTTGACAAAATTCCCTATACGTAGTTCAGATGTGTTTCGTTTTTCCTCATTGCTTCCTTCTTTCCTTTTAATCTCTTTCACACTTTCTTTTTTTTTACTTTTGTCCCTTTGTCTCACATTTCCTAAAAGCTACTTCTCTTCCTTATTTAGTTCTCTGTCATGTTTTCGTTCTTTCTCTCTGCCTTTGCCTCTCTCTCTCTCTCTCTCTCTGACTCTTCTATTTTTCATTGGCTTGCCTTACTCTCACTTACTCATTTGTCACTGTAACTCCCGAAGTCAGGCTCAATGGACAAAGTATTTGAATACCAGTATACAGGGATCATTTACAATTAACTTTCACAAATCCCAACTACAAGTCTTAATGATTGTGACAGTTCTTCAGATGCAGTAAGAGATATCACATGAAACTCAATATGATTTTACCTCTCAGCCAGTTGATTAATCATTCAGGGTGAAGCTATAGTATGAAGTCCAGCAGACACAATCTCCCTTTGAACAGAGTTTTCACCTGTCTATGGTGGAACAGGGCTTGTAGTGCTTCTTGCTTCCCTCCCTGTCTGCACTGAACGCGATGTATTTGTTCATCTCTGTTTTTTTTATGATGCACGTGTGTGTATGGTTTACCATGTGTTTATCTCCTGTCACATTCCCACAGCCTGCCTTTTCTCAGTGAGTGTATACAGTCTGTCAGCAATTAAAGCAACAACAGCTTTCCCATTCAGTCTGGACCAGCCACTTAGCCATCGGAAATGTCGCACTCACAAAAATACAACAGTTGTTTTATTATTTGGAAAGTCGACCAGAACCAGGAATTCTCACAACACAGCCATGCAGTCCATCAGATCTGTGATGACTCTTTCAAGGAGTTTTAGCAGAAGGATGTTATTAAGCTGCAGAACATTACCAGAATGGTGCTGGGAATGGAGGGTTCGAGTTATAAGAAGACACTGGCTAGGGTGGCATTTTTTTCACTGCAGATTAGGAGGTTAAGAGTTGTCTCCCTTATAAAGGTTTATATAATCACGAGGTCTATAGATAAGGTGAATGGCAGGAGTCTTTTCTCTAGGGTAGAGGATTTCAAGACTCGGGGGTACATTTTTAAAGTTGTGAGGAGCAAGATTTCAAAAAGACACGAGGAGCCATTTGTTTATGCAGAGAGTAGCTCATGTGTGGAATGAAATTCCAGAGGAAGGGGTGATTGTGGGCACAGTTACAATGTTTAAAAGACATTTGGATAAGTACACGAATAAGAAATGTTTGGAGGGATATGGGCCAAATGCAGGCAGGTGGGACAAGTTTAATTTGGGATTATGGTCAGCATGGACTGGTTGGACCGAAGGGTCTGCTTCTGTACTCTCTAAGATTTGATGAGCTGTCTAGTCACTATCATTTCTTCATTCTTTTCCCAAAGTATGGTAAGGTTCTCTGTTTTTCAAATATACTTCCAATTCCTTTTTGAAATTTACTATAGATGCTGCTACCAATCACCTTCAGTCAGCACTTTCCAATTCTTAATAGCCGGCGAAATCAAAAGCCATGTCTCGTGACTGCTCTGGTTGTTGAGCTATCTGCCAGTGGAACTCATTTCTCCCTATGGACTTTTATTGATATGCCTCATAGCTCTGAACATTATTAAATCACCTCCTGATCTTCACTGCTTCTCCACATGACTAAAGTTCCCCATCCAGAGGTTAAAAACTTTCCTCAGCTTGGCCATCTGAAAATGTAGTGTCGGGCATGGACATATTATATTAGCAGCAGCATAAACTGTGATAAGTGAAGGTTGAGCATTTAAGTCTTCAAGTGTCACTGCAGGGGCTTTGCACAGTTAAAGGTGCCATCTTTGGGTGAGACGTTAAATTGAAGCTGTGGGGGATCCAAGATGGCGGCGACCCAGCAAGACTGAGTCCACAGTGCTCTACCCAAAACTTGGGAAAAGTGGGCTATCCACCCCCACCACACTCACTAAACCATTTATAATAGTTGTTAACCTTAAATAGTTACCTATTAGTACATTTAAATAGTCTAATACTAGCTGGAAAATGAGTAAAGGGAAGGGAACAGGCGGCTCTAAGAAAGCAGGGACCCCTCCCCCACCCTCTCCCTCTTCAGCTGCAACAAAGGTGTCTTCAGCTACTTCAGGAGATTTACCAATGAAGATGAGCTTTGAGGAGATGTTTGCCAGGTGGGAGGCGAAGATTGATGCTTTTATCGATGAGTCTCGGCAGAGCAGAGAAGCACTATCAGCCGAGCTGCAGAAGCAGGGCAGAGACATTCAGGAATTGGGGTGCCGAGTCAGAGAGGTGGAGTCGAAGGCCGCAGCCTCAGAGACTGGGATAAAATCAACAGCCGACCACATCCGTTTTCTCGAGAATCGAGTCCAGAACCTAGAAAACCACATTGATGACCTCGAAAATCGATGTCGTAGAAAAAATATTCGGTTGTTGGGCCTGCCCGAGCAGGAAGAGGGAGGTCAGCTGACAGCATTCTTAGAGCATTGGCTGCCACAACTTTTAAATCTGCCTGCTGGATCAGGCCAGGTAAGGGTAGAATGGGCCTACCGGGTCACAGTACGTGGGCCCGGCTCAACCCAGCGCCCACGCCCGGTCCTGTTCCAGCTGCAGAGCTATAGGGAGAGGCAGATGCTCCTGGAAGCCTCAAGAAATCTGGGAAAAGATCCCCAAGCTATGACCCACAAAGGATCCAGGATCATGCTGTTCCAGGACTTCTCCCCAGCTTTGGTCCGAAAGAGGAAGGCATTCGATGAGGCGAAGAAGCGTTTAAGGGACTTAAATATCCAGTACTCCTTACGATATCCAGCGACGCTACGCCTTAGCCATGAAGGATCCATATATAACTTCGGATCACCGGAGAAGGCTAAGGAATTCTTGGACTCTCTTAAATAAACTGTAAGAGATTGTGGACGCTGGTCTGCCTTTCCCATTATTTTGGTTTACATCCCTTCATCTTTTCTTATCTTTCCCCCTATGTGTGTATGTATATATATATATATGTTGGGGCGTTTGGTTAATGTTGATGGGGAGAGGTGGTTACTTTATTCTATTTTACTTCTGTTTTTAGGAGCGGGGTTGTTTTTCTTTCCCCTGTTATTTTGTGGTATTATATTTAAGTATTACATGTTGAGATTGTAATCTTATAGTTATGTATGGTATTAATATTCCCAAATATATTTAGATGTGGGTGTGGGTGGGGGTGGGGTGTTCACTGTTAACTCTAGCTTTATATTATATTTGAATTCTCCTCATTTTATTGAGGAGCACCTGGGTCAAGGGTGGGGCACTGGTTGGAAGAGGGTAAGATGGACTGTGGGAGAGGAAGTGACGCTCCCTGGGAACAAGGGAGAAAATCTCCAATTCGGAATGTTTTATATTTTTTATACTTAGAAAGAGTTTTTTGTTATATTGTTTTGAGTGTATCAGAGAGTCTTTACTTTTGTAAATCTTGTATGCTCCATGCTCGGGATGTTCTAGATAGGGTTTCCCCTCCCGAGGGGTCTCGGATCTGTCCAGATGATTATGGCTGAACAGTCGGTTAAGTGGTGCACCTGGAATGTCAGGGGGAATAATTCGCCAGTTAAAAGGAAGAAAATATTATCAAATCTTAAGAAGGAGAGAGTTGATATAGCTCTCCTACAGGAGACACACCTGTCGGATAAAGAACACTTAAAATTACAACAGGGCGGATTTGATCAGGCCTTTTTTTCCTCTTTTAATTCAAAAAGCAGGGGAGTCGTTATCCTTGTCCGGAAGAACTTCCCTTTGAAAATTCTAAATCAGATAAAAGACGAATCTGGACGATATATTTTGATTAAAGCCCTCATAAATGGAGAGGAATATGGGATCTTAAATGTATACTGCCCCCCGGCACACCCCTTTAAATTCATAACCGAAGCTTTTTCAAAACTGATGGCCTTTGTTGCCCGTCATACAATTATAGGGGGAGACTTTAATGGTATTATGGATCCGGAAATAGACAGGATTCCCAAGAGTGCCGCTGGAGTATCTCCCAGATCTAGACAACTGGCGGACCTGAATAAAGAATTAGGATTGGTAGATGTATGGAGATGTCTCCATCCACAGGGTAGAGATTTTTCTTTCTACTCTAATCCACATAATTGTCACACAAGAATTGATATGTTTTTTGCCCCATTGATTTTTCTAAACTCTATAGCAACCTGTAAAATAGGTACTATAGCAATCTCTGACCATGCCGCTGTATACATGGAAACTAAGGTAAAGAACAATGGGACATCTGCTCGGCATTGGCGTATGGACCCCTTCCTGATAAAAGATAGCAAATTTTTAAAGTACTTCTCCCAAGAACTTAAAACTTTTTTAGAAATTAATACTGGTACGGCTAGCAATCCGTCAATGATGTGGGAGACCATCAAAGCTTATGCACGAGGTTTGATCATCTCCTATTCAGCGACCCAGAGGAAAATGAAGGGAGAGCAACAGCGTCTGCTCGAAGCTCGCCTAAAAGCAGCCGAAACAGCATACGCTGATAGACCTTCTATCACAAAATTGCAGAGGATTACAGCTCTTAGGACAGCTTTAAACACCGCGCTTACTGAAACGGCTAAAAGGGAAATATTATTTGCGAAACAAAGATTATATGAATATGGCGACAAACCGGGTAGATACTTAGCATTTCTTGCAAAGAAAAAGAAAGCCCCTCAAACTATTCCGACCATCAAGGAAAGTACAGGTACCCTGACTCATGATCATAAAAAGATCAATGCGACCTTTAAAGAATTTTATTCTGAACTATATAGATCGCAGGATTGTGAAGATAGGATTAGGAGGATGCAGTCATTTTTTAAAAATTTGACCTTCCCGGGCCTGACTCCGGAACAGGTGTCGGCCCTAAATACCCCTTTAACAGTCCAAGAAATACTTGAGGCAATTAGGCAACTTCAGAGCGGAAAAGCACCGGGCCCGGATGGTTTTCAAGCTGAATTCTATAAAGAATTTACAGGAATATTGGTTGACCCACTTATGGATATGTATAATTTTGCGCATAGTCAGGTCTGTCTCCCGCCCACGCTGAAAGAAGCAAATATTTCTCTTATCCTCAAAAAAGGAAAAGACCCAGAAGATTGTGCATCTTACAGACCAATATCCTTACTAAATGTAGACTTTAAAATTCTCTCAAAAATGTTAGCACTAAGACTAGAAAGGGTACTGCCATATATTATAAAGGAGGACCAGACGGGATTTATTAAGGGCCGCAGATCATCCAATAATATCAGAAGGGTCTTGAATATGATCCAAGCCTGTCATCAGGGAAAGATACCAGGAGTAGTAATTTCATTGGATGCGGAAAAGGCATTTGATAGGGTTGAATGGTCATATTTATTTTACACATTGGAAAGGTTTGGCGTTGGACAGGTGTTTACCAAATGGGTTTCAACATTGTATAATGACCCCAAAGCAGCTGTTATTACTAATGGGTTAAGATTGGATGGCTTCAGTGTGGGTAGGGGCTGCCGTCAAGGATGTCCTCTCTCACCATTGTTGTTTACACTGATAATCGAACCATTAGCAGAAGCCATCCGGACTGATCCTAATATAATGGCCCCGAGGATTGGTACAGGTAAACACAAAATTACCCTCTATGCAGATGACGTTCTCTTATTCCTCAGTAATCCTTTAATGTCAGTGCCTCGTCTAATTCAAGTTATTAATACATTTAGTGCATTCTCAGGCTATAAAATTAATTTTTCAAAATCGGAAGCCATGCCAATGGGTGGTCTGGCTATGATACCCCACTTAATGGACAGATCCCCTTTTCCCTTCCGTTGGTCCCTGGAGGGCTTCTTATATTTAGGTATTTTTATCACGCCGGTATTTGATCAGCTGTATAGGGCTAATTTTGTACAATTAATGGAAAGGATAAGGCAGGCCCTCCAGCGATGGAAAGACCTTCCGACTTCCTGGCTAGGGAGAATAGCATTAATTAAAATGAATGTTCTGCCCCGTCTCTTATATCCTATGAGAATGCTCCCGCTGATGCTGCCAAGGCTAGCCCTACGTAAATTATATGGCTGGTTGGGCTCCTTTATTTGGAACCATAGACGGCCCCTTATTAAGCTGAAGAAGCTACAGCTTCCACAGGCAAGGGGAGGACTGGACTTCCCAGACTTTAGGAAATATCAGTTAAGCTCCCTACTAAGTTACATAGCTGATTGGGTTTCATCTGATCCACAATCAATTTGGCTGGATATCGAAGCCTCCCAAGTAAAATACCCACTTATTAACCTTTTATTTTCAGATAAGAGGAAAATCATTACAGACCACTGTAAAAACCCCATAATATTAAACACAATTAAGGCCTGGAATATAATGCGGCAAAATGAGGGTAACTCACATAAAACATCCCCCCATGCTCCAATAGTAGGCGCATGGGGATTCCAACCGGGGATTACAGATGCCACCTTTAAACTCTGGAGATCCAGGGACATCTCATGCTTAGGGGACCTATTTAAAGATGGGATCCTGATGTCCTTTGAGCAGCTGCGTCTGAAATTCGGAATACCTAATGGGGATCTCTTTCGATACTTCCAAGTTCGAGATTATATACAGAGGAAGACTACATTAATAGATAGTCTTTATAAATCAGACAGAGAACGTAATGTCTTACGACCAGCGGGGGCATCCTCCGTTAGTACTATATACCATTTGCTACATGATGGAGTCTCAGGAGACATGGATGACCTGCTTAAAACATGGGAGCAGGACTTGGGGCTAGAAATCTCTGAGGATATGTGGAATGACATTTGGGAAAATGCTAGAAGAATTGCTATCTGTAACAGAACTCAGGCTATCCAACTAAAGATACTTCATAGGGCCCATATAGCTCCGGCTCGACTGGCAAAATTTAAGGCAGGAGCATCTCCAATGTGTCCCAAATGCAAAATAGAGGTGGGTACTCTTGCACATTGTCTGTGGACTTGTCAGAAAATCCGCAGATACTGGACTAAAGTGGCAAATACCCTGACAGAAATTTTAGGAATGGAAATTAGGGTGGACCCTGTATCTCTCCTTTTGGGCTTTTCGAACCTCTCATCTCTGGATATGCATGGGAAGAGACTATTTTCTATTCTCTCTTTCTGTGCAAGGAAAAATATTTTGGTGAACTGGGTGGCTGAGGGCCCCCCTGGACTTTCAAATTGGCACAGATTAATTATGGAATATATCCCCCTTGACTTCCTCACAAATATGGTGCACCGAAAGACTGAATTATTTTATAAAATATGGCAGCCCTTTTTGAATTATATAAATGCAGATATTTCGGCTATCCTAACAAGGGCTTTTATTTAGTGAAGATTTCAGACCGGGCTGCTCCGGGGCCCCTTGGGAGAGGAATCCTGCGCGAATACGGGTTTATTATATTTGATGTTTATACATTCCGAGCATGTAAGAGACTTAGGTATACACTCTGGTTAGTTATAGGTTAGATTAGTAGAAAGTTGAGTTTTTTTTTCTTTCTTTTTTCGTTTCTTTTTTTCTTTTTTTGTTTTCTTTCTTTCTCTTTTCTTTGTTAAATTATGACTATTGTATATATGATTTAATTGTACATCAATGTTTGTATTTGAGAGTTTTGTTTATTTTTGTAAATTTGCAAAAATGTTAAATTTCAATAAAAATATCTACAAAAAAAAAATTGAAGCTGTGCCTGCTCTGTCAAGGGAGTATAAATGTTTGGTGGTGTTTTTTTGAGAATACTGTTTAAGAAGGTTTCCCCAGTATTCTAATCAATGCCTAGACCTCAAGCTACATCACAAAACCAATTATCATGATTAATTAATTGATTGTTAACAGAGTCATAGAAATATACAGCACCGGAACTGCAATGGGTTTTGCACTTGCTGGGGACTTTTATAGGTTGGCCTAAAAGGTTTGGTCTCACAGAGGATTTCAGACCCACAGAGATGGGGAGACCAGGTCAGAGATGCATAGCACAGAACAGACCATTCAGCCAGACTTGTCCATGCCAACCAGCTATCCTAAACTAATCTAATCCCATTTACCAGCATTTGGCCCATATCCCTCTAAACCCTTCTTATTCATATATCCATACAGGTAAATGTTGTAATTGTACCAGCCTCCACCACTTCCTTTTGCAGCTCACTCCAAACATGTACTACCCTCTGCGTGAAGAAGTTGCCCCTTAGATCCATTTTAATTCTTTCCCATCTCACGTTAATTATCAGGCAGTTGCTTTGATCTGTTTGGAGGACCATGTTGAGCATGAACTGACTGTTGCATTTCACGCTTGGCAATAATAGTTACACCTCAGAGATACCTCATTCGTAATAAAACTTTGTCATGGTGTCATGGAATGTGCTGCATTAATACAATTGCATTCTTTCTTTCAAAGGTTTGAATAGCCTGTTTAATGTTACAAATTGTGTAATGAAATCCATTTCTACCCCCTGCACTGTGCAAGCCAAAATCAGTACAAATCAGGGAATTTGGGTTCCAGTGTGAGTTAGATTTGGTTTTGGTTTAGTGATGGGGCCGAGGTTGGTGCCAAGTTTTCAGTAGGTTACCCAAAGCAGTTCAAGGGTCACGGGAGTGCAGTATAATGTAGAATGAAGTTGGTAAGATGGCTCGAGAGAGAGAATGAGGAACAAGGGAATAAGCTCCATGTAGAAAATGTGCTGCTGAGAAGTTGACAGGAATCCTTGATTCTTTGTAGATGGGATCAGGATGAAGTTCAAGGATCTTAAAATATCTTAGAAGCCAGTATAGAATGATATAGTGTGGAAACAGGCCCTTCAGCCCAACAGGTCCACACTAACCCTCCAAAGAGGAATGCACTCAGACCTATTCCCCTACATTTACCCCTGACTAATACACCTAACCTACACATTCCTGAACACTATGGGCAATTTAAGCATGGCCAGTTCACCTAACCTGCACATCTTTGGACTGTGGGAGGAAACCCACACAGAAACAGGGAGAACATGCAAACTCAACACAGATAGTCACCTGAGGCAGGAATTGAACCCAGGTCCTTGGCGTTGTGAGGCAACAGTGCTAACCACTGAGCCACCATGCTGCCCCACTGTCTGTCCTGTTAAATACTGGAGCTAGCACTCAGAAAAAGGCCTGGGAGTCTCGTTAGTCTTGGAAGAAGCCTGTGAACTGTTACAAATGTAGCGAAGCAGAGGGTGGGATGATAGAAGCCCAAAGGCAGTATGCTTCATACATGTGAGTAAGCATAGATTTGGGGAAAGTCAGGGGCAGTGCTAGTTTGGTGAAGGCAGCAGTCTATGGAAAAGCTGAACCTGTGTCTGTAAGTAGGTGATGGAGTACAGTGTCTAAATCGAGGAGAGTGTAGCCCCTGGGAAGGAGACTGATCGACCAGGCTATGAGCAGTCCATGACAGAATGGCTTTGCAAGAATTTCAAAGCCAGATTGTCAAATGTCAAGCTTTTACCCACAATGTCAGTAACATCTGAGGGGCAGGGGGATGTTGCTGAGAAATCCTTGGGATTTGTCTTAATTATACTTAGACTTATACTTAGACTTACAGTGTGGAAACAGGCCCTTCGGCCCAACAAGTCCACACCAACCCGCCGAAGCGCAACCCACCCATACCCCTACATTTACCCCTTACCTAACACTACGGGCAATTTAGCTTGGCCAATTCACCTGACCCACACATCTTTGGACTGTGGGAGGAAACCGGAGCACCCGGAGGAAACCCACGCAGACACGGGGAGAACGTGCAAACTCCACACAGTCAGTCGCCTGAGTCGGGAATTGAACCCGGGTCTACAGGCGCTGTGAGGCAGCAGTGCTAACCACTGTGCCACCGTGCCGCCCACGGCCATGGGAAATTGCCAAGAGTGTTGAGGGATGTGTAGGCTAGGTGGATTAGGCATGGGAAATGCAGGGTTACAGGGATGAGGCGGGTCTGGGTGGGATGCTCATCGATGTGGACTGAATGGTCTGCAACAAGCAACCCCCAGTGGGTGTGCAGCACCATCAAGTGAAAAATACTTGAGCAAGATGCAACCATCGACTGTGCCTCCTTCTTCATCGAGCAAGTGATTTCAGGAATTGCCTACAGAAGTGTAATTACTTGTTTAGCTTCTGACTTACTTAAAAGTTCTAGAATTGTCATAGAGTCATTATCTTCTTCGTGATGTCCAACATCAGAAAGTAAATCTTCCTGACGGTACCTTTTCTGATGCTGTATTAATGCAATTACATATTTTACCTTATGTAAAGATTTATATTGAGCTTTAATAGCCATTCTCCCAATCATTGCTGCTGTCCTGGACAGTTTCCCAACCATGTTACAGATCTTTGTTATGACTCCCACTCGCTTCTCCATGTTTCCTGAAAAGGATTCTGTATTAGATCAGAGTTAAAAATCACACAACACCAGGTTATAGTCCAACAGGTTTAATTGGAAGCACACTAGCTTTCGGAGCGTCGCTCCTTCATCAGGTGGTAGTGAACGAGCGGTGCTCCAAAATCTAGTGTGCTTCCAATTAAACCTGTTGGACTATAACCTGGTGTTGTGTGATTTTTAACTTTGTCCACCCCAGTCCAACAACTGTATCTCCAAATCATGACGTATTAGATCAGAGTTGCATACTTCTTTACAATGACCAATGTTTATCTATTTTAAGTGGCCTGTTTTCCCCAGCTGTTTGCTCCTGAGATATGTGAGATTTATTTGTGCGCCTCTTCTAGTTTTCTTTTCCAGTCACGGTATCTTTATGTGCTATGATGCCCTATCAGAACTCCAACCTTTATTTAAATTTCTGTCCTTCGACCTGAATTACTGCACTTTTTAGGCTTCCTGCTTTGTAGGATTTCACTCACTTCTCAATGTCTGGTCAGCTCAATGGCTTAATTCTGACTAGGGATCACTTCTACAGACTGATGTATCACAAGGCAACCTGTCCCTCTGCCTCAGAGCAGCAGCTTTCCGTGGTTCTTGTGATTTCTGGAAAGTGTAAACTGCTTTCTGTAACATTCTCTAAATTATTCTTCTGCATTGGATTGTATCTCTCTGTAGTAGTTCGTAGGAAATCAGACCCTGCTATTCCTGGAGTTGTCACAAATTTTAAAAATACATAAAATTCCTAATGTTTAGGAAATTCTAGTTAGACTGGAAAGGTGGTCATGCTCATCCATACAACATCACTTTGTGCTTGAAGGAACCCAAAGTTGGCAGAAAGTACAGACCAGTTTCTGTACTTTACAAGGATTACTATTTACTACAAGTAATTCGACTCTCACTACAGTAAACAGTTACGAACTATATTAGAATATATGTAAAACAACTCATTAAGATGCTAATCCCTTTATAAACTCCCCAATACATGCGCGCACATACAAAAAGACAAATACAGTCATGGACAAGGAAACATTATGGGTTTTGTATGGAAGGACAAACTGGGATAGTAATTTAATGGTTCCTGTTTGCAAGGGTTGCTGAGATGATTCTTATGTTTTTCAGAACACTGTTTCTCAATCATCATTCTCCAGATACTTCCACTGGTTTTCAAGAGGCAGAGGGTGCCTGGTGCACTGTTAAATTGACTCTGATTTATCAATTGAAACTTACAGCTGACAGTAACTGCTAAAGAAAAGATAGATTGATTTTCTTCAGGCTTGAAGTGGGTTTTATTGCAGAGAACAGAGATCTCCTGGGCTGGTGGCGGTCTTAATAATTTCTCCGTATCTTGCTCACAGCACCAAGGGGTTCAGCTGCCTGAGACCCATACATGACATTGGGAAGCAGGAGACCTTTGTCATTGGTAACTGATCACTCATCTACAAAACATCTGCTACACGTCAACCAAAGCTCCATTTGTAGACAATCCTGCTGCTCCAGTTTCTTTGCAATCACTGCTGTAACCCACAGCTGTGCAAAGAGTGTTCACAATGAATATCAAATTACTTTCTTTCAAACCATGCAGTATTCCATGGTTTTACAATAGTTCTTTTCTCTTTTCAGTCCTCAATTTTCAAAAAATTCAAAAATTGCATGTTGCCACAAGGTTTGTGGGGCTTGGTGTCTTCAACAATTGGCAGTATCTGTTTCACTTGGCACTTTCTGGAATACCAGCATGTTTGTTCCTTGCTTTTTCTTGAAGTCATGAATTCCACTATTCAGAGGCAGTATTGGTCACTGCTGTGCACTATACAGTGGCAGGGGCCCACTATTGCTAGCTTGTGGGTTCCTTCAAGCCCAAAGTGATCTTGTATGGATGAACATAACCACCTTTCCAGTCTATTTAGAAAGTCTTGGGGTGGCACAGTGTCTTAGTGGTTAGCACTGCTGACTCACCGCACCGGGGACCCAGGTTCGATTCCAGCCTCGGGTGGCTGTCTGTGTGGAGTTTGCACATTCTCCCGTATCTGTGTGGGTTTCCTCTGGGTGCTCCGGTTTCCTCCCACAGACCAAAGATTTGCAGGCTAGGTGAATTGGCGAAATTGCCCATAGTGTTCAGGGATGTGTAGGTTAGGTGTATTAGTCAGGGGAAATGTAGAGTAATAAGGTAGGGGAATGGGTCAGGGTGGGTTACCCCTCAAAGGATAGGTGTGGACTTGCTGGACCAAATAGCCTGTTTCCACACTGTAGGGATTCTATGATTCTGTGATGAACGTCATGAAGTTTACAGATAGGTATCAGCCATTTGTTGGTCCATTTCTCAGAACAATGTCTTGACCAATAAGAGTCAACCTGACTGGATTAAAATGTAATCTAAACCTGGCTGTTTCCTGTCAATCATCATTAATTGATGCATTCCCCACACCAACACCTCAGCCAATCAGGCTTCACCTGTTAGCCAATTAGCAATCTCTTCTCATGTGTCATAAATATGGGTTTTCCCTTTTAATTGTTATTCCTACAAATTGTCCTGATGAATGTAAGATGAAAGGTTTTGACAAAAATGTGTTTTGTAAAGATATACTCAAATATGAAGGTTATTGCATTACTGTGATAGTTTGAGCTTTTGTCACAGGATGTCAGCACCACTGGCTAGGGCAGCACTTATTGCTCATTCATAAATGCCCAGAAGGCAGTTAAGACTTAACCAATTGCCTTGGGTCTGGAGTCACATGTAGGCCAGGCTAGGTAAGGATGGCAGTGTCCTTTACTGAAGGACATTAAGTGAGCCACATGGGTTTTTCTGACAGTGAACAATGGTTTACATGGTCATTATTAGTCTTTTAATTTCAGTTATTTTTATTGATTCCATCATGTGTTATGGCAGGATTTAAGCCCAGGTCCCCAGGGCATTACCAAGGCCATTGGATTAATAGCTAGGCTATCACCTCCCCAAATCTGAATGTGACCTACATTACAACAGAGACTGTTAGGAGCACACTAGCACCAGTGCGTCTCCTACAAGTTCGTTTTTTGATTCAGATCAAGTCTGCACTGCACTCAGATATAAGAAAATATGAAGTAGGAGAAAATGTCGGCCACTTGGCCCTTCAAACCTGCTCCACCATTCAACAGTAACATGGCGGATCTGTCGTGTTTCTAGTTCCATGTTGCCATTGCCTCGTGAGAACCTTTGATGCCCCTGTCTAACAAAAATTCCTGTCTTAAAAATATTCAATAACCACCACCTCGACAGGCAGAGAGCTCTAAAATCAAAAGCCCTCTGAGTGAAAAAAGAATTTTTCTCAAATGAGTGAGCCTTAATTTTAAAATAGTATCTCTTTGTCTGGACTCATCCACAAGAGGAAACATTATTTCCATATTCACTTGTCAAGAGCATTCAGGGTCTTACAAACTTCACTTAAGTCATCCCTCACTCTTGTAAACTCCAGTGAACACAAGCCCAATCTGCCCAACCTTTTCCTGACATGACAACCTGCTTATACTAAGCATTAATCTAATAAACCTCCTTTGAATTATGTTTAACAACCTTCCTTAAATAAGTAGACCAAAACTGCACACCCAGACCCACCCTATCCCCATAACCCTGCATTTCCCATGGCCAATCTGCCTATCCTGCACATCCCTGGGCACTCTGGGCAATCTACCTTGGCTAATCCACCCAATCCACACATATTTGGAGTATGGGAGGAAACCGGAGCACCCAGAGGAAACTCATACAAACACAGGGAAAGCGTGCAAACTCCACACAGTTGCTCAAGGGTGGAATTGGCCTCTGATACTGTGAAGCAGCAGTGCTAGCCACTGGGCAACCATGCCATCATTTATTTGTAATTAACAGTAGTCTTTGTTCAGTACAACAACCTAGTCAGTGGTTCAACTGACTGGTTCAACCCAGTCAGTGGTTTCGACTGGGACAACACATCTATCCTGGGACAGGCTAAGCAAAGACATGCCAGAGAGTTCCCAGAGGCCTGGCACTCCAACCACATCGAAATCCCAGGTACCAACCATGCTGCAAGTTCACCCACCCTATTCTTGATGCTCCTGGCATTGAAGTACACACATTTCAAACCAACACCCTGATTACCAGTGCCCTCTCGCAACCTTGTAAACCTATCCCTGACCTCACTACCCTCAACCGCCTGGACACTGGAATTACAATTCAGGTTCCCATCCCTCTGCTGCTTTAGTTTAAACCCACCTGAAGAGCATTAGCAAATTTCCCCCCCCAGGATATTAGTACCCCTCTGGTTCAGGTGAAGGCCACCCTGTTTGTAGAGGTCCCACCTTCACCAGAAAGAGACCTAATTATCCAAGAATCCAAAACCCTCCCTCCTGCACCATCCATGAAACTACGTGTTCAGCTCCGCGCTCTCCCTAATCCTTGCTTCACCAGCACATGGCGCCAGAGATGATAATTCTGTCTGTTCCAGCTCTAAGTTCCATCCTAGCTCCCTGAATTTTTGCCTTAGATCCCCACCTTTCTTCCTACCTATGTTGCTGGTGCCCATGTGACCACGTCTTGGGGCTGCTCCCCCTCCCCCTCAAGGATCCCGAAAACATGATCATAGACATCATAAACCCTGGCACCTGGGAGGCAACACGCCAATCGTGAGTCTGTCTTGTTCCCGCAGAACTTCCTATCTGTCCCCCTAACTATGGAGACCCCAATGACTAAAGCTCTGCTCCTCTTCCCCCTTCCCTTCTGAGCAACAGGGACAGACTCTGTGCCAGAGATCTGTGCCCCATTGCTTACCCCGGTAAGTCGTCCACCCCAACAGTATCCAAAATCGTATACTTGTGGAGGGGAACCATCACAGGAGATCCCTGCACTGCCTGCTGGTTCCCTTTCCTACCCCCGACGGTAACCCACCTACCTTCTTCATGTGGCTGTGGAGTAACTACCTCCCTGTAACTCCTCTCAATAACCTCTTCCACCTCCTGAATGATCCGAAGTTCATCCAGCTCCAGCTCCAGTTCCCTGACACGGTTCTCAAAGAGCTGGAGTTGGGTGCATTTCCCACAGATGCAGTCAGCAGGGACACTAGAGATGACCCTTACCTCCCACATACTGCAGGAGGAACATTCAACTGCCCCAACCTCCATACCCACTGTTTTAAATTCAAAAATAGACTGCCGGAAAAAGAAATGAAACACAAAAGAAAACACTTTGTCACCTTACCAACAGAACTTCTCCTTTGTTTCGAGAAGGAGGAGGAGGAGGAGGACAGTGGGAGACACTACCGAGTAGTGTTTCAGGTAAAGATGGAATCTTGCCTGCATGGGTGCAGCCCCAACAACATTCAAGAAGCTTCCAGGGGAAAGCAGCCTGATTGATTGACACCACATCTACAAACTCCCACTCCCTCCACCACTGATGCTCAATCGCAGCAGTGTGTATTATCTACAAGATGCACGACAGAAATCCACCAAAAACCCTCAGACAGCATCTTCCAAATCATCAACCACTTCCATCTAGAGGGACAAAGGCAGCATATACCTAAGAACACGACCACATGTTCCCCCCCAACCCACTCACCACCCTGATTTGGAAATATATCACCATTCCTTCACTGTTGCTGGGTCAATCTTCTAGAATGCCCTTCCTAAAGGCATTATGGGTCTAAAGGCATTACAGTACGTGGATTACAGTGGTTCAAGAAGGAAGCTCACCACCACCTTCTCAAGAGCAACTAGGGATGGGTAATAAATGCTGGTCCAGCCAGTGACATCCACATCCCACAAATGCATAAAAATATTCTATATAGAGTTCAGAGAGAGCCCGTCCTGCATCAGTCATTGGGGGAAAGGGATCACAATAGATTCTTAAGCAGTAAACAGATCAAAGCATGCAGGGAGAAGGCAGGAGAATGAGCTTGAGAAACATATCAGCCATGATCGAATGGCAGAGCAAACTCTAAGGACCAACTGGCCGAATTCTGATGTAACCACCACAGAGGGACTGCAGCAGTATAACAAGGTGGCTTACTGTCTCCTTCTCACAGAATTAATGATGAGCAACAAATACTCACCCAGCTATCAACACTAACATTCTAAGAATGATTGAGTTTTTATTTCAAATATTCAAATTATAACACACAAGTCCCTGTCTCCTAACATTGCATATAATGAAAGGTATATATGAGACTTTGAACCACAGAATCAATAATGAATTCGGTTGCAACTAACACACTCACTGACAACACAAACTGATTAATCGCCAGATTGAGTAAGTTGTTGCCATAAATCTGATTTCAGTACCTAGACATGAAGATGAGGGGGAGAAAGCTGTTGTTACCTTTATCATCGATTTTGTATCATTTCCTGAAAGGCCATTAACAATCCCTGGACATGAAGAGTATATTATTTCAGCAGTTAGGAGCCTAGAGGGATTAGCTGATGCAGCATTTCTATCACATCTCATGGTTGCTCTGAGCTGTACAGTAACCTTTACAAAGTGAACTTGGACTGAGGTGGATCTCTGATTCCTCGCAGACGTTGCAGTGTTCCTCATGTCAATGTTCCAGGGCCGCAGGTATAGATTAATGAAAGCAGCTTTCAGTCAATATCATCCCATTCTCTCTCATCGAGACTCCTGCTAAATGCACTTCTAGCGTATGCAATGCAATGCAGACCAGAATGGTTCCAGTTGCTATCTCTGCTTGTTTTCTATTCATTGTTGAGTCTAGGGAAGGGTGACTATGCTGAAGAGAGTTGTTGACTTTCTGGGCCAAGTATCCATTATTCACATACAGCCCAACTACATGGAGAATCCTGCCTGAGACTATCATATCATCTCGGTATGAAATAGCGCATTGAGTCTACTCCACCATTCGACAATGGCTGATATATTTCTCAAACCCCATTCTCCTGCCCTCTCCCCATAATCCTTGATCCCCTTACTGATCAGGAAGCGATCTATCTTTGTCTTAAAGACACTCAGTGACTTGGTCTCTACAACTTTGTGTGACAACGAGTCCCACAGATTAACCACCCTCTGGCTGAAAAGACTTCCTCTCATCTCAGTTCTAAAGGGTTGTACCATCACTCTGAGGCTGTGCCCATGGGTCCTGGTCTTTCCTCGTGCTGGAAACATCTTCTCAATGTTTACTGTATCCAGACCTCTCAGTATTCTGTAAGTTTCAATCAGATCCCCACTCATCCTTCTAAATTCCATCATGTACAGACTCAGAGTCCTCGACTGCTCCTCATACGACAAGCCCTTCATCCCCGGCAACATTCCTGTAAAGCTCCTCTGGAACCCTTCCACTGCCAGCACATCCTTCTTTCAATACACAGCCCAAAAATGCTCAGAATATTCCAAATGCAATCTGACCAGAGCTTACTACAGCCTCAGCAGTTATATTCCTGTTCTTGTATTGTAGCCCTCTCGAAATGAATGCTAACATTGCATTTGCCTTCCTACCTGCCAACTGAAGCTGCCTGTTAACCTTAAGAGAATCCTGAAATAGGACTTTCAAGTCCCTTTGTGCTTCAGATTTCTGAGGTCTTTCTCCGTTTAGAAAATAGTCTACACCTCTATTCTTCCAACAAAATGCATAATCTCACACTCTCCAACATTGTATTTCACCTGCTACCTCTTTGCCCACTCACCTAGCCTGCCCAAGTCCTCCTGCAGCTTCCCCGCCTTTTTGACATTACCTGTCCCTCCACCTATCTTTGTGTCATCTGCAAACTTAGCACCAATGTCCTCAGTTTCTCCATCCAGATCATTAATGCATAAAATGAGCAGTTGTGGTCCCTGCAGAACCCCATTACTCAACAGCTGCCATCCTGAAAAAGATCCATTTTTATCCCCGTTTCTGGATGCACTGGTTACAAAGGTCCAACAACATCTCTTCTTCCTCAGGCAGCTGAGAAAATTTGGCATGATGGCGAATACCCTTGCCAACCTTTATAGCTGTGCCATCAAGAGCATTCTGTCTGGATGTATCACTACATGGTGTGGCAACTATACTATTCAAGATCGGCAAATACAATAGAATGTGGATAAATGGGAGGTTATCCTCTTAGGTTTTGAAAACAGAAAGACAGATTATTATCTGAATGGTGCCAGTTTAAGAAAAGGTGAGGTGCAATGAGACCTGGGTGTCTGTGTGGAACAGTCACTGAAGGTTGGCACGCAGGTACAGCAGGTGGTGAGGAAAGCTAATGGCATGCTGGCCTTCATAGTGAGAGGATTTGAGTATCAGAGTAAGGATGTCTTGCTGCAGTTATGCAGTACAGGGTCAAGAGTGTGTTGCTGGAAAAGCACAGCAGGTCAGGCAGCATCCGAGGAGCTAGAAAATTGACACTTTGGGCCAAAGTCTTTCATCATTCCTGATGAAGGCCGTTTGCCTGAAGCATTGATTTTCTTGCTCCTTGGATGCTGCCTGACCTGCTGTGCTTTTCCAGCAACACACTCTTGACTCTAATGTCCAGCATCTGCAGTACCCACTTTCGCGCAGTTGGACAGGGCTTTGGTGAGGTCATACCTTTGAGTATTGTGTATGCAGTTTTGGTCTCCTAATCTGAGGAAGGACATTCTTGCTACTGAGGGGGCCCAGCGAAGGGTAACCAGACTGATTCCCAGGGTGGCAGGCCTGACATATGAAGAAAGGCTGGATCGACTGGGCTTGTACTCACTGGAATTTGGAAGAATGTGTGGGATATGTCATAGCAACATATAAACTCCTGATGGGACTGGACAGGCCAGATACAGGAGGAATGTTCCTGACGTTGGAGAAGTCCAGAACTGGGGTCACAGTCTGAGAATAAGGGGTAAGTCACTCAGGCTTCCCATTATCCTTCACCACGTTGTATGTTTGGAGGGAGCTTTGAGTCAGTGGTAGTATTCCCATGCACTTGCTGGCACTGTCCTTCTAGCTGTGAGTGGCCACAAGGTGGGAAGGTGCCTTGTTGTGAGAAACAGTATCTTGTGGATTCAGAGTCTGAGTCACAAAGAATCCAAGACCGGTATCAGTGTGCAGGAATGGAGACTTTATAAGTTTATGACAAATGAAAACGCGAATCAAAAAGGATTTACATCATTTTGATAATATTTTGTGATGACAAGTCACCAGCTTTGACATTTATCCACTTGAGTCTGTTCCAATACTAACTGACCGAGGCATCACCCCTTGAGATACT
The DNA here is from genome assembly GCF_020745735.1 of Hemiscyllium ocellatum. Taxonomy (NCBI): domain Eukaryota; kingdom Metazoa; phylum Chordata; class Chondrichthyes; order Orectolobiformes; family Hemiscylliidae; genus Hemiscyllium; species Hemiscyllium ocellatum. The sequence continues at coordinate 46,004,963 of NC_083426.1, forward strand.
GTTTAACATGCTGGCACCTGTCTAGATTTAGATTTTATTAATGTCATAGAGTAAGAGAAATCTACAGCACAGAAAAAGGCCATTTGGCCCACCACATCCATGCTGGTCAAAAACAACCACCTAACCATTCTAATCACATTTTCCAGCTCTTGGCCTATAGCCTTGCCTTGGAATTGCCTTCCCATTCCTGATGAAGAGCTTATTCTCAAAACGTCAACTCTCCTGCTCCTCAGATGCTGCCTGACAGGCTGTGCTTTTCCAGCACCACACTTTGTGACATTGCAAGGGCGCATCTAAATGTTTAAATGTTTCTGCTTCTACCACCCTTACAGGCAGATTGCTATCTGCATTCCCACCATCCTCTGTGTGAAAAAAGGTTTGTCTTTACCTCCTGTCTAAACCTTCTGCCCCTTCCCTTAAATCGATGCCTCTGGTCATTGACCCCTCCACCAAGAGTTTCTCACTGCCTACTCTATTTATGTTCCTCATAATTTTATACACCTGAATCATTTCCCCTCTCAGGCTATTTAAGGAAAACACCCCAATCTGTCCAATCTCCCTTCCTAACTGACACTCTACAGCCAGACAACATCCTGGTAAATCTGCCCTGCAACCTCTCCCATGCAATCACATCCCTCCTATAATGTGGATTCCAGACAATACAGTAGCTGTGGTGTAACCAACATTTTATACTGTTCTACTATAACATCCCTGCTCTTAAATTCAAAGCCTTTGCTAACAAAAGCAAGTAACCCAAATGCCTTTTTGACCACTTCATCCACATTCCTGATATCTTGTTGGACCCACATGCTTCTCTAACCCTGGACCACTACTGCCCACAGAAGAGAGTCTCTGTCCCTAGTATTGTTGGAATAGCACATTCACAATGCTTACCTTAGTACATGATTTGGAGTTGCCGGTGTTGGACTGGGGTGTACAAAGTTAAAAATCGCACAACACCAGGTTATAGTCCAACAGGTTTAATTGGAAACACACTAGCTTTTGGAGTGATGCTCCTTCATCAGGTGATAATGGAGGGCTCAATCCTAACACACAGAATTTATAGCAAAAATCTACAGTATGATGTAACTGAAATTATACATTGAGAAATTGATAAGTCTTTCATCTATTTGAATAGCATATAGTTTCACTTCTTTCATGTGTAAATCACAAAACCTTTTTTTAAAAGTTGCATTCGCAGGTTAACTGTTAACAATGGTGATAGCTAGACAATACGTTGGGAGGTGTTATCCCCCTGTGTTCTCTGTCTGACAGAGGGGGCTCCACAATCACCTGATGAAGGAACGTCGCTCCAAAAACTAATGTGCTTCCAATTAAACCTGTTGGACTATAACCTGGTATTGTGCGATTTTTAACTTTGTACCTTAGTACAGAGCAAACAAAGAATATATTTCATTTGAAGCATTCACAGTCTTTTTTGACAATTGCTGTGTATCCCTATTCTTCCCAAATGGGGCAGACTGTGTTCAGGTGCAGCCATTCTCAATAATGTTACACATTACGCCACAAAAATCTCTGCTTCCCATAAGACTTCATCTAACCAATCCCAGCCTTTACTAATCGGACCGATTTGATTTCATAGAAAGCTGCTGGCTGGATAGAAGGTTTTTCAATGTTATATTGATTTCCAGTCCTAACACCTGCCTAAACTTCTCCCACGGGGTAATTAATGCTGTTGTCACACTCGTTATAGGAAAGGGTGAACTTCTGTCTACTTCCACGCTGGTAGCTTTCCAAGGAATTCTGCCAAGGTTAACAACACCACTACAGAGGCTGAAAGCTTTCTGAAGCTATTGTAATCCCCTGGGCTCCATGTACAAATACTGACGGAGCCTTGTAGAACAAAGTGTCTTCAGTCAAGTGACGAACCAACCCTCTCAACTTTCAACGTGCTCTTTAGTCTGAAGCTGAGATTTCTTCCTACACCACACATCTCAGCTGTGCAATTAACAGGTGCATCGTAAATCTGCAGATTTTTCATACGTGAGGAAGGAATAGCTCCAAAAGCTTGTGGTTTTAAATAAACCTGTTGGACTATAATGTGGCTTCTGACTTTGTCTACCCGAGTCCAACACCAGCACCTCCATATCACGATTCCCATAGAATCAGCTACACTACACAGAGCCTATTATTCAGTCTAATACGTACAGTATTCTTTATCCACTATAATATATCCTGGTTCTGTCATTCACTCCAAAACATACAGGTTCCATCATTCATTACAATATACAGAATGTATCCTTCACTATAATATACACAGAGTCTGTTATTCATTGCACTATATACATGATTTGTCATTCACTGTAACATATACAGGGTCAGTAATTCTCAAAATATATACAAAGCCTGATAGTCACTATAATAATCACACCCTATCATTCATTATGCAGGGTTCATGGGAAAGTGAGTAACATCCATCAATCTGAGCCAATAGCCCTGGAACTAGGATTTTTTGGCTGAGAAATGTATGCTCATTAAAAGACTAACTAGGCTATCCAATGCCATTGACAGACAGTAAGAGTAGGAGCTGTTCCTGGTTAGCTGAATGAAGGAAAGCATTTGGAACCACTACTCTCACTGTCCATAGCTTCAAGGTACAACATGCCTTTAAAAGTGTACATTGCTCAGCAATCCAGGTTGCTGGGGGGGAGGGGGGATCTGGATGACCAGTGTGGATCAAATTAGTGCTAACAATATCATTTTGCTCACTGGCCAGGGATGCAGGTATAGCAGGCTGTGAAGAAAGCAAATGGTGTATTGCCTTCATAGTCAAAGGATTTGAGGCCAGGAGCAGGGATGTCTTGTTGCAATTGTACAGAGGCCTTGGTCAGACCACGCCTGGAGTCTTGTTTGCAGGTTTGGTCTCCTTTTCTGAGGAAGGATGCTCTAGTTTTGGAGGGAGTGCGACAAAGGTTTACCAGATTCATCCCTAGGGCGACAAGAGAGATGCCTGAAGAGAGGCTACATCCTGCCTCAGGCGACTGACTGTGTGGAGTCTGCACGTTCTCCCTGTGTCTGCGTGGGTTTCCTCCGGGTGCTCTGGTTTCCTCCCACAGTCCAAAGATGTGCGGGTCAGGTGAATTGGCCATGCTAAATTGCCCGTAGTGTTAGGTAAGAGGTAAATGTAGGGGTATGGGTGGGTTGCGCTTCGGCGGGTCAGTGTGGACTTGTTGGGCCGAAGGGCCTGTTTCCACACTGTAAGTAATCTAATCTAATCAGTTAGGACTGTATTGTAATTCAGAAGAATGGGGGCACCTCATAGAAAACAGTAAAATTCTAACAGGACTAGCCAGGGTGGACAGAGGAAGAATGGGAGTCCAGAATCAGGGGTCACAGGTTAAAGCCATTTAAGACTGAGCTAAGGAGAAACTTTATTGTCCACCCAGTGCTCAGCCTGTGGAATTCTCTGCCTCAGAAAGCAGTACAGGCCAAGCATTTAAAGTTTTCAAGAAGCAGCTAGTTCTTACAGCCAAAGGGATCAAAGGGTATGGTACAAAACAGGAATAGGCTACTGAGCTGGATGGTCAGCCATGATCAGAGAGTAGGTAACACAGCAAGCTTGCAAGGCCGAGATCAGATCAGCCATGATAGTATTAAACGGCAGAACAGGCTCGTGGGGCTGAATCGCCGACTGTTGCTCCTAGTTCCTGGCCTATGTTCCAACTCCTGAAGCAAAAGAATCATCTTCCTTTCAGTAACATTACAGATAGAATGAGCAGTCCTTTCTGCCCCAGGGTCTGTATTCAGTATGTATGGGTGAAATGGTTTGAGTGTCTATGGGGAGCTATGAAATATCTGTAGGTTCACCTGTTGCAAACCAGTACTTTCTGTAACAAATCTCATCGACACTTATAAAATTCTAACAGGACTAGACAGGGTAGATACAGGGATGATGCTCCCGATGGTGGATGTGTCCAGAACCAGGGTTCACAGTCTGAGGATTTGGGATGGACGAGTTAGGACAGGGAAGAGGAGACATATCTTCACCCAAAGAATGGTGAGCCTGTGGAATTCCCTACCACAGAAAGTAGTTGATGCCAAAACTTTGAATGTATTCAAGAGGCAGCTAGATAAAGCACTTGGGGTGAATGGGATCAAAGGTTATGGGGAGAAGGCACAATTAGGCAATTGAGTTGGATAATCAGCCATGATTGTGATGAATGGTGGAGAAGGCTCAAAGAGCTGAAGGGCTGAATGGCCTCTTCCTGCTCCTAACTTCCATGTTTCAATGATATCATGAGCATGTCTCTTAAACATACACTGACATGTTGACCAGGAGACAGAGTTTTATTGTGACATTTATTTCTTAGCATTACCTGCAATTCTCTTCCACCCATTCTGGCTGAATGGTACATGCTCAGTCCTCAAAGACCTCCATTCACATCAGAGAACCACTGCTCCCACTTCAGACTGGTGTAATGATGCTTGGCATTAACCTCAAAGCCTCCACAGAGGCACCTTGGCCAATATTGTTGCAATTGTACCAGCCTCCACCACATCCTCTGGTAGCTCATTCCATACACATACCACACTCTGCATGAAAAAGTTGCCCCTTAGGTCTCTTTAAATCTTTCCCCTCTCATCCTAAACCTATGCCCTCTAGTTCTGGACTCCCCAACCCCAGGGAAAAGACTTTGCCTATTTATCCAATCCATGCCCCTCATGATTTTGTAAACCTCTATAAGGTCTCCCCTCAGCCTCTGACACTCCAGGGAACACAGGCCCATTGGTCAGAACATTGAGTGTAGAGCTGCAACTGTACCAGATATTGGTGAGGCCACTTTTAGAATATTGTGTACAACCCTAGTCACCCTATTATCGGAAGGATTTTGCTAAATTGGGAAGGGTACAGAAACAATTTATGAGGATTTTGCCGGGACTGGAGGGTTTGAGATATAAGGAAAGGCTGGGTAGGCTGAGACTTTTCTCCCTGGAGCAGCAGACTGAGGGGTGACCTTTTAGAGGTTTATAAAATCATAAGAGGCATAGATAAGGTGAACAGCCAAGCTTTTTTTCCCCCAAGTGTCGGCATTTCCAAATCTAGAGGGCATAGTTTAAGGTGAGAGGGGAAAGATTTCAAAGTGACCTGAGGGACAACTTTTCTCATGCAGGTTGTGGTGCATGTACGGAACAAATTGCCTGAGGAAGCAGTAGAGTCTGGTACAATTATAATGTTTAAAAGACATTCGTATAGGCACATGCATAGGAAAGGTTTAGAGGGATATGAGCCAAATGCAGGCAAAGGGATTAGTTCAGTTGAGGAACCCTGTTTGGCACGAGTTGGATCGAAGGTCTGTTTCTTTGCTGTGACTCTAATTAACTGAACCACTCCCATCTCACAGTCCATGATAACAGCAACAATAAAGTAACTCTCTCCAACTATTTGATATTCTTGTTCAAAGTGGAACTTTCCAGGATCCGATCTGCAGTGAAGTCTTGGTCTTCAATCTAAGGAAGTCAGAGGAAATTTATAGAAACATTTTCTCCCAAATTGACCTTGCTTTTTAAATTTGTTTTTCTATCCACCCAGGAGGTAAATGGTCTGGCTTAAGGTGACCTGGCTACATTTTAGGGTAGTTGATTGCTATGTCTTTGTACATTCTTATTAAGTTACATTTCAATGCAAGAATCTTAACATCTGGAAATAAACAAGAAAAGCAAATGATCTGCATGGGTGTATGGTCTGATTTATGCAAGGAACCCTGCAAGAAACATATGGCGGAAGAGATTAGGTCGTCCATGGGGGAATTGCAGAGTTGGGGTTGTCGCTGGGATCAGTTACTGACTGGGTGAGCCACAGAGCAGGCAAATACAGAGCCTAATTTGTCCAGTATAAAATACACAGGAAGACTAGCAAGTATAAACCCATCAGGTTAATTGAGCTTTTCGGAATCATCAAAGAACAGCACTGTGCTAAATGGGGAGACTTTGAACAGATCTAGCAACTCAAGACTGGACATCTATGAGGCACTGTGGACTATCCACAGCACTCCAGCACAATCTGTAACCTATTGGCTCGGCATATCCCCCACTCAATCATTAGCATCAAGGCATGGGGTCAACTCTGGTTCAATGGAGAGTGCAGGAGGGCATGCCAGACATACCTGAAAATGAGGTGCCAACCTGGTGAAGCTACCAAACAGGGCTACTTGCAGCCAAACAGCAGAAACAGCAAGTGATAGAACTAAGCAATCCCACAATCAACAGATTAAATCTAAGCTCTTCAGTCCTGCCTCATCCAGTTATGAACGTTGGTGGACAATTTGATAGCTGAAAATGTGTTGCTGGTCAAAGCACAGCAGGCCAGGCAGCATCTCAGGAATAAGGAATTCGACGTTTCGAGCATAAGCCCTTCATCAGGAATGGGTGATGAAGGGCTTATGCTCGAAACGTCGAATTCCTTATTCCTGAGATGCTGCCTGGCCTGCTGTGCTTTGACCAGCAACACATTTTCAGCTGTGATCTCCAGCATCTGCAGACCTCATTTTTTACTCGGACAATTTGATAACTCATTGGAGGAGGAGGCAGCTCTATGGGCGGCACGGTGGCACAGTGGTTAGCACTGCTGCCTCACAGTGCCAGGGGCCTGGGTTCAATTCCCGCCTCAGGCGACTGACTGTGTGGAGTTTGCACGTTCTCCCCGTGTCTGCGTGGGTTTCCTCCGGGTGCTCCGGTTTCCTCCCACAGTCACAAAGATGTGCGGGTCAGGTGAATTGGCCATGCTAAATTGCCCGTAGTGTTAGGTTAGGGGTATGGGTGGATTGTGGGTCGGTGTGGACTTGTTGGGCCGAAGGGCCTGTTTCCACACTGTAAGTAATCTAATCTAAATATACCCATCCTCAAAGATAGAAGAGCCCAGCACATCAGTGTAAAAGACAAGGCTGAAGCTTTTGCAGCAATCTTCAGCCAGAAATGCCGAGTGGATAATCTACCTCGGCCTCCTCCAGTGGTCCCTAGCATTACCGATACCAATCCTCAGCCAATTCGATTCACTCCACATGATATCAAGAAATGGCTGGAAGCACTGGATATTGCAAAAACAATAGGCCCTGACAACATTCCGGCAATAATACTGAAGACTTGCACCCAGACATGCTACATCACCAAGCCAAGCTCTTCCTGACAATGTGGAAAATTGCCCAGGTATGTCCTGTACATAAAAAGTAGGACAAAGCCAACCCAGCCAATTACTACCCCATCAGTCTACTCTCGATCATCAGTAAAGTGATGGAAGGTGTCATCAAGCAGCACCTGCTCAGTGATGCCCAGTTTGGGTTCTGCCAGGGCTACTCATCTCCTGATCACATCACAGCCTTGGTTCAAACATGGACAAAAGACTGAATTCCAGAGGGGAAGTGAGAGAGACAGCCCTTGACATCAAGGAGAAAGTGAGGTCTGCTGATGCTGGAGATCAGAACTGAAAATGTGTTGCTGGAAAAGCGCAGCAGGTCAGGCAGCATCCAAGGAACAGGAGAATCGACATTTTGGGCATGAGCCAAGAATTCCTGAAGAAGGGCTTATGCCCGAAACGTCGAATCTCCTGTTCCTTGGATGCTGCCTGACCTGCTGTGCTTTTACAGCAACACATTTTCAGTCCTTGACATCAAGGCTGCATTCCACTGAGTGTGGCATCAAGAAGCCGTAGCAAAACTAGGGTTCAACGGGGATCAGGTGGAAAACTCTCGAGCAGTTGGAGTCATTCTGGCACACAGGAAGATTGGCGTGGTTGTTGGGGTCAGTCATCTCAGCTCCAGGACATTCCTGTAGAAGGTCCTCAGGGTAGTATCCTAGGCCCAAACATCTTCAATTGCAACATCAATGACCTTTCCTCCAACGTGAGGTCAGAAGCGGGGATGTTGCAGATCCTGAAACAGTCCATGTTCAGGATAATATCTAGCTCAGGCTGACAAGTGGCAAGTAACGTGTGTGCCACAAAAACACATGTTCCCCTTCCAGCCTCTCAAATCCTGACTTGGAAAAGCACAGCAGGTCAGGCAACATCCGAGGAGCAGGAGAGTCGACGTTTCGGGCATAAGACCTTCATCAGGAATACCTTAATGAAGGGCTCATGCTTGAAACGTTGATTCTTCTGCTCCTCGGATGCTGCCTGACCAGCTGTGCTTTTCCAGCTCCACACTTTTTGACTCTGATCTCCAACCTCTGCAGTGCTCACTTTCTCCTTGGAAAATATATCACCATTCCCTGCACTGTTGCTGGGTCAAAACCCCCCAAACTCCAGTGTGTATCTGCCTAAAGCAAATGAATACATCACCTTCTCAATGGCAATAAGTGCTGTCCAATCCAGTGATGCCCACATCCAGCATTCTTTCTTTGAAAAGTCCTTTGCTTTCCGTTGTGACCACTTGGGAGTTCAGCTGTTCCCCCTCAGTCCTGGCTCTCCCCTCTAGCTTCAATTCCCACCCTCTGTCCTGACCTTAGCCTTGAGGTTTGAACTCTGTCCACTCTGAGTTACTGAAATCCTGCTCTCACGCTCGTGCCAGATGTTTACGAGAGTTAGTCTTCATGCTACCTGCATTAGCCAAATTATTGCCACTAGATGGAGCATGCCCCAAACTAAAAGAACTGCACGAGCAATGTTTAAACATCTCACAAAAGGTGTTAAACATCCTACTTTTTATTTTAGCAATAGGTTTTATTTTGCTATCCAGGTGCTGCACATACATGGTACATTATTTCAACTTGAGTTGTGTATAGGTTCAGCTGAGGAACCTCCAAAGAGCCTTACATTGGCAGCTAACACGCAGCACAGTGGCTCAGTGGTTAGCACTGCTGCCTCATAGAGCCAGGGATTCAGGTTCGATCCCTGCCTTGGGTAACTGACTGTGTGGAGTTTGCACATTCTCCTTGTGTCTGTGGGGGTCCCTGCCGGATGCTCTGGTTTCCTCCCACAATCCAAAGATGTGCAGGTTAAGTGAATTGGTCATGCTAAATTGCCTATAGTCAATTCAGAGGGTCAGTATGGAATTGTTGGGCTGACTAGTCATCCCAATTTGATCCATATGCCTCTAAGCCCTTCCAATTCATATTACCATCCAAAAGCCTTTTAAATTTTGTTTTGTACCAGCCTCTACCACTTCCTCTGGCAGTTCATTCCATACACATACCATGCTCCATGTGAAAAAGTTACCCCTCAAGTCCCTTTTAAATCTTTCCCCTCTCACCTTAAACTTATTCCCTCTAGTTTTGAACTGTCTTACCCTGGGAAAAAGACCTTGGCTATTCACCCTATCCAAGCCCCTAATGATTTTATAAACCTCTACGGTCACCCCTTACCCTTCGATGCTCTAGGGAGAAAAGCCCCAGCCTATTCAGCCTCTCCCTATAGCTCAAACCCTCCAGTGTAATATCCTTATAAATCTTTACTGCATCCTTTCCAGTTTGACAAAATCCTTACTATCGCTAGGTGACCAGAAATGCATGCAGTATTTAAAAGTGATCTCACCAATGTCCTGTGCAGGGGCAACATGACCTCCAAACTCCTATACTCAATTTACTTATGACATAACTTTTGGAAGTGCAACCACAGTTTTAAGTGAAGACTTGTTCTGGTCAGCAGTGTAGACCAATGCCTGTGCTGGAAATGTCAACCTAGTTTTACGTGGAAATGTCCATTTCTGTCACTCCGTGGTGTCAGAATTGTATAGCGCCACATGAGAGGAGACATGCGGATGAGGTGCCAAGCAGGAGAGGGCAGGATTGTCACCTCTGTACTATTATTAACTGTAATACAAACCCCATAACTCTGATACAGTTACCCTTCAGTTCAATATTGAATTTAATCTAACCTTTGCCCTAATTCTTTTTAATTAAACTGTATCTTTTGTGACTGAAGGCTCATGGCGCCATCAACAGGCACTTAATGTCATTACAGCTCTCAGCCAAAACCTGGAGCTGGCTGTTGTTCAGCTGGGTCTGAAGTGAAAAGAGACTTTCTGAAGCAAACCGCAGAAATACATATCCACTTGGCTTTTCAAACTCCCTGGATTTCTCTGCTTTCTTGTTAAACCAAGGGAGGAGTCTAGATTCAGGTTCTGCAACAGCTCACTTTAGGAACTAAAGCACACACATGAACCTGCCAATACCACAGCTCACCATTATAGCATTACCAAGCATCTCTATCAGATTCTCACTACCACCAGTCAATCATACAGAAACCTCATCACAGAGCGACCCAGCTTTCAAGTGTTTGCTGGTTTCCCACAAACTGGATTTATATAGTACCTTTAATGTTAAACCCGAACCACAAGAGCACATTAGGACAAACATATTTGAACTTTATTTTTCTAGTTTAAACTAAGAATTTTAATGTTGAATGTTTGAGTTTATTTTCCCTATTTTTTCTACTTTATACCTAAGAAAGCACCAGGAATGGTGACATTGTAAACTTTTCACTGTACTCCTCTACCTGAGCATACATGACAATAACACCTATTTCTAATCTAATGCTAATTCTAAAAGCTACGCCAAATAGGCACTTTTTTAAAAAGCATCTTTAGAAGGATTGAGCGCCTTAGGGAGGTAAGTCGGACTTCTGGAGCCACTAAATTGGTGATGTGGAGGACAAGATTAGAAGAGCAGATATTCTCAGTATTGTTGGGTGGAGAAAGATTCTTGTGACCAGGCAAGTTCATACAATACCTACTATCTGGAAACAGACCATTTGACCGATCAATATACACTGACTCTCCAAAGAGAACCACACCCAGAACCACTCCCCTACCCCATCCCTGTAACCCTGCATTTTCCATAGCTAATCCACCAAGCCTGCACATCCCTGGACACCATGGGACAATTTAGCATGGCCATTCCGTCTAACCTGCACATCTTTGGACTGAGGGAGGAAACCGGAGCAGCCGGAGGACACCCACAGGGATAATGTGCAGAGTGGCCCAAGGCTGGAATCAAACTCAGATTCCTGTGAGGCAGCAGTGCTGTGATACCCCAAATTGGAGGAGAGTTTTAAATATTTTAACTTTAAAATTATAATTCAAAGTTTTGCTGGATTGGGAGCCAACGTGGGCTAACGGTGATGGGTGAATGTAACTTGGGGGTTCAGATACTGTACGGGTAGCATGTGGGAGAGATCAGCCAGTAGGAGACACTGGATCAAACAAGTTTGGAGCTTTACCAAAAAGACACAGACTAAGGCTTCAGCAGATGGACTGAAGCTGGCAAAGAGACTGGAAATATTTTGCATGTGCATGGAAGAGGTGTATACGGGGCTAGAAGTTCCCCTCAATTCAAGAATACATGTGTTGTTGCAAAAGTTCTGGTTGATGTCAGCAGCTAAAAAGGAGAGATTTTGTGGCAAGGATTGAATATAACGATTTCCACCTTTCCAACTCATCCAGAAAAGCAGCCATTCAGGCGACATTGTCTATGACTTGGCAGACAACACTTGACTGAACTAAGAACAGTCCCAGCTTGCTAAAATGGTTTTAAACAAATGGTATGGTTAACCGTTTAAGGACAGGTATGGAAAGGATGAGAAAGGATGCTTTTCAGTCCTTCCTGGGATGTCACTGATGAAGGTTATTGGAAAGCCAATTGGAGGGATTAAACATGGAGCTGTGCTACAGACGGTCACTGATTGTTGTAAACATATTTAAGGAAAGGAAGGATATTGGAGATGGGATTGACCCAGTTTCAAGGGTTTTTTTTTTCTGTTTGAAGCATGCAAAACAAGCACATTTTTTGTGGAAATACATTTGACTCCCAAATACTGTGGCTAACGTGAGGGAATGTCCCGAAAGCACCATTTGACAGTCTGAGCCACAGTGGAATCAGAATATTTAATACATCATGTCAGAAGACCACACTAAGTAAAACAAATTACTGCAAATGCTGGAAATCGGAAATAAAAACAAAGATCGCAGCAAATCTGGTAGCGATTGAGGTAAAACTGGAGCTAATGTTTCAGTTCAAACTTTAGAAAGCTGAAGTCATTGGACTCAAAACTGTCACTGGTCCCATCGCTGCAGGGTTCATTTAACCGTGTGTGTCTCCACAACACAGGTAGGGTACCCGAGCGTCACTGCCTGCTGTCATTTCCCTTGGCCTCCAGCAGCCAGCTGCTGAACATCAAAGATAAATGAAATACAAACAAGCCAACATTTTCAAACCTGCAAATCTCAACAGACAACAATTTCAATGAGCTACCAACGTTGAATGTTCCTGGAAAGAGACAGATAACAAAAAGGTGTTTGACACTCTTATGGGTCAGCAAGGTCCTACAATACAATCCAAGGCTACTCTCTCCAGCAGAAGTCAATGCTTAGCCAACCTCCAAACTGACTTTGCACTAGTACCAGACCACCTCTCCAGATGAGATCAGCTCAATAGGGAAAGAACCATAACATGCACTAAGTAACACTTGTAACATATCACTGAGTGCTCATTTATCCTCAATTCACTGTAAATCTCCAGTTCCTTCCACCAGATCATTACTCCACTAGTTGACCAATGGATGTAAGGAGGAAATATGCACACCAGCAAAACTAGATAACGTATTGGGTAGACAACCGGGAGGCTGGAAGAACACAGCAAGCCAGGCAGCTTCAGGAGGTGGAGAAGTCAATGTTTCGGGTGTAACCCTTCGTCAGGACCAGGTTACACCCGAAACATCGACTTCTCCACCCCCCTGATGCTGCCTGGTTGCTGTGTTCTTCCAGCCTCCCGGTTGTCTACCTTTAAATTATATCTTTCTGTTTTGTTTCCTTACTCTTAAATTATTCAAAATGGCATCAGATTTTTCCAATATTGGAAAAGTTTTTCACTGTATTTTACTGTCTTTCTCACTGTAAAATGTGTGTAACAATAAAAGTCATTCAATTCAATAAATAGGATGAAGTTTAAAATCACACCACCAGATTACGATTAGATTACTTACAGTGTGGAAACAGGCCCTTCGGCTCAACACGTCCACACTGACCCTCTAAAGAGCAACGCACCCAGACCCATTCCCCTCTGACTAATGCACCTAACACCACAGGCAATTTAGCATGGCCAATTCATCTGACCTGCACATCTTTGGACCGTGGGAGGAAACCGGAGCACCCAGAGGAAACCCACACAAACACAGAGAACATGCAAACTTGACACAGTCACCCAAAGCTGGAATCGAACCTGGGTCCCTGGCACTGTGAGGCAGCAGCGCTAACCACTTAGTCACCGCGCCTCTGCAGTCAATAAACTACTGGAAGCTAAAAGATCATTTAATGGCCAACAATAAAGATTTGACAGAACAAATTGAAGGAGAATCTCAGCAAGTCAGGCAGCATCTGCAGAGAGTGAAAACAGAGTCAACATTTTGGGTCCAGTGACCCTTCTTCAGGACTCAAGGAGTTAGTTTGTAATCAGGATCGATAGTGAAAAATAATACTGGATGGAATTACAATCAAATAGAAGAAAAACTGAGCTCACAAGTGGTGCAAAAACAGACTCATCTACACACAATAATCTTCTATTCAACTGTAGAACAGAAAACGATGTGAAAAGTCAACAGGTCCAGTAGCATCTATGGAGAGGGAAACAGAATTAATGTTTCAGCTTAAGGTATTCCATCAGAACTGGATAGATTATCGTCCAACAGGTTTATTTGTAAACACTAGCTTTCAAGATGCTACCTCTTCTTCAGGTGGTTGTGGAACATGACCATAAAACACAATTTATAGCAAAAGGGTTACAGTAGCATTGAGTTGTAACGATGTGAGACATTAATGATCCATGACTCTGTAACCCTTTTGCTGTAAGTTGTGTCATATGATCACATTCCACAACCACCTGCTGAACAGGCAGTGCCTGGAAAGCTAGTGCTTCCAAATAAACCTGGATTATAACTGGTTTATTTTTAACTTTGCCCACCAGAGTTCAGCACTGGCATCTCCAAATCATAAATAGACTGTCGAGAGGTCTTTGAGGCCCCCAATTTACAAATATCTTATACACAAATACAATCCCGGACAGTTTTAAAATGTTAAAAACCAAACATTTAAAAATTACCTTTATTTATAAATGGCTGGTTTCCATTGTCCTGCACTGTACTCCAATTTGTATATGGACTCCAGATCAGAACTCATTCGCAATCAGGGGACTGCATCTGTCTGGTAATGTCCTTGAAGATAATAGAGTAATAGGGTAGGGGAATAGGTCTGGGTAGATTACTCTTCAAAGGGTCAGTGTGGACTTGTTGGGCCAAAGAAGCCTGGTTTCCACGCTGTAGGGATTCTATAATTCTTTGAAAAGCCTGGAACATGCTAACAGAGCAGATATAATGTCAATGTTTTAAGAATCAACTTGACAGATCCACAAATAAGTGGAAAATAGAGGGGCACAGACCATGTATAGCAACAGGTTTTTCGGTTTAAGAGCTATAGTCAAATCAGACAATGCTTAGTGTGGAAACAGGCCCTTTGGCCCAACAAGTCCACACTGACCCTCTAAAGAGCAACACACCCAGACCCATTCCCCAATTATCCTATGTTTACCCCTGACTAATGCACCTAACCTACACATCCCCGAATACTATGGGCAATTTAGCATGGCCAATTCACCTAACCTGCACATCCTTGGACTGTGGGAGGAAACCCACACAGACATGGGGAGAATATGGAAACCCAACAGTCACCAGAGGCTGGGATTGAACCCAGGTCTCTGGTACTGAGAGGCAGTAGTGCTAACCATTAAGCCACCATGTGACAAAGGACCTGCTCCTACGCTGTCTGGTTCTTCACCTGTCAGCTATGCATTAGTAAGACTGCACCTAATACCTGCAATCATCAGATTACCTCAAAGACAGCAGGCAAGCCAGGCTGTTTTAACTCTAGCGTAGAGTCAAAAGTGACTAAACTGAAACATCCATGACCTTGAGACCCAAGGGAAAGTTGAATGCTTCCTCTGCTGGGATAATCTAAAACTGGGTCATTTAAAAAGATTGGGGGGGGGAGGAGGGGGGGGTCACCCATTTAAAAATGGAGATGAAGCTTTTACTTTGGGTTTTAAAGTCTTTGGAATTCCCTTCCTTAAAATACTGTGGGTGCAGATTCTTCAACCATAAGAGTAGTTCAGTGGTTAGCACTGCTGCCTCAGAACCAGGGATCTGACTTGAACTCCAACCTCTGCTGATGGTGTGAAGTCTGTACCTTCTCCTTATGCTGCATGGGTTTCCTCCCACAATCCAAAGATATGCATGCAGGCTCCAGAAAATTTCCCATTCTTTCTAGAGCTATGCAGGATCAGTGGATTAGCCATGGAAAAACACCAGGGTAGAGTTGGAGGTTGGGTCTGGATGGGATGCTGTTTGGAAGGTCAGTGTTGAGTCAATGGACCAAACTACCTGTTTCCATACAATAGAGATTCTATAATCTTATTAAAGGCAGAGGTAAAGATTGATTACCAAGAGAAAGATTATCAGGGTTACACAATATAGAGTAAAAGGTGAGGTCTGCAAATGCTGGAGATCAAAGCTGAAAATCTGTTGCTGGTTAAAGCACAGCAGGTTATGCAGCATCCAAGGAACAGGAAATTCGACGTTTCGGGCCAGAGTCCTTCATCAGGAATGAGGAGAGGGTGCCAGGCAGGCGAAGATAAAAGGTAGGGAGGAGGGACTTGGGGGAAGGGCAATGGAGGTGGGATAGGTGGAAGGAGGTCAAGGTGAGGGTGATAGGCCGGAGTGGGGTGGGGGCGGAGGTCGGGAAGAGGATTGCAGGTTAGGAAGGCGGTGCTGAGTTCAAGGGAATCGACTGATACGAGGTGGGTTGGGGGGGGGGGAAATGAGGAAACTGGAGAAATCAGAGTTCATCCCTTGTGGCTGGAGGGTTCCCATGCGGAAGATGAGGTGCTTTTCCTCCAGCCGCCATGTTGTTATGTTCTGGCGATGGAGGAGTCCAAGGACCTGCATGTCCTTGGTGGAGTGGGAGGGGGAGTTAAAGTGTTGAGCCACGGGGTGGTTGGTTCGGGCGTCCCAGAAGCGTTCTGCAAGTAGGCAGCCTGTCTCCCCAATATAGAGGAGGCCACAGCGGATGCAGTAAATGATGTGTATGGAGGTGTAGGTGAATTTGTGGCAGATATGGAAGGATCCCTTGGGGCCTTGGAGGGAAGTGAGGGGGGAGGTGTGGGTGCAAGTTTTGCATTTCCTGCAGTTGCAGGGGAATATAGACTTGATGTTAGAAAATGAAATCAGCCATGAACTTATTGAATGGTAGCAGACTTAAAATGGCCAAGCGGTCTATGCTATTCCTTAGGCATTGATGGCCAGCTTTCATTGATTATACACAAAGGGGCTGACAAGTGGATAGAAAATGCCTTTTCCATTAGCACTCAAGAGTCCATGATGATGAAATAATAACTAATAGAACGGAGGACCTTTTCACAGAGGGGATGGTGTGTGTATGGAGCTTTACCTGAAGAGGAGGAAGAAACCCTCAGCATATTTTAAAATATATGCCTTTCCAATCCCCTTAACCTGGAGGGTTACAAATCAATATCTGTACAACTGTTTACCAGTCAGCGTAGGTAGGTTGACTATCTTCCTGTGCAGTAAATCCGTTGCAACCTGCATGTAAATCATTACAGGGACCTCTCAAAGCCCAGCCATTGAAGGTCATCTGCTGCCTTCAAAGAAATTAATGGCATTATACAACTCAGGAGGAAGTGAGGACTCAGATGCTGGAAAAGCACAGCTGCTCAGGCAGCATCTGAGGAGGACAGGCAACATTGGGCATCGCTGATGAAAAGCTTATACTTGAAATGTCAACTCTCCTGTTCCTCAAATTCTGACTCCGGCTGTACTTTTTCAGCACCACTGGCCATAATACATCTCTGGCAACCCATATGTTGACAAACTCCTGACCCTGATAATTCCCTCATCAGAGGGATTCATGTTAACTTGCCCTTAATTCAAGACCTGAATAGGAGTTCAGGATTAGCACTAAGTAGATCAGGCATTCCACTTGAGAGACTGAAGTGTCAGACTTGATCTTTGTGATGTCAGCTCTTGTCAAGTACCCATTATAGCTGGTCAGGGCTTGAATATATACTGAACAATAAACCCGAATTTTTCAGTCACTTTTCATGACTATCTGGTGTCCAGTTGGATTCCAACAGATCACATCACCTTATGCAGTGCAAGTGTGCAATCTGGTCCTTCAAATAGAATCTGAACAGCTTCATGACCACCCCAGGAACTTAAACTGCTATGAAGTGGTTTCTCAACTGATCAGCAACACACCAAATGCTGTACAATATTTTATTCAGAAATATATTACAGCAAAAGCCCCTCAGTAAAGGCGCTGAGGTTTGCCCATGCTGCTCTTAATGTAGAGGGCACGCACATTCTGCCAGTTCTTCTTCAGCAGTGAAACCAGGAAGTTGATTGCTAGATGAATGTTGTAGACAAGTTCCTCTTCAGTCATTTTAATGTGGCCCACTGCAACTGCCAAACACAGCACCTGAGGGGAGGGGAAAGACAGACTGATTAAACCACATTTCAGATGGCTCAGCTCCTAAACAACCATACCAACTCTGAAGGAGTTTTTGTCTCAAAGTCCAGATGAACAGCACTTCAACAGGAACAATCTAACTATTATGTCCCCCACAGTCTACATCAGTAGATCATTCATAACTACTGCAGTCTGCATTACCCTCAGTCAACTCAAACCATTTTCTTCAACACCCTGTCATTGGCAAAGCAACGTGGTGACATCACCAAACTCTGCAATAGTTCAGGAATATCCTTCCTGTCTCTGTTGAAGGCACTGGCTCAATTTAGCCTACTGTTGCATGATCATGCACTGTTTCTAGTCAGAGGCAAACTAAATCTCATCTGAAAATCACAAATTCCAACAATGTAAACAGCACCCCAGCATCAGCTGATTCAGATCCACAGAAATATCACCAATATTGTTACTGGGAACGCCAACACTTTAACAGACAGTTCAGATTTTCAACAACAATACAGCTTCAATGACATGCAGTGTATATAACTCACTCATTGCTGTCAGCTGAATCCCCTCTAGAAAGTTATACTGCCCCCTGGTCAGGCTGAGCTCCTCGAGTTAGTTCCATATAGTTGTGCTATTTAATTCCAATAGATCAAATACCTTTTTCATCTGGAACTTGATAGTTGATTTGACTTCATCCACTTTCGTGAGCATGTTTTCATTGTGAGTGAGGAGGGAAGGGAATTTGCCTGCCTTGTTCAGACCAGGACCCAGAATACGAGGAATCTGTTTAATAAGGGACTCTGAGGCAAGGAAGGCATCGTACTTTTTTGCTGAAAAGGAAAAGTACTCAATCAGAATAGCACAGCATTGAACGGGCCCAATTTCACCACCTTAAACATTTATCCAATTTTCAAAGGTCATCTCTGAATCTATATCCATCTGGCTCAAGGCAGCAAGGTCACTAACATACTGACCATGCCAATGGCACACATCCCAAGAACAAACAAAACTGACCCCCTAACAATTTGTCCCATCTCAAATTCTAACCAAAAGGTTTCTCCTCTTGTCTTCTGGCTCACTGCTCTGCTTTGACCCCATTTCCATTGGAAGCACATTTCTCTTAATGTAAAAGAAAACACATCTTAGCCTGAACTGCTTTTGCAATCCAACATCTACAGCCCATCATGACAATAATTCCTCCGCCTGGCCCATTTGCAAATATTTTCAGCACCCTAGCTAAACTCTTTCCAATTTAAATGGCTTGTTTGATCATCAATGCTGAAAGTTGAATGTGACTATAGGAGGAATGGTTAGGTGGTTTGCATATGACACCAAAATATACAGTGTAGCAGACAACAAAGATCATATCAGCACAACAGGATCTTGATCAGATGCACCAACAGGCAAAGCAATGGCAGATAGTTTTAACTGGGATAAATTGGAGGGGTTATATTTTGCTAAGGCAAACTAAGGCAGGATTCAGAGCCAAGGATGCAGGTACATAAGTAGAGTCACAGGTAGACAGGGCGGTAAATGCAGCATTTAGCTGCTGTATAGGACAGTGGTGAGACCACTTAGTCGAGTAACCAGAATTATATGAAGTATTCTATGGGGAGAATGTTGTGAAACTTAACGGTGCAGAAAAGATTTACAAGGATATTGCCACGACTGCAGAGTTTGAAGCTTCTCTCCTCCCCACCCCCCAGAGCGTCAGAGGCTGAGGGATGCCCCTGTAGAGGTTTATAAAATCATAAGGGCCTCAGATAGGAAAAAGACTGGCTATTTACCCGAAGGTGAGTCCAAAACTAGAGGGTATATTTTTAAGGTGAGGGGGGAAAGATTTAAAATGGACCTAAGGGGCAACTTCTTCAGAAGTTGTGTCTATGGAACAAGCTGCCAGAGGCAGTGGTGGACATTGTTACAATTACAACATTTAAAGGGCATTTGGATGGGTATTTGAACAGAGTTTAGAGGATTATGGACCAAATGCTGGCAAATAAGACTACGTTAGATTGGGATGTCTGGTCAGTGTGGATGAGTTGGACTGAAAGGAGTCTGTTTCTGTGCTGTGTCCACTTCCTGATGCTGCCTAGCTTGATGTGTTCTTCCAGCCTCCTGCCTGACTATTCAGGACAATGGTTGGGCCACTTTTGGAAAATGGTATGCAATTCTGGTCTCCTTCCTATCAGAAGGATTTGTGAAACTTGAAGGGGTACAGAAAAGACTTAAGGATGTTGCTAGAGTTGGAGGATCTGAGCTACAGGGAGAGGCTGAACAGGCTGGGGCTGTTTTCCCTGGAACGTCAGAGGCTGAGGGGAGACCGCAGGTTTGTAAAATCATGAGGGGCTTGGATAGGGTAAATAGACAAGGTCTTGTCCCGGGGGGGGGGGGGGGGGGGGGTGTCCAGAACTAGACTAACTGGACTTAGGCTTAGGCTAAGAGAGGAAGATTTAAAAAGGGACAACTTTTTCCAGAGGGTGGAGAGTTTATAGAATAAGCTGTCAGAGTAAGTGGTGGAGGCTGGTACAATTGCAGCATTTAAAAAGGCATCTGGATGGGTACATGGAAAGGAAGGGGTAGTAGGACTAGATTACATTAGCATATCTGGTC
Organism: Hemiscyllium ocellatum; assembly: GCF_020745735.1. Classification (NCBI taxonomy): domain Eukaryota; kingdom Metazoa; phylum Chordata; class Chondrichthyes; order Orectolobiformes; family Hemiscylliidae; genus Hemiscyllium; species Hemiscyllium ocellatum. Next base: position 46,025,056 of record NC_083426.1, read on the forward strand.
AGCATGGATGAGATGGACCAAAGGGTCTATTTCCTCACTGCACATCTGACTCGAACCACTCGTGGTGTGAACAGACTGGTGTCATTCAGCAAAGCAACTGAAATATTTTCAGAAACAAATGAATAAACCGAACCAAGTCCCAAGAGTCAATTTGTCTTGTTTCATAGAAGTTTCTCCTCATCTGTCCTAAATGGTCTACCCTGTATTTTTAAGCTGTGTCCTCTGGTCCGGGACTCACCCATCAGCAGAAACATTTTTCCTGCTGCCAGAGTGTCCAATCCTTTAATAATCTTTTATGTCGCAATCAGATCACCCCTCAGTCTTCTAAACTCAAGGGATAACAAGCCCAGTCTTTCCTATCTTTCAACATAAGATAGTCCCGCCATTCCAGGAATTGACCTCGTGAACCTATGCTGCACTCCCTCAATAGTCACAATGTCTTTCCTCAAATTTGGAGACCAAAATTGCACACAGTACTCCAGGTGTGGTCTCACCAGGGCCTGGTACAGCTGCAGAAGAACCTCTTTGCTTCTATATTCAATCCCTCTTGTTATGAAGGCCAGCATGCTATTAGCTTTCTTCACTACCTGCTATACCTGCATGCTTAACTTCATTGACTGGTGTAAGAGAACACCCAGATCTCTTTGTACTGCCCCTTTATCTAACTTGACTCCATTTAGGTAGTAATCTGCCTTTCTGTTCTTGCCAAAGTGGATAACCATACATTTATCCACATTAAACTGCATCTGCCATGCATCTGACCACACACCTAACCTGTCCAGGTCACCCTGTAATCTCCTAAAATCCTCTTCACATTTCACCCTGCCACCCAGCTTTGTATCAGCAAATGTTATTACTAATACCATCTTCTATATCATTAATATATATTGTAATAAGCTGCGGTCCCAATGATCCCTGCAGTACCCCACTGGTCATGGCCTGCCATTCCGAAAGGGAGCTGTTTATCCCTACAGTTTCCTGTCAGCCAACCAATTCTCAATCCAAGTCAGTACTTTGCCCCCAATACCGTGTGCCCTAAAGGTTTGCTCACTAATTCCTATGTGGAACTTCAAAGGCTTTCTGAAAGTCCAGGTACACTACATCCACTGGATCTCCCTCGTCCATCTTCAGAGTTACCTCAAAAAAATTCCAGAAGATTAGTCAAGCATGATTTCCCCTTCATAAATCCATGCTGACTCTGACCTATCCTGTTACTGCTATCTAGATGTGTTGTAATTTCATCCTTTATAATTGACTCGAGCACCTTTCCCACCACCGAGGTCAGACTACCTGGTCTATAATTTCCTGCTTTCTCTCTCCCACCTTTCTTGAAAAGTGGTACAACATTAGCCACCCTCCAATCCTCAGGAACTGATTCTGAATCTATCAAACTCTGGAAAATAATCATCAACGCATCCACGAATTCTAGAGCCACCTCCTTCAGTACCCTGGGATGTAGACCATCAGGCACATACGGATTACAATATCCTAGCAAGCCTAGAATGCCACAAGTGGATAACTGGGTCTCTTGTTCAGAGAAATTTTCTTACTGACCATACAAGCCTATAAACCAAGATCACAAGCTACTGAATTGCACTCCTAAACATTCAATACCTTTAATTACCATACAATATGTAACCGTGCATGAAAATCAACATAATTAAAATCTTATCCAATGATTCAAATGTAGTGCTCAGAATCTAAACTGCAGCAGTTCTCTCCTGGCTCCCACCAAATAAATGCAGGTGTCAAACCCTACATCAACTGGAACATTTCCAAAGTGAACTCCAGAATGCTCAGGGTCCAATTACAATTAGCCTCCAACTCACCCAGCTTCTTGACCATTTTCTTGTTTTTGTTCAGCTTCTTCAGAGCTTCAATGTCCATGTGAGGGAGGTCAGCAGCCTTCGCTTCATCACAGTGCTGCTGGTCACCAAGCACACAGATGGAGAACTTCGGCCGAGGGGCACTCTTTAACCTAAACCAGCAGGACATCAGTGTCAAACTTGAGGAGGTGGTTACAACTCAGATCATTCAAAAGGAAGCTTTTGTGAAGGTCTTACCCTAGCTGGCTTCTCATGGGTCTTATCCACCAGCAACTTACTCCTTACAAATGGTCGGCAGGATTGGCAATACTGCCTCCCCTAGCCTCCCCTCATGTTTTAAGACCCAGGGTAGGGGTCCGTTCCAAACCCCTTATGGAGTGGAACTACCCATGTTTTTCAGTAGCACAAGCTGAACAGAAAGAACATTTACTTGTTTGCAAATAGACAAAGCCAATCACTATTCACCAACTTGTGCACTGAGAACTGGGTTAGCAATAAGAAGCCGAACCTGACAGTGCCAGAGAAACGCTTGTCCTTTTGAGGGTCATAGTTCTTCAGGCTGATCTGTAGCTCCACAGTCTCCAGGAACCTAAACAGAAGATATTCCCATCAGTTATGCAGATAAAGAAAGATCAACTCACTACACAAAACTTTTCAGCTGCCCAACAGTCAGATGTAGGAAAAATGTGGCCATGGTGGCACTATACATCAATGCCCTGATCCTACATGTCCTTTGATGTCTTGCACTTAATGGCAAAACTTTCAGAGCCCTCTAGCTTAAAGAATTCAAAAATTCACTGCCCTGAGTAAAGTGGCTTGGCCTCATCTCAGTCCCGAATGGCTTTTTTTTTTAAAACTGAGACATTGGTCCTCTGGATCTAGACTCCGAAGTCATGCACCTACATCTATGCTACGGTTAATAGCAAAAGACTGCTACTTTAGGAAGCAGACAGGGCCTCAACTCTGTAACCTTGGGTGGTGACATATGGGGTTAGCCACAAGCAACTTCAAAACAAGCAAGATCCACAGCCAGCCCAGCGGTTGTGATAGGTTTTTGTGTAAAAGTATAGACACAGTGCTGGTAGAGAGTTTGACCGGTAGTTAAAACCAAGCCCAAACCCATCCTCAACACTCACCTAGCATCAGCCCATTCAGGCAAGGGTGATTTCTCCTTCCTGGAAGAATGATGCTGAACTAAACAGGTCAATCCTGCTGTAGCCTTTGCAGCTATGCTCCACTGGGGTTTACACAGTACTTATGGCACACGGTAGACATGGTCATACAAACGCTACATGACTGCCAGGACTATGCCTGGACAAAATCCTTCTACAGACTGCACATCACTACTGAAGGAACTAAACTATAGCACATGCAATTTCAAACATGGTAAAAGCCAATGAATATGAAAACTGCCTATTAGGAATTTAAAATATAAATTGAAATTGCGGTCCAGGATACACAGCTCCACAAAGATTTGCCATCATGATTGAGGAAATTCCTCATCACTGCCCCATATTGTATGCCCTATATTCGGAGACTGCCTCCTGGCTCTAGATCCCACAGCAAGGGGAAACATCCTTTCTACATCCTTCAATTTTATAAGCTTCAGGAAATCACCTGCCTTTAACTGAAATTTGAGGGTAGAGGCCTGACCTCCTCTATCTCTCAAAAGGAACCCACATCTGAAGTCTGGTTAACCCCTACTGCACTCAGAGGTATACCCTTCCATTGGTAAGCAGAAGAGAATTGCACAAACGCATGCAGGTGCAATTTAAACAGCATTCCGTACAATTGAAACAAAAATTTATTTGCTTCTGTATTCAAATCCTTGTACATGACAAAGCAGGAGACTTACTTGCGAGGTTTCTGTTGGGATCCCTGAAGGACCTCCCGGACAGCTTCATACAGTGTATCACGAGAGACCTTGCTGCTTCATCACAAAGAAAACATCTCAATTAAGTTCTGAAACAATAATTCATCTAATTCTCAAACCATTCCCTTGCATAACTGAACTCAACAGAAACGATTGAAGGCGGACTTTAGGCTAAGGAAGTATCATTACGCATTCAAAACACGAATAGCCTAGGAAGAGAATCAGTACCATACCAGCACTTCACCTTTTTCAGATCTCCACCATCCACAAGACAAGAAGCAGGCTAATCAGCCTGAGTGCGCCATGTTACTTCATGAGATCTGCTAATCCAATAACCTTTAATTTCCCCATCACCCTTGAATCCCTCTCTCATTACTGTACGTCAGACTTCAAAATACTTAACCACCGAGGCTCCACAACTCACTGCAGAGGGATTTTGGGGACTTACCAACTTCATAAAAAAGGAATTCCTAACCTTCATCCTAGTGAGCAAGCCTTACTCAGATTACATCCTCTGGTTCCAGTCTCTTCTAAAAGGAGAAACAAACTACCCAGATCTGCACTGTCAAGTACCCATCACCCTGCATCCCAAGAATCTTCTTTCAGTAAGAATGCCTTTACATCCGGTAAATACAGGTCCAACCTAGCCTCTTAAGTCAAACCCTCTATACCATGGAATCAACCCAGTGAACCTTCACTGTTAATATACCTGTCCTTCAATAAGGGGAAAATTGAAAACTGCACTGGGTTGGCATTTAGGTTGACCTAACCGTTTTGTTCTCCGAGGATCTCAGGTGATGGGGAGATCAGGTCAGAGATGCACAGCACAGAGACTGCCATGCCGACCGGACAGACTACATTAATATAGCTCATTTGCCAGCATTTAGCCCATACCCCGGATCTTTCCTATTCATGTACCCATCCTGGTGCCTTTTAAATGTTATGGTACCAGCCTCCACCACTTCCCCTGAAAGCTCAGTCCATACATGCACCAGCCTCTGCATGAAGAAGTTGCCCCTTGAGTCCCTTAAATCTTTCACCTCTCAGCTTAAACCTATACCCTCGGTTGCTTGACTTGCCCAACCCAGGGAAGTCATCTGGAATATGTGCCCCACCCATGCCCCTCCATGATTTTATAAACCTCAGACTTGGACAAAGTTAAAAATCACACAAACCAGGTTGTAGCCCTGGTGTTGAGCGATTTTTAAACATTGTCCACCCCAAGCCCAGCACCTCCACGTCTCAGCCTTGGAGAGAGTGTGAGAGAAGTGCAGATGCTGTAAAGTCAGAGTCAATAAAACCTGGAACTGGAGGAGGACAGCAGGTCAGGGTGCAGCAAAGGGGAGTCTATGATCCAGTGCTGATTAAAGGGGCCGACCTCTAACGTTGACTCCTCTGGTGCTGCTGGACCAATGACCTGCTGAGAGCTGTCCAGCTCCACACTTTTATCACCAACCCCCCAGCCTCCAGGGAAACACCCCCCACAGGGTGAGGAGACGAGGAAGTGGACGATTAATCGGTGTACAGGCGTTATCACGGGGGGAGACCTCAGGGATATGGGCACTGTGTTGTGAACGGGAGGCTCTGGGGAGTCCCCCTGGGTCCTGGGTCACAGGAGCTGCCGGAGCCTGGAGACGAAACGGAACGGGGCTCCGCGACACAGATGCCATCGTTCCCAAAGGGCCGCAGTAAATGGTCGGTAAGGTCAGTGTGAGCCCCCCCGATGGCAGCCCGGGGCCGATGGTGCGCTCTAACGGGGAGGATGGCGGTGGATTGTCCGAGCAGCCTGCGGCCTAGCCTGGCCTCACCTCATCCTGACGGTGACTCCGGAAAAAGAGGCCGCCCGCCCGGAACTGACCGCTTTTATAACCGGACCCGCTTCCGCCTCTCGCGAGAGTATTCAGCGATCATCATTTGACTTTATAATTTAAATTAAAACGACAGGTTTACATTTTATTTCTCGTGTTAAACTGAAGAGAACATTGAATGATGAAAATTTCTTTCCAGCTGTAAATTGTTGCTGTGCAACAGGAATTTCCTTCCCCCGGCAAGAGTCCCCTCCTCGGAAGGTCCGGGGGTTTTAAACTCCCACAGAATACAGCAGTTTTTTCAAATATTAATTTAACATACAACTGGTTTAAATTTTATTCACATTTTCACACATAATTGAAATGGATTTCCAATTTACCTCACAGCTGCTAAGAGTACACCTTTGCTTTTTATGTATTTCATGTTTACAATCCTTTTAAAATGGGGATATCAGAATTTTGATACTGCTTCTGAAAAAGTTATATATTTGCCTTTATCTCATCATTAAAGTTTTTAAGAAACTGTCTACAGTTACTTCTGCACCCTTATAGCCAGATTAAAAGGGAACTCGATTTTTTTTTCTCAATATATTATTTTAAGCTCTTTTCCTTCAAAGGCTAAGCAGATAACAACAGGTCTGTAACTATGATTTCAGTGATGGGAAAGCTGTTGGGAATCATAACATAGGCCAAAATTAACTGTTAGTTGCAGTAGCAGATGAGTTAGGAGAAGCCAGCATGATTTGTTAAAGGCACACTCAGTTTTTTGATGTTCTAAAGTAATGGAGAAAATGGCTGAAATAACGAGGGGACAAAGTCCTCATGGTATTATTGCTGGAATGTTAATCCAGAGACCCAGGTGATGTTTGGGGACAAAGGTTTGAATTCCATCACAGCAGATGAAAATCTGAAATTAAAAGTGTAACGATGACCAAAAAACCATTGTCAGGAAAAACCTATTTGGTTCATTAATGTCCTTCAGGGAAGGAAACTGGCATGCGACTCCAGACCCACAGCAATAAGGTTAGCTATTAACTGCCTTCTGGGGATGGGCAATAGCCAGTAACGCCCATGTCCTGTCAATGAATAAATAAAAATAGGAAAAGGCACTGGTAAGGTGCCACACTTGGCTTGTCACCAAGTTGATGCGGATGAAATTAAGGCACCTTGGGTGACAGTAGTGACGAACAGATATTTATTGCAACACACAAGATGCTCTTGGCAATCATTTGCTGTTTTAAAAAAATTGTTTGTTCTAATTTATGCCTTATGCCCAACATTTTTGGCTGTTAACAGCTGCCAAAAGATATTGAGGTCATAAAGCACGAATATTATGTCTGTGACATGAGTTAGTGGTCCAGATTGCAATTATTACTTGCATTTAAATAATCCCTTAAGTCTAAGCATGCTTCCCAGGAACACGATTAGAGAAGAATTAGTGAACCAACGAATGGCCTGTTAAAAGTCCAAATGATTGTTCAAACAGGTTGGTTTTCTGGAATATCAAAAAATGAGGAAAGATCTGGCAAAAAGATTTGGAAGGCAAGGTGAAGGCAGAGTGGTGGACGTTGTCTATATGGACTTCAGCAAGCAAGACATTCGAAAAAGGTCTGTATGGTAGACTGATTAGCAAGGTTAGATCACAGGAAATCCAAGGAGAGCTGGCCATTTGGATACAAGGTTGACTCAAAGTTGGAGACAGATGGTGATGGTGGAGGATTGCTTCTCGGAATGGAGGCCTGTAACCATCTGTATGCCACAGGGTTCAGTGCTGTGTCCACTGCTTTTTATCATTTATATAAATGATTTGGATGTGAATATAGGAGGTATGGTTAGTAAGTTTGCAAAATTAGTGACATAGTGGACAGTGAGAAAAGGTTATCTCAGAGTACAACAGGGCCTTGATCCGAGGAGTGGCAGATGGAGTTTAGATAAATGTGAGGTATTACATTTTGGAAAGTCAAATCAGGGCAATACTTATACACTTAATGGTAGAGTCCTGGGGAGTGTTGCTGAACAAACAGACTTTGGGGTACAGGTTCATAGTTCCTTGAGAGCAGAGTTGTAGATTGACAAGGTAGTGAAGGAGGTGTTTCATACAGTTGCCTTTATTAGCCAGTACATTGGGTGTAGCAGTTGGTATCACATGTGTGGTGCTAGAAAAGCATAGCAGGTCAGGCAGCATCCGAGGAGCAGGAGAATTGACATTTCAGGTAAAAGCCTTTCGTCAGGAATGAGACTATGAGCTGGGGGCTGCTGAGATAAATGGGAGAAGGGGTGGGGCTGCAGGGAAGGTAGCTGAGAGTGCGATGGGTAGATGGAGGTGGGGATAATAGTGATAGATCAAAGAGGAGGGTGGAGCGGATAGATGGGAAGGAAGATGGACAGGTAGTACAGGTCATGAGGGCAGAGCTGAGTTGGAAGTTTGGAAGTGGGATAAGGTTTAGGGAGGGGAAATGAGGAAACTGGTGAAATCCACATTGATGTCATGGGTTGGAGCATCCCGAGGCCAAAGATGAGGCAGTCTTCTCCAGACGTTGGGTGGTTAGGGAGTGGCGACAGAGGAGGCCCAGGACCTGCATGTCCTTGGTGGAGTGGGAAGGGAAACTGAAGTGTTTGGCCATGGGGCAGTGGGGTTGGTTGGTGCGGGTGTCCTGGAGATGTTCTGTGAAGCTCTCTGCAAGTAGGTGTCCGGTCTCCCCAACATAAGGGATACCACATTGGGAGCAACAGATACAGTAAATGACATGTGTGGAAGTGCAGGTAAAACTCTGAAGGATGTGGAATATATACACTTGGGTTAGGCTAGATCAAAACCAGAGGGAGTAGGTTTAAACTGAGAGGGAAAAGATATAAAAGGGACCTAAGAGGCAACATTTTCATGCAGAGGGTGGTGCATATATAAAACGAGCTGCCAGAGGAAGTGTTGGAGACTGATACAATTACGGCATTTAAAAGGGATCTAGATGGGTATGTGAATAGGAAAGACTTTGAGGGATAATGGCCAAAGCTGGCAAGTGGGACTAGATTTATGTCGGATATCTGGTCAGCATGGATAAGTTGGACTGAAGTGCTGTTTGAAAACTGTACTAAGTAATGTTATATTAAATTTTGCACAAAAGTTCTAAATTGAAATAATTGTAATCCACCAACATTGTACAATCCATATATTTCAAATGTGTGGTAATTATCGTTTAATCTTGCAATAAGATGATAGCTGTTTCAGTTTGTTTTCAAGATTGCTTCAGGGGAGGAGAGACTGAGTTACAGAATTTCACAATATCAAAGAGAATTCCTTAACAAAACATTGGTTGAAAACCACTGCCTTATCCTGTCCTTAATTAAGTCTTACTCATTACTCAGCTAGTGCTGATTGACATCTGCTGATCCCCCTTCCATTAGTCATGGGAATTACTGTAGAATTTCCTCTTTTTAAACAATGTTTAAATAGTCGATAGTCACAGGTGAGGTGCCGGAAGACTGGAGGTTGGCAAACGTGGTGCCACTGTTTAAGAAGGGCAGTAAAGACAAGCCAGGGAACTATAGATCGGTGAGCCTGACGTTGGTGGTGGGCAGGTTGTTGGAGGGAATCCTGAGGGACAGGATGTACATGTATTTGGAAAGGCAAGAACTGATTATGGATAGTCAACATGGTTTTGTGCATGGGAAATCATGTCTCACAAACTTGATTGAGTTTTTTGAAGAAGTAACAAAGAAGATTGATGAGAGCAGAGCAGTAGATGTGATCTGTATGGACTTCAGTAAGGCATTCGACAAGGTTCCCCATGGGAGACTGATTAGCAAGGTTAGATCTCATGGAATACAGGGAGAACTAGGCATTTGGATACAGAACTGGCTCAAAGGTAGAAGACAGAGGGTGGTGGTGGAGGGTTGTTTTTCAGACTGGAGGACTGTGACCAGTGGAGCGCCACAAGGATCGGTGCTGGGCCCTCTACTTTTTGTCATTTACATAAATGATTTGGATGTGAGCATAAGAGGACAGTTAGTAAGTTTGCAGATAACACCAAAATTGGACATGTAGTGGACAGCGAAAAGGGTTACCTCAGATTACAACAGAATCTGGACCAGATGGGCCAATGGGCTGAGAAGTGGCAGATGGAGTTTAACTCAGATAAATGTGAGGTGCTGCGTTTTAGGAAAGCAAATCTTAGCAGGACTTATACACTTAATGGTAAGATCCTAGGGACTGTTGCTGAACAGAGAGATCTTGGAGTGCAGGTTCATAGCTCCTTGAAAGTGGAGTTGCAGGTAGATAAGATAGTGAAGAAGGCATTTGGTATGCTTTCCTTAATTGGTTAGAGTATTGAGTACAGGAGTTGGGAGGTCATGTTGTGGCTGTACAGGACATTGGTTAGGCCACTGTTGGAATATTGTGTGCATTTCTGGTTTCCTTCCTATTGGAAAGATGTTGTGAAACTTGAAAGGGCTCAGAAAAGATTTACAAGGATGTTGCCAGAGTTGGAGGATCTAAGCTATAGGGAGAAGGTGAACAGGCTGGGGCTGTTTTCCCTGGAACGTTGGAGGCTGAGGGATGACCTTATAGAGGTTTACAAAATTATGAGGGGCATTGATACGGTAAATGGCAGAGTCTTTTCCCTATGGTCAGGGAGTCCAGAACTAGAGGGCATAGGTTTAGGGTTAGAGGGGAAAGATATAAAAGAGACCTAAGGGGCAACTTTTTCACACAGAGGGTGGTACGTGTATGGAATACCCATACCCATCTAGATCCTGCCAGAAGATGTGGTGGAGGCTGGTACAATTGCAACATTTAACAGGCATTTGGATGGGTATATGAATAGGAAGGGTTTGGAGGGATATGGGCCAGGTGCTGGCAGGTGGGACTAGATTGTTAAAAATCACACAACACCAGGTTATGGTCCAACAGGTTTAATTGGAAGCACGCTAGCTTTCGGAGCGACGCTCCTTCATCAGATGATAGGAGCGGTGAAGGAGCGACGCTCCGAAAGCTAGTGTGCTTCCCATTAAACCAGTTGGACTATAACCTGGTGTTGTGTGATTTTTAGGGTAAAAAAATGAGGTCTGCAGATGCTGGAGATCACAGCTGAAAATGTGTTGCTGGTTAAAGCACAGCAGGTTAGGCAGCATCCAAGGAATAGGAAATTTGACGTTTCGGGCATAAGCCCTTCATCAGGAATTCCTGATGAAGGGCTTATGCGAAACGTCGAATTTCCTATTCCTTGGATGCTGCCTAACCTGCTGTGCTTTAACCAGCAACACATTTTCAGTTGTGTGATTTTTAACTTGGTACACCCCAGTCCAACACCGGCATCTCCAAATCGGGACTAGATTGGGTTGGGATATCTGGTCGGCATGGACAGGTTGGACCGAAGGGTCTGTTTCCATGCTGTACATCTCTATGACTCTAATGTTCCATGGCCTCTTCCCAATTCTAATCAAACATGGCAGAAATTAGAGCAAGACTTCAAAACCAACAATACAATAGTGATAATCTATCTTTAGTGATGTTGGATACAAGCTAGGATTTAGGGGCCGAATTAGGCCATTCAGCTCCTCGAGCCTGCTCTGCCGTTCAATAAGATTATGGATGTCATCTCAATCCTGTTTTCTTATCTGCACCTGCACGGTATTTCAGTGCTCTGTACAGGTGCAAGAAAACATTCCTACTTTAATATTGATTTTTTTTCTTGCAGTAAGTATCAACTTTCATTTACCTTCCTAATAACCTACTGCCCCTGCAAACTAACTTTTTATGATTCACGTACCAAGACATCCAAGTCCCTTTGTGCCTTCACTTTCTGCAATCTATCCCGATTTAAATAATAGTCTGCTTTTCTATTCTTCCTGCCAAAGTGGACAGGATCACATTTATCCTTGTGATACTCCACCTGCCAATGTCTTTGCCAACTCACTGTCTCTATTCCTTTGCAGATACATTGCCTTTTCTTGATAACCTACCTTTCCTACCCAGTGCGGTGTCATTGGCAAATTTAGTTGCCATACATTTAGCTCCTGCATCCACGTCAATTATGTAGATTGTAAATGGGAAACGCCCTTGAACTGATCCCCATAACTAGATACAGTTTGTGAAGGTGCCGGTGTTGGACTGGGGTGGACAAAGTTGAAAATCACATGACACCATGTTATAGTCTAACAGGTTTATTTGAAAGTACAAGCTTTCAGAGCTAGTGGGGCAGATACATATGACACAGAGTTTATAAGTAAAACATCACAGTGTCATACAGCTGACACGATATATTAGACAAACTAGAGGGCTGTTAAGTCTTTTCACTTAATGGTTTGGTCCACTCCCTAGGACCTTACCATTAAGTACATAAGTCATGCCTTGATGTGCCTTTCCAAAATGCAGTGCCTCAGGTTTATCTAAATTAAACTCCATCTGCCACTCCTCAGCCCATTGGCCCATCTGATCAAGATCCCATTGTAATCTGAGTTAACCTACTTTGCTATCCACTACTCCTCCAATTTATGTTCTTTCACTCCTGAGCCTGGGCTGGGAGTGGGAGGTTTTTACTTAAACTACCAAATCAAACAGAGATCACACTTGGACACATAATTTTTGAGGCTTGTCCTCAACGTATACTAAGCTTACTCTTAAATCTTTTTGCAGAATCAATAAATTTAAATACAAATTTCAGATTGTCATTTAATCCATTTAATTTAGTACCTGCTGTAAATGTTCAGTCTGGGCTGGTACCCCTTTAATTACATCCTTTGATTAGTAGTTCCACTGTGATTGGAATGAGGACCAGGTAGATCTCATTAACTATGAGGTCCCCGATTGGGGTTGTTAACCAGGGAGCCCTGGCTGACAGATATCAACAGGAGACTCAGAGTCTCCTCATTCTAGGGATTGGCTCTGAGCTGGCTGGTCAGAATCCATGCAATGTACACCTGTCAATAAAGGTGTGACTTGGTGACAGGATACTGGCCTCTGTGCAGTTATTTAACAGGGCATAATCAATTTGCAAATTATTTGTAAAAAGAGATTACAGGGTCAAAGTATTCTGTGACTCCACCCAGCTATGACTTTGACCTGATGTTATCACACAATGTACCAGAAAACAAAAGTCATTTTACACAGTTGCAGAGATCTCCATAGCGACTGGCTTTTAAGGCAATCCAATTCACCTTATGACTATATTTAATACCACACATGTTGCCAGTGGCTCATGGGGATTATCTAAAGAAAGTTCCCCTGAGCCTTACTCTCTAAGTACACCACTTGTTGTGTCAACCAGCTTGGCAAAGCAGAAGATGCAGCTCTGATCCCCGAGCTCTGCTGAGTTCACTGGTCTCAAGAGGACAACCAGTAAATCTGACTGCACCTGGGCTAATGAGGAGGAACACTCCCTACATGTGAGTATTATGCAGCAACCGGAGAGTGGTAAAAGACAATCAGTACAGACAGCGGCGATGTGATTAATTTGCTGTTCATAGTTAGAGATCCTAGAAACAGTGGAGAAACTACCCCTGCCAATTGTGAATATGATTTGTAAAATTATCACAAATGTTAATATTAAGTCTTTTTAATTATCTGTTGCATTCAAATACTGGTTACCTCGGGACTCAATTCCCATGATCTCCTGGCACCCCCCCTCCTGTTTTGTGCCCTCTGCAAGTTTGACTTCATCCATAATCCTGCTGCCTGTATTCCAACACAGACTGAGTTCACTCATCACCTGATATTCCCTGACACACCATGAACTGTGGCCAGGAAATCAGATTGCCCAGTGCCATGTACATAGTCACCTGGACATCCAACATTGCACCAGAAAACCTGCTCTCTCTGAACCTCTTGCAGCTATTTTATCACTGGTCAAAGTTAACTTTCTGCCTACAGATAGAGTTTAGCCCTTTAGGAGGTGATTGCTTTCACAAGGTATCAACCAAGCCTGAATTTGTGTTCCCACAAATTGCCAGGTAGACCTGTAGGAATATTGGGCAGTTCAGAGGTTAACACCGCTACCTTAGTGCCAGGTGGCTCAATGGTTAGCACTGCTGCCTCATGGCACCAGGGACCTGGGTTTGATTCCAGCCTCAGGTGACTGTTTGTGAGGAGGTTTTCACATTCTCCCTGTGTCTCCATGGGTTTCCTCCCAGTCCAAAGCTGTGCAGGCTAAATGGATTGGCCATGGTAAACGGCCCCATAGTTTCCAGGGATTGCAAGCTAGGTAGTCTAGCCATGGGAAATGGGATCACAGGGATAGCTTCTGGATGGGATGCTCTACAGAGGGTCAGTGAGAACTTGATGGGTCAAATAGCTTCTTTTTGTAGGAATTCTATGATTCGCATATCACATGACGCCCACCATGTTTAGCAGATAGAACAAGATTCACATGGATCTGTCTCATAGATGATATCTTTTGTGACTGCGACAAGGGAAAACTAAAACTATTAAACCGTTTACTGCACCATCCCGCTCCTCTGATGTCTCTCTATTATTAAGAGTGTGGTGCTGGAAAAGCACAGAAGATCCGGCAGCATCCAAGGAGCAGGCGAGTCGACGTTTCGGGCAAAAGCCCTTCAGGGATTGCTGATGAAGGGCTTTTGCCTGAAATGTCGACTCTCCTGGTCCTCAGATGCTGCCTGACCTGCTGTGTTTTTCCAGCACCATACTCTCAACTTTAATCTCCAGCAAGTGCAGTCCTCACTTTTCCTTCTCTACTACTGTGTACATAAACAAGACAACTGTCATCTGTTTCCAATCTTAGCTGTCTCACAACGATCATGTTTTTGTCCCTGCTCTGTTAACACTGGTGGCACCCAAGGATCAATTCTTATGGCCCTCCTATTTCTTATTTACATTCTACCTTATGACACCATCATGCAGAGATACAGTTTGACCTACTCTTGGGAAATAAGGCATGGCAGGTGATTGAGGTGTTAGTGGGGGAACACTTTGGGGCCAGTGACCATAATTTTAAATACGACCATAATTTAGTTTTAAAATAGTGATGGAGAAGGAGAGACCAGATCTAAACATTGAAGTTCTAAAATGGGGAAAGTCAATTTTGACAGTATTAGGCAATAACTTTCAAAAGTTGATTTTCACATAGATGTTCGCAGGTAAAGGAACAGCTGGAAAATCGGAAGCTGTCAAAAATAAGACAATGAGAGTCCAGAGACAGCATTTTTCTGTTAGAGTGAAAGGCAAGGCTGGTAGGTGTAGGGAATGCTGGATGACGAGAGAAATTGAGGGTTTGGTTCAGAAAAAGAGGGAAGCATATGTCAGGTATAGACAGGACAGATCGAGTGGATCCTTAGAAGAGTATAAAGGCAGTAGGAGTATACTTAAGAGGGAAATCAGGAGGGCAAAAAGGGGACATGGGAGAACTTTGATAAATAGGGTTTAAGGAGAATCCAAACGGATTTTATAAATACATTAAAGACAAAAGGGTAACTAGGGAGAGAATAGGGTCCCTCAAAGATCAGCAAGGCAGCCTTTGTGTGGAACCACAGAAGATGGGGGAGAGACTAAATGAGTATTTTGCATCAGTGTTTACTGTGGAGAAGGATATGGAAGATATAGACTGTAGGGAAATAGATGGTGACATCTTGAAAAATGTCCATATTACAGAGGAGGAGGTGCTGAATGTCTTAAAATACATACAACTGAATAAATCCCCAGGACCTGATCAGATATACCCTAGAACTCGGTGGTAAGTTAGACAAGTGATTGCTGGGCCCCTTGCTGAGATATTTGTATCATCAATAGTCACAGGTGATGTGCTGGAAGACTGGAGGTTGGCAAACATGGTGCTACTGTTTAAGAAGGGCGGTAAGGACAAGCCAGGGAACTATAGACCATTGAGCCTGATATCGGTGGTGGGCAAGTTGTTGGAGGGAACCCTGAGTGACAGAATTTATATGCATTTGGAAAGGCAAGGACTGATTAGGGATAGTTAACATCGCTTTGTGTGTGGGAAATCACATTTCATGAAACTGAATTCTTTGAACAAGTAACGAAGAGGATTGATGAGGGTAGGGCAGTAGGCATGATCTGTATGGACTTCAGAAAGGCATTTGTAAAAGTTCCCCATGGGAGAGTAGTTGGCAAGGTTGTCTCTCACGGAATACAAGGAGAACTAGCCATTTGGAACAGAACTGACACAAAGGTAGAAGACAGAGGGTGGTGGTGGAGGGTTGTTTTTCAGACTGGAGGCCTGTGACCAGTGGAGTGCCACAAGGATTGGTGCTGGATCCACTACTTTTCATCATTTATATAAATGATTTGGATGTGAACATAGGAGGTAAAGTTTATAAGTTTGCAGATGACCCCAAAATTGACAGTACAGTGAACAGCAGAAAAGGTTATCTCAGAGTACAACGGGATCTTGATCAAATGGGCCAATGGGCTGAGGCATGGCAGATGGAGTTTAATTTAGGTAAATACGAGGTGCAGCATTTTGGAAAGGCAAATCAGAGCAGGACTTATACACTTAATGGGAAGGTCCTGGGGAGTGTTGCTGAACAGAGACCTTGGAGTGCAGGTTCATATTTCCTTGAAAGTAGAGTCGCAGGTAGATAGGATAGTGAAGAAGGTGTTTGGTATGCTTTCCTTTATTGGTCAGAGCATTAAGTATAGGAGTTGGGAGGTCATATTGTGGTTGTATAGGACATTGATTAGGCCAATTTTGGAATATTGTGTTCAATTCTGTTCTCCCTCCTACCAGAAGGATGTTGTGAAACTTTGAAAGGTTCAGAAAAGATTTAAAAGGATGTTACCAGGGTTGGAGGGTTCGAGCTGTAGGGAGAGGCTGAATAGGCTGGGGATGTTTTCCCTGGAGCTTTGGAGGTTGAGTGGAGACCTTATAGAAGTTTATAAATTCATGAGGAGCATGGATAGAGTAAATACACAATGAATTTTCTCTGCAGTGGGGGAGTCCAGAACTAGAGGGCAGAGGTTTAGAGTGAGAGGGGAAAAATTTAAAAGGGACCTAAGATGCAACTTTTTCACACAGAGGGCGTTGCATGTATGGAATGAGCTGCCAGAGGAAGTGGTGGAGACTGGTACAATTACAATATTTAAAAGGCGTTGGATGCGTATATGAATAGGAAGGGTTTGGAGATTAAGCACCAAGTGTTGGGAAATGGGACTAGATTAGGTTGGGATATCTGGTCAGCATGGACAGGTTGTTTCCATGCTGTACAGCTCTATGACTCTATGACATGTACAGTGACAAAGATCAGCTCTACCTCACCATCATTCCTCAAAGCTCCTTCACTTAAGCTAAATTATCATTCTGTTTATCAAATATCCAATACCGGATGAACAGTGAATTCCTGCAATTAATCACTGGGATTTTGCTAAAAAGAAGACTCATTGTCTCAGGATTCTGGATTAGTGGTGCTAGAAGAGCACAGCAGTTCAGGCAGCATCCGAGGAGCAGTAAAATCGACGTTTCGGGCAAAAACCCCCTAGCAGAGCGCTTCAGGGAACATCTCTGGGACACCCGCACCAATCAACCACACCGCTCCATGGCCCAACATTTCAACTCCCCCTCCCACTCTGCCGAGGACATGGAGGTCCTGGGCCTCCTTCACCACCGCTCCCTCACCACCAGATGCCTGGAGGAAGAACACCTCATCTTCCGCCTCGGAACACTTTAACCCCAGGGCATCAATGTGGACTTCAACAGTTTCCTCATTTCCTCTTCCCCCACCTCACCCCAGTTCCAAACTCCCAGCTCAGCTCTGTCCCCATGACTTGTCCTACCTGCCTATCTTCTTTTCCACCTATCCACTCCAGCTCCTCCCTGACCTCTCACCTTCATCCCCTCCCCCACTCACCTATTGTACTCTATGCTACTTTCTCCTCACCCCCACCCTCCTCTCATTTATCTCTCCACCCTTCAGGCTCTCTGCCTTTATTCCTGATTAGATTAGATTAGACTTACAGTGTGGAAACAGGCCCTTCGGCCCAACAAGTCCACACCGACCCGCCGAAGCGCAACCCACCCATACCCCTTACCTAACACTACGGGGAATTTAGCATGGCCAATTCACCTGACCCGCACATCTTTGGACTGTGGGAGGAAACCGGAGCACCCGGAGGAAACCCACGCAGACACGGGGAGAATGTGCAAACTCCACACAGTCAGTCGCCTGAGGCGGGAATTGAACCCAGGTCCCTGGCGCTGTGAGGCAGCAGTGCTAACCACTGTGCCACCGTGCTGAAGGGCTTTTGCCGAAACGTCGGTTTCCTGCTCCTCGGATGCTGCCTGAACTGCTGTGCTTTTCCAGCACCACTCTACTCTAGAGTAGGAGTATACTGTAAAGGCAAACCAGGAGGGCGAAAAGAGGATATGAGATTAGCTTTGGCAAATAGTTAAAGAGAATCAAAAGAGATTCCATTAATGCATTAAGGGCTAGGAGTAATAACAGAGAATAAGGTGCCTTAAAGAACACTGTAGCCATCTATGTGTGGAACTGTAGGAGATGGGTGAGATACTGGATGGATATTTTGCATCAGTATTTACTGTGAAGAATGACATGGAAGTTAGGAACTTGGGGAAAATAGTGATGTCTTGAAAATAATTCATATTACAGAAGAGGAGGTGACTGAGGCCTTAAAATGCATAAAGGAACAGCTAGGGAACTATACACCGGTGAGCCTGATGTTAGTGGTGGGTCAGTTGTTGGAGGGGATTCTGAGGCACAGGATTTACATGCGTTTGGAAAGACCAGGACTGATTTGGGATAGCCAGCATGAGTTTGAGCGTGGGAAATCGTGTTTCACTAACTTGATTAAGTTTTTTGAAGAGGTGACAAAGAAGGTTGATGAAGACAGAACTGTAGAGTGGTTAGTAAGATTAGATCACATGGAATCCATGAAGGGCTAGCCAATTGGAGACAACATTGGCTCGAAGGTAGGAGACAAAGGATGGTGGTGGAGGGTTGTTTTTCGGACTGGAAGCCTGTGACCAGTGGAGTGCTCGATCCACTGCTTTTTTGTCATCTATCTAACTGATTTGGCTGTGAGTCTAGGAGGTACGGTTAGTACATTTGGTAATGACACCAAAATAGGTGTAAAAGTTCTCAGTGTTGTGCTAATATCAAAGTATATCTTAAAGCAATGTTGAGCTTCAGGAAAGGGTCATTCTGACATTGCCAATCACTGCTGCAGAATTTGAGGACAACCTTTGAAAGAGATTATTGATCTCCACGAGCAAGTTTGAGTTGCAGCCAACATCACTGGTGCTCACACTGCAGTGATGACAACATCTGCTGCATTGCAGACTCCATCTAGAAAGAGAGCACAATCTTGGGAATCATGTAAATGATGGATAAAATCCAAACCCCAGTTTTCCGCCTGGAACAGGCAACAGGAACCTGTCAATACCATGTGTCGTTTCCAAATTTACTAATTAATTGTGTCATTACCAAATTTACTAACCATACCTCCTGTATTCGCATCCAAATCATTTGATGGGTGACAAAAAAGCAGTGGATCCTGCACTAATCCCTGAGGCACGATCAGGAGCCCATCGAGTCTGCTCTGCCATTCAATGAGATTATGGCTGATCGAATAATCCTCAACTCCACTTTAATGTCTTATCCCCATTACCCTCAATTCCCTTACTGATTACCAATCTGTCTATCTCAGCCTTTCATATACTTAATGACCCAGCCTTCGAAAAGAAGTCCACAGATTCACTTCTCTCTGAGAGAGGAAATTCTTCCTCCTTTCTGTTTAAATTCTGAGATGATCCTTTATGCCCAGAAGGGAAAATAACCTTTTCAAATCTGTCCTGTCAAGTTCCCTGAGAATCCTTATGTCTCAATAATAAGGCCTCATTCTTCCCAACTCCAAAGATACAGGCCCGATGACTCAATCACTCCTCATAACACAATCCCTCCCTACCCAGGATCAACCTAATGAACATTTTCTGAATTACCAGCAATGCTGGTACACCTTTCCTTAGAGAAGTTGATCAAAGTATCCACAGTTTTCCATCTGTGCCTTGTATAATTTTAGCAAAGATAAAAATCACACAACACGAGGTTATAGTCCAACAGGTTCATTAGGAAGCACTAGCTTTCAGAAAGCTGCTCCTTCATTGGGTAGTTGTGGAGAATAAGATCGTACGACACAGAGTTTATAGCAAAAGTTTACAGTGTGATGTAATTAATCACCTGATGAAGAAGCAGCGCTCTGAAAGCTAGTGCTTCCAAATAAACCTGTTGGACTATGACCTGTTGGATTTTTAACTTTGTCCACCCCAGTCCAACACAGGCATCCTCTTATCATGATCTTAGCAAGACATCCTTATTTTATATGCCATTCCCTTTGACATAAAGGATAGAGCTAGTAAACATGCACATAGTTACACATGCTTGCGCATAGTCACATGTATACACACATGGGTACCTTAATGAAATTAAAGGCTTTCATTTCTCATGACCTCAGGACATTTCAAGGTTTATTTAGGCAACTTATTGAGATGTAGTCGCTACTGTTCTTTACGTAATATGCAACTAATTGGAGCATGACAATGTCCCGCAATTAACAAAGAAATCAATGACTATTTTTAAGTCATAAAAACAGAAAATGCTGCAGATACACAGCAGGTCAGTTCCAGCCAGGAGTACAATTGGAAATCTTTTGGATTCTTTCTCCTTGCTCTTTCACATTCTGAGGTTAAAATTAATTTCTGTTTGCAGCACCCAATTGAGTTAAGCTAACAGAATACAGACTAACATACCTCAGATGCAAACACAAGATATTTACAGCCCACAGCTTATGTTTATGTTTAGGGCAAAGTTGCAGTCAGTGCAATAGGCTGAAATGTGTCTATTTTAGCACAAAAGGTGTCATGAATAAGGGTGATGAACTTTGAGCATGGATCAGTATTTGGAGCTACTATGTTGTGAGGCATTACAGAGACCTGGAAATCTAAGGGGCAGGAATGGTTGTTGGATGTTCCAGGGTTTAGCTGTTTCAAAAGGAACAGGGAGGGAGATAAAAGAGGTGGGGGAGTGGCATTGCTCATCAGGGACAGTATCACAGCTACAGAAAGGAAGGTCGTCAAGGAGGGTTTGTCTACAGAGTCAGTATGGGTGAAAATCAGAAACAGGAAAGGAGCAGTCACTTTATTGGGAGTTTTCTATAGACCCTCCCACCACCCACCCAGCAGCAGGGACACAGAGGAGTAGGTTGGGAGGCAGATTGTGGAAAGGTGCAGATGTAACAGGGTTATTGTCATGGGTGACTTCAACTTCCCTACTGTTGATTGGAACCTCCTCAGTGCAAATAGTTTGGATGGAGCAGATTTTGTCAGATATGTCCAGGAAGGATTCCTAACTCAATATGTAGAGGGGAGGCCATACTGGATTTGGTGCTTGGCAATGAACCAGGTCAGCTGTCAAATCTCTCGGTGGGAGAGCATTTCAGTGATAGTGATCACAACTCCCTAACCTTTGCTATAGTCATGGGGAGGGATAGCAGCATGGGAAAGTATTTAATTGGAGGAGGGGAAATGACAATGCTATTTGGCAGAAACTGTGGAGCATAAATTGGAAGCAGATATTCTCAGGGAAATGCACAACAAAAGTGTGGAGGTTGTTTAGGGAGCACTTGCTGCGAGTGCTGGATAGGTTTGTCCCACTGAGGCAAGGAAGGGATGGTCGGGTAAAGGAATCTTGGGTGACAAGGAATGTGGAACATCTAGTCAAGAGGAAGAAGGAAGCTCACTTAAGGTTGAGGAGGCAAAGGTCAGACAGGGCTCTAGAGGGTTACAAGGTAACCAGGAAGGTACTGAAGAATGGACTAAGAGAGCTGGAAAGGGGCCTTAGGAGGTAGGATTAGGGAAAACCCCAAGGCATTCTACACTTATGTGAGGAACAAGAGTGAGGTTAGGGCCGAACAGGGATAGTGAAGGCAATTTGTTCCTGGAGGAGGTAGGGGAGGTCTTTAATGAATAGTTTGCCTCAGTATTCACTAGTGAGGACAGTGTGAAACAGACTGACAAGCTCAAACAAATTGACTTTAGGAAGGAGGACATGCGGGACATTTTGAAAATCCTGCTAGGTAAGTCCCCTGGGCCAGACGGGACATACCCAACTTTACCAAAGGGAGCAAGGGAAGAGATTACTGCTCATTTGCCGATGATCTTTGCATGCTCACTGTCTACTGGAGTAGTACCAGATGATTGAAGGGTGACAAATATTATTCCTTTGTTCAAAAAAGGGTATAGGGACAACTCTGAGAATTACAAACCCAGTCTTACATCAATGGTGAACAAAATCTTGGAAAGGGTTCTGAGAGACAGGTTTATGATTATTTGGAAAGGCAAAGCTTGATTAGAGATAGTCAGCATGGCTTTGTGAGGGGCAAGCCATGCCTCACAGCCTTATTGAATTATTTGAGGATGTAGCAAAACAAATTGATGAAGGTAGAGTAATGAATGTGGTGTATATGGATTTTAGCAAGGTATTTTATAAGGTTCCCCAAGGTAGGCTCATTCAGAAAGTAGGGAGGCATGGAATACAGGGATCTCTGGCTTGTTGATACACAATTGGCTGGGCCCTAGAAGACAGAGGGTGATGGGAGATGGCAAGTATTCAGCCTTGAGCTCAGTGACTAGTGTGTTTTGAAGGGGTCTGTTCTGGGACCTCTGCTCTTTGTGATTTTTATAAATGACTTGGATGAGGAGGTGAAAGGGTAGCTTAGTAGGTTTGCCAATGATACAAAAGTTGATGGAGTTGTGGATAGCGTACAGGGCTGTTGTAGATCACATCGGGACATTGACAGGATGCAGAGATGGGCTGTGAAGTGGCAGTATGAAGTGATTCATTTTGGAAGGTCGGATTTAAATGCAGAATACAGGGTTAAAGACAGGATTCTTAACAGTGTGGAGAAATAGAGGGATCTTGGGGTTCAAGTCCATAGATCCCTCAAAGTTGCCACCCAAGTTGATAGGGTTGTTAAGAAGGCGTGTAGTGTGTTGGCTTTTATTAGCAGAGGAATTGAGTTTAAGAGCCATGAGGTTATGCTGCAGCTCTTTAGAGCTCTGGTTAGACCACATTTGGAATATTGTGGTCGTCCCATTATAGGAAGGATGTGGAAGCTTTAGAGAGGGTGCGGAGGAGATTTACCAGGATGCTGGAGGGCATGTCTTCTGAAGAAAGATTGAGGGTGCTTGGGCTTTTTTCATTGGAGCAAAGAAGGATGAGAGGTGACTTGATAGGGGTGTACGTGAGGATGAGAGGCATAAATAGAGTAGATGGCCAAATACTTTTTCCCAGTGTGGAAATATCTATCATGAGGGGGCATAACTGTACGGTGACTGGAAGAACATTTAGGGGAGATGTCAGAGGTAGTTTCTTTACACAGAGAGTGGTGGGTGTGTGAAATGTACTGCCAGCGTGATAGTAGAGTCAAATACATTTAGGGACGTTTAAGCGACTCTTGGATAGGAACATGGATGATAGTAAAATAAAGGGTATGTGGGTTAGTTTGATCTTAGAGTCGGATAAAAGGTCGGCACATCATCAAGAACCAACAGGCCTGTATTGTGCTGCACTGTTTGAAGTTTTATGTTCTAAAGAGGAATTCAGCTGTTTTTGTTCAGACAGAGCTAACCATTTTGAACAAGGTGTTGGCTCATTGATCTAGAGGTATAATCCCTGCTTCGGGTGAATGTAGGGAGTGTGTGAGAGAGGCCTGGGTTCAAATCCTGGATAAGTCCTTGTTATGTTTTGACTCTGTCCTTTACAGGTTTGATGTGCCAGAAGACCCACTCCTGCTCCTATTTCAGAGGGCTACATGATATGGAAGAAATCACTAATTATAAACATATCTTGTGATTTGGTACAACTATTATTATAATTTTAAGGTTTATCAGGAAGGCAAGGCTAATACTGTCCAGAAAGAAATAGAACTTCCTCTACAGAATCTTTCTCAACCCAAAAAGTCCCAAAGTGAATGTAATAGTTTTGATGCGTAGTCACTGTTCCTTATATAGGCTTACACACAAGGTCCCACAAGTTTCAGTAGGTTAATGAGCAGATAGTTTGTTTTAGTGATGGTTGATTAAGGGATAAATGCTGGCTGGGAGAACATACCTACTTTCTTGCAATTAAGCAGTGGGGTCTTTTACTCTTACCTGCGAGGGCAGTCAGTGCCTGGTTTAGTGTCTCATCTGAATAATATGGCCACTGACAGTGAGGCATTCAGTATAGAGTCATAGAGTAATAGATTTGTACAACATGGAAATGTTCAACTAGTCCATGCTGACCAGATATCCTACATTAATCTAGTCCCACTTGACCCTATTCATGTACCCGTCCACATGCCTTTTAAAAGTTGTAATTGTACCATCCTCCACAACTTCCTCTGGCAGTTCATTCCATACATACTCCACCTTTGTGTGAAAAGGTTGCCCCTTAGGTCTCTTTTTCCCTCTCTCACCTTAAACCTATCTTTCCGAAATGTTGATTTTCCTGCTCCTCAGATGCTGCCTGATCTGCTGTGCTTATCCAGCACCACACTCTTGACTTAAACCTATGCCCTTGAGTTTTGTACTCCCTTACCCCTGGCTATTTACACTATCCATGTCCCTAATGATTTTATAAACTCTCTAAGGTCATCCCTCAGTCTCTGACACTCCAGGGAAAATGGCCCTAGTCTATTCGGCCTCTCCCTATAGCTCAGATCCTCCAACCCTGGCAGCATCCTTGTAAATCTCTTCTGAACTCTTTCAAGTTTCACAACATCCTTCCAATAAGAAGGAGACCAGAATTGAATGCAATTTTCCAAAAGTGGCCTAACCAATGTCCTATACAGCTACAACATGACCTCCCAACTCCTGTACTCAATACTCTGACCAATGAAGGAAAGCATACCAAACACCTTCTGCACTATCCTATCTACCTCCCCTTCAAGGAGCTATGAACCTGCACTCTAACATCTCTTTGTTCAGCAACACTCCCCAAGACCTTACCATTAAGTGTTATAGGTCCTGCCCTAACTTGCCTTTTCAAAATGCAGCACCTTACATTTATCTAAATTAAACTCTATCTGCCACTACTCAGCCCATTTGCCCATCTGATCAAGATCCCGTTGTAATCTGAGGTAACCTTCTTTGCTGTCCACTACACCTCTAATGTTGGTGTCATCTGCAAACTTAATAACCATACTTCCTGTGTTCACATCCAAATCATTTATATAAATGATGAAAAACAGCACTGATCCTTGTGTACTATAAAGGTGAAGTCACCATAGTCCTGCTAACAGAGAGATGGTGTTTTAATCTAAGAGTTACCACATTATAGATAATGATCATAATCATTATAAGTAATCTAATCTAATCTAACATCTCAAGCAACAGGAGAGTTCTTCATGGTAACCTCAGCAAGGGCAGGAACTAAACCCACATTGTTGATATTACTCTGTATTGCAAGCTAACTGTCCAGCCAACTTAGCTAAACTACCTACACAAATGTTGCAGTCGGGTATCCCGCATTTGGGGACATCACAGACGTCAGCACACCCGGAGTGCAATGGGATAGCCTCATCCTGGGAGAACCCACCAGGGTTGGAGGATCTGAGCTACAGGGAGAGGCTGAACAGGCTGGGGCTGTTTTCCTCAGAGCGTCGGAGGCTGAGGGGTGACCTTATAGAGATTTACAAAATGATGAGGGGCATGGATAGGGTAAATAGGCAAAGTCTTTTCCCTGCGGTTGGGGAGTCCAAAACTAGAGGGCATAGGTTGAGAATGAGAGGGGAAAGATATAAAAGAGACCTAAGGGGCAACTTTTTCACACAGAGGGTGGTACGTGTATGGAACGAGCTTCCAAAGGATGTGGTGGAGGCTGGTACAATTACAATATTTAAGAGGCATTTGGATGGGCATATGAATAGAAAGGGTTTGGTGGGATATGGGATGGATGCTGGCAGGTGGGATTAGATTGGGTTGGGATATCTGGTCGGCATGGACGGGTTGGACTGAAGGGTCTGTTTCCATGCTGTACATCTCTATGACTCTATGACCTCCATTTGCTACTACATTGAGGTGTTGGCACAGATGTTTGGGTCCAATCTCTGGAATGGTACTTTAACCCAAGCTAATCATCTAACCTGGAGGCAAACACATTGCCTCTGAACCAAATCATTGAAATATGTTTAATTATTTTCTTGTCAACTTTGTAGTGTGCTTTATGGTTCTGATATCTTTAACCTAGGCAAGATAAACTTATTCAGTTATTATGTATTACGTTAAACCCCAATTGGAAATCAATCAACTTTACTAGCTAGATCTTAGAAGAAAATGTCTTCACGCCCAGGGATATTCAGATTCCCAAAGGTATGTCAGAATAAAATATACTCATCAGATGGTACACAGTGTTGTTACTGAGCAATAGTGGTGGAGGGAGTGGACGTTTGTGGATGTGGTGCCAATCAAGTGGGCTGCTTTATCCTGGATGGTGTCAAGCTTCTTGAGTATTTTTGGAGGCAAGTAGGGAATATGCCACCATACCCCTTACTTGAGTGTTGTAGGTGATGAACTGGCTTTGGACAGTCAGGAGGTGAGTTACTCACCACAGACTTTAAATTTCATTTGAGCCCTCAGAGGTCAGATTTTGCACTGAAAACACATTTAGGTGTGATTCAAAGCCAAATACTTCCAACCCTAACAATTTAAATTGTAGCTCAGGTATTAGAGATAATGGTTGCTTACGCTGAACTGTACATGCAGATGTTTTATGGCCTAGGCAAATGCCTGAGCTGCACTGCACCATTTTCAATACAAGTTGTTGTTGTTATTGTTAAGGGGAAGCTGGATGCATACATGTAAGAGAAGGAATAGAAGGATTACAGTGGGACAGTGGCTAGCTCTGCTGCCTCACAGCTCTGGGTTTGATTCCGCCCATGGGTGACTGTCTGTGTGGAGTTTGCACATTCTCCCTGTGTCTGCATGAGTTTTCTCCCACAGAGCAAGGACGTGCAGGTTAGGTGGATTGTCCATGCTCAATTGCCCCTAGTGTCCAGGGATGGGCAGGCTAGGTGAGGTAACCATGGGAAATGCAGGATTACAGGGTTATGGTGGGTCTGGGTTTTATGCTCTTCTGAGGGTCAGTGTGGACTCAATGGGCTGAATGGCCTGCTTCTACACTGTAGGGATTCATTGAATAAACTATGATGAAGGGGAACAATGCTTGTGTAGTCCATTGCACCAAGTGGCCTGTGATTTTGATGTAGGCTGTATGTATGAATCAAATATCCTTCTTTATCATCTACCCTTAAGGACTGCAGTGAAGTCAGCTCCAAATCATCAAACAGGGACGTCAGCTCATTCCCCACTGTGTGAGTTTACTCAGCATCCCGTGTTTATTTGGATGGACTGAACGATGACTCAGTTACAGATTCATATGTGGGCTGTGGGATCTGCCAACTGTTTAATTTAATCCTCAGCTTTGATAGATCACCAGCCAAGTGGAAAATTTTCTCATGAAAGCAGCTTCTATTAGGGTCCAGTTGTTAAAATGCAAGTTACGTCAACCAATGATGATTGGATCTATATTTGAGTTAAAGATTGCATCATTTTGTCCTTATCTATTTGTGAAGCACAAGGAACTCTTCTCGTTCTCGTACATCTCCCCCAAAAGTACACGCTGTCAATACTGTCTGATGGAACATATCTGGACTCAGAGTTCATTCTTCGTAGATTGAACAAAAGTTTACATATTCCTTGTGAATTTCTCTCTTTGGTATTTCATGTAATGTGGTTGGCTGATTATTTTTATTATCCATATTTTCCAAAGAGAGTGGGAAATAATTTGGAAAGTTTATTTGAGCTCCTTGGAGCAATGTACTGTAATCTGTGGTCGTAGAGTGAAAATGGAAAGTTGAGTATTTTCACTCTCAGGTCAGACTTTGAGTTAATAACTTAGAAATTCAATTAAATGGCAGAGGGGCAATTGTGGTGGTGTGGGGGCAGGAATTGGTTCAAAACAGGTTTCGATGCAGAGTGTCGCTGAAGTGACAATGGAATAGTGGAGCATGAGGCTCACAGTGCTGTATGAGATTCTCTTGGGCATGAGACAGGGACAGGATGTGAGACTAACCTGGGCACGATGGAGCATGGAGTATGGAAGAGGGCTAGACTGTGAGACATACGTGGAGATGGCAGACAGTGATGTTCAACTGGGTATGGAGGAGTGTCAGACTCACCTGGGCATAGAGCAGTGTGAGACTCACCTGGGCACAGAGCCGTGTCAGACTCACCTGGGCATAGAGCAGTGTGAGACTCACCTGGCCACAGAGCCGTGTCAGACTCACCTGGGCATGGAGGCTGAAACGTCAACTCTTCTGCTCCTTGGATGCTGCCTGACCTGATGTGCTTTTCCAGCACCACACTTTTCAACTCTGATCTCCAGCATCTGCAGTCCTCACTTTCACCTGGTCATGGAGCAGTGTCAGACTCACCTGGGTAAGGAGGAGTGTGAGACTCACCTGGCACAGAGCCGTGTCAGACTCACCTGGGTATGCAGCAGTGTCAGACTCACCTGGGCATGGAGCAATGTCAGACTCACCTGGGCAGGGAGGAGTATCAGACTCACCTGGGTACTGGGCAATGTCAGACTCACCTGGGCGCAGAGGAGTATCAGACTCACCTAGGTATGGAGCAGCATCAGTTTCATCTGGGCATGAAGCAATGTCAGATTCACCTGGGCACTGGGCAATGTCAGACTCACTGGGTATGGAGCAGTGTCAGACTCACCTGGGTATGGAGCAGTGTCAGACTCACCTGGGTACGGATGTATAAGATCCACTTTGGTATGGCAGAACATGAATGTTTGTAACTGGGGGGTAGGTCAGACCATGAGCTAACAGTTCTGTAATTCAATAAAAGCACAGAGAGGGAGGTGGGATAGATTATGGTATTGACCAGAAATAGTTTAAAACAGTTTTAACTGGTCAATTACTGAAGTTACAACAGCAGAGTGGAGAGTGGAGCCTGAGGCTCACTTGGGTGAGGTGAGATAGAGTGTGAGATTCACCTGGACACAGTATGGCAGCAGAGTGTGAGACTCACCTGGGCATGTTGGAGGGACAGAGTGTGAGGCTTAGATTAGATTTGTTACAGTGTGGAAACAGGCCCTTCGGCCCAACAAGTCCACACCGACCCGCCAACCACCTAGACCCATTCCCCTACCTAACCTACACATTTTATTTTGGACTGTGGGAGGAAATCAGAGCACCCGGAGGAAACCCACGCAGACACGGGGAAAATGTGCAAACTCCATACAGTCAGTCGCCTGAGGGTGGAATTGAACCCAAGTCTCTGGTGCTGTGAGGCAGCAGTGCTAACCACTGTGCCACTATGCCATTTACTTGGATAGATCAGAGTATGACTCCCACATGGGCATGCTAAACTCTGTGGCTTACCGGACTATGGAAATACTTGCGCTCACCTGGGCACAGTGGAGAGGCAGAGTCTGAAGCTCACTGTAATGGAGGACTGATTTCTGCATTTCTGAAGAAGAGTCACTCGACCTGAAATGTTAACTCTGATTTCTCCCCACAGATGCTGCCAGACCTGCTGCGATTTTCCAGCAGTTTCTCAGTTTTTATTTCAGATTTCCAGCATCTGCAGTTCTTTCAGTTTTTTTATCTGATAACATGCACTTTTCCATGCACATTGTAGTCTAGTGGTATAGTTACTGATGGGACAGGCTTCAACAGATCATATGTTTGGCCCAGAAATCTCCCCTACTGTTACTTGTCTGTTGTTGGTGTGTATTCAAAGGATTTAAACGTTGACACTCAACCTGTTTGGCTGCTTAATGAATTTACATTTCTGAGCCATCATATCCTGTGGGGTGTGGGACTCAAATTCAGAGCATGTGACTCAGAAGCAAAGCAATTCCCCATGTGCTTCCAGACCTTATATGAACTTAAGATAATTGTTGTACTTTGTACTCTATACCTTTACTTATAAAGTTCACATTCCCGTATACATTACTAACTCCTTTGTCACCCTGTACTAACAACTTCAAACATTTGTTACACCATTGTTTTATCTCTCTATCCTTGCAACCTCTTTTAAACTGCAACACGTAGTTCATTTTATTACTTCTTTTCCTGCCAAACTGTGCTGCTGTATGTTTCTCTGCAACAGGTTTTCCCTGCCATACATCTTTATGACAGAAATGAGGAGGAATTTCTTCTCTCACCTCCCCCCTCACTTCCATCCAAGGCCCCAAGGGATCCTTCCATATCCGTCACAAATTCACCTGTACCTCCACACACATCATCTATTGCATCCGCTGCACCCGATGTGGCCTCCTCTATATTGGGGAGACAGGCCGCCTACTTACGGAACGTTTCAGAGAACACCTCTGGGACACCCACACCAACCAACCCAACCACCCCGTGGCTCAACACTTCAACTCCCCCTCCCACTCCACCAAGGACATGCAGGTCCTTGGACTCCTCCATCGCTAGACCATAGCAACACAACGGCTGGAGGAAGAGCGCCTCATCTTCCGCCTGGGAACCCTCCAACCACAAGGGATGAACTCAGATTTCTCCAGTTTCCTCATTTCCCCTCCCCCCACCTTCTCAGTCCCAACTCAGCACCACTTTCCTAACCTGCAATTTTCTACCTGACCTCCCCGCCCCCACCCCCTCTCCAGCCTATCACCCTCACCTTGACCTCCTTCCACCTATCGCATTTCCAACTCCCCTCCACCAAGTCCCTCCTCCCGACCTTTTATCTTAGCCTGCTTGGCACACCCTCCTCATTCCTGAAGAAGGGCTCATGCCCGAAACGTCGATTCTCCTGCTCCTTGGATGCTGCCTGACCTGCTGCGCTTTTCCAGCAACACATTTTCAGCTCTGATCTCCAGCATCTGCAGTCCTCACTTTCTCCTCTAACATATGAGAGGTCTGTTCAAACGTTTGATAACAGCAGGGAAGAAGCTGTTCTTAAATCTCTCTTAGTACACGTTTTCAGACTTTTATATCTTCCGTCTGATAGAAGAGGGTGGAAGAGTGTATAACCAGAGTGGGAGGGGTCTTTGATGATGCTTTCCCGAGGGAGCAGGAAGTGTAGCAGAGGCAATGGATGGAAGGCTGGTTTGCATCACAGACTGGGCTGTGTTCACAACACTGTAATTTCTTGCAGTCCTGGGCACAGCATTTGCTGTACTAAGCTATGACGCATCCAGATAGGATGCTTTCTATGGCACATCTATTAAAAATTGCTAAGAATCATTGTGAAAATGCTGAATTTCCTTAGCCTTCTGAGAAAGTAGAGATGTTGGTATGCTTTCTTGACCGTAGCGACAATGTGGATGGGCAAGGATAGATTGATAGTGATATTTACCCCTAGGAACCTGAAGCTCTCAACCACCTCAGCATTATTGATACGGACAGGGTCACGTCCTCCAATCTGCTTCCTGAAGTCGATGACCAGCTCCTTCGTTTTGCTAACATTGAAGGAGAGATTGTTGTATTTACACCTCACCACTGAGCACTCAATCTCTTTCCTGTATTCTGTCTCGTCGTTGTTTAAGATCTGACCCACTACTGTGATGTCATCAGCAAAGCTGTAGGTGGAGTTGGGGCAGAATTTGGCCACACTGTCATGAGTGTATAAGGAATATAGTGAGGGGCTGAATACGGAGCCTTGCGGGATTATTGTGGGGATTGTTGCCTATTCTTACTGATTGCGTTCTGCAGGTTAGAGAGTTGCAGGGGTGGGCAGAGTCCTGGGTCTTTGAGTTTGGAGATGAGTTTGGAGGAACTATGGTGTTGAAGGCAGAGCTAAAGTCAATAAATAAGAGTCTGACACAAGAATCCTTGTTATCCAGATATTTCAGGGATGAATACAGGGCCAGAGAGATGGAGCCTGCCCACCACCAGAGATATATTTCCTTCCCCACCCCTATCCACTTTCCGTAAAGACCATTCCCTCCGTGACTCTTATCAGGTCTGCGCACCCCCACCAACCCACACACCCCTCCCGGCATCTTCCCCTGCCACACAAGAATTGCAAAACCAGCACCCACACCTTCCCCCTCACCTCCATCCAAACCCCCAAAAGACACATTATTTACTGTATCTGTTGCTCCCGATGTGGTCTCCTCTACATTGGGAAGACAGAACGCCTACTCGCAGAGTGTTTCAAACAACATCTCCAGGACTTTCACGAACCACTGTTCACAGGAAAAAACCATCTCCGGGACACCCACACCAACCAATCCCACCACCGAGCACTTCAACTCCCCCCCCCCACTCCACTAGGACATGCATGTCCTGGGCGTCCTCCATCGGCACACCCTAATCACCCAACACCTGGAAGAAGAACACCTCATCTTCCACATTGGGAACCTCCAACCCCATGGCATCAATGTTTCCTCATTTCCCCTCCTCAACCTTGCAACACAGCACTGCCCTCATGACCTGTCCATCTTCCTTCCCACCCTCCTCTCCGATGCATCACCATTACCCCCTCCTCCATCTACCCTGCACATTCTCATCTACCTTTCCCCCCCCCCGCCCCACCTCCCTCCCATTTATCTCTTCACCCCCTCAGCTCACAAGCCTCATTCCTGATGAAGGGCTCTTGCCTGAAATGTCGATTCTCCTGCTCCTCGGATGCTGCCTGATCTGCTGTGCTTTTTCAGCACCACACTCTCGACTCTGATCTCCAACATCTGCAGTCCTCACTTTATTTTATTACGACAGTAGGTGAGATGTAATGGGTCATGGCAATCTGGGAGGCTGGTGTCAATGTGTGCCATTATTAACATCTCAAAGCACTTCATTATACTCTGTAGCCTGTAACCCTTGATTCCCAGACTGACCAGGAACCTATCTATCTCAGCTTTTAAGTTCACATAATGACTCTCCCCCCACTGCTCTCTATGACAAGGAGTTCCAAAGACTCACAAAGCTTTGAGGGAAGGGATTTCTTCTCATTTCGGTCTTAAATTGGCGTCTGATCTCCCATCCTTCTTTCTCCATAGCATGGACCTCTGCTGCTGTACGTATTTCCACTCTGCTCCCTCCCCTGCAATGTCCCATGGCTTCGTCTCAGCTAATCCCCTGACGCTGTGTCCAGTTTGAGATCCTGAGGCACACTGGAGAGAGAGAAAGGCAGAAACGTGTCTGTGAATTTCCAATCCCAATACAAAGTCTGGGTCGAGCTAGGGTTGCCCACAAGGTTGTCGCCCCCCCCCACAGTCGATGTGCCCAGTGCTAAGCATTGGTGTGACTCATGCACTGAAGTGATGGAGAGAAGCCAAAAGAGAAAATGCTGGAAAATCTCAGCAGGTCTGGCAGCATCTGTCAGGAGAGAAAAGAGCTGGCGTTTCGAGTCTCCCTTTGCCAAAGCTGGAGAGAAGGATGATTCCAAACTGTTTTATTCAGGTTTGGGGAAAGATGGAATGATGCTGGATAAATAAATGATTGAATTGAGGCACTCGAGGCAGGATTGTTTCCACTTGAGCAATGTGGAAGGGATTAAGGCAAGAGAATGGTACTGCCATCAACTTCATTGAGAGACGGGCTGAAGGGTCTCTTTCAGCGCCCCGTTGTAATTGGTGCCTTGATTTTCTCAGTTGCTGACCGTTCAGCTTTCTGGAGTGTCTTGGAGGGGGCGGTGAGAACCAGCGAGTGAGCAGGCTGATGGAGTGCACGGTATTGCCCCCCCCCCCCCCCCAACACTCGCTCCTTCAGCTGAAATTGTGGCGATTGTCCTGTTGAAGGTGGCGGCGGCGGGGCGGAGAGTTAAACTGCTCCTGCTGCTGCTGGCCTTTGGTTCCCTGCAGCCCCTGTGTGACTGGCAATGCCCAGGATTTTCTGGGCTACTTCCTGATTGAGAGAGATCCCAGCCCCGCCCTGGATGTGCAGAAGCAGCAGCCGGTGACGTGAACCTCTCCTCCCGGAGCCTGTCAAAGTCTTGGCCAAGTGAGGGACATTGAACTGCATCTGTGTGTCTCTGTGTGTGTGGGGGGGAGAGAGAAGACGTGAATCTTGTGGAGTTGGTCTTCCAGCGTGACCAGTCTGCTTCCTTCCCTTCACCCCCGGGCCAGGTTATCCGGTAATGTGCTGAATCTTTAGTACTTTTTATTTTAAACAAACTTTTGGCACCGTGCTGCTTGCCTGATCCAGTAACCCTTTCGCTGTCCCTCGCTTGCTTGCTTTCTCGGCGGTATCTCACTGGGCTCTGAGCTCCCTGGTGCTGTGTCTGAATGGGATGAGCTGAGTGAGGAAGGCTGTTAACCTTCTCAAAGGATGTTTACAAGAAACGTGGCAATCAGCGAGGTATGTCAGACAGGAGCAAGAAATGCAGAGAGAGAGAGAGAAATAACAGGAGGATGTCATTCAGGCCATCGTTTTGGTTAGAATTTATCCAACCTAGTCCTACTCTGAGCTCCTAATTAGATTCCCTACAGTGCAGAAACAGACCCTTCGGCCCAATAAATCCACACCCACCCTCCGAAGAGTAACCCACCCAGACCCAATTCTCTCTGACTAATGCACCTAACTTTAGGCAGACGTTACACGGTGGTCTTTCCCCACCCGCGCCTTGGCGGCAGCTGCCCCAAGCTTCAGCGCGTCCCTCAACACATAGTCCTGGACCTTGGAATGTGCCAGTCTGCAGCACTCAGTCGGGGTCAACTCCTTCAGCTGGAAGATCAACAGGTTTCGGACCACCCAGAGAGCATCGTTCACCGACCTAACTAATGCACCTAACACTGTGGGCAATTTAACTGCTAATTCGCAGAGTACCTCATGTATTTTTTATTTAAATATGAGGGTTCCCCTTTTACCAACTTCACAGTCATTTGCACATCCTCTTGAGGGGAGAATATTTTTCATCTCCTCGCCAATCTTTCAGCAAAGAATGATTTTAGATCCATGCTGCCTGATTACTGGGCTCTGTGACTGGTAACTGATCCTTCCCATGTTGGGAAAACAAACCCCAGCCAATGGCCTTGTAACTTTCCTTTAAACCCTCTGGAGTACAATCACATCCTTCCTGTACTGTGGTGACCAGTCATCAGCCTGTAGCAATGCAACAATGTGACAATGACCAGATAATCTGTATTTATTTTAGTGATCTTGGTTGAAGGATAAATATTGTGCAGGATGCCCCAGGAGGATTTTATTGCTCTTTATCACATTTGCCGTTTAATGTCACATTTGGAAGAGAGCTGCTCCATCAGTGTTGATCTCCTTCAGATCTGCTTCAGCGCCTGTATACGTTCTTGTGCTCAAGTCCTCGGGAGTGGAGTTTGAACTCATGGCATTCTCTAACTTCGAGGCAAATAGCCTGTTGGATAATCTGAATGCAAAATCCTGCTGATGCTGGAAATAGAGAGATTAAATGCTGGAGTATTCAGCAGTGTCTGTGACGAAGCAATACTTCGCACTTGGTTGTAATGGTCATCTGGTATTGTCACTGGGCTAGGAATCCAGAGGCTCACGCTAATGTTCTCAGCAGAGGCTGTAATTTTAAATTGGATAAAATAGATCTGGAATTATTAAACTGGTCCGATAAGAACACTGTCAACTGTTGATTGTTGTAAAAAGAAATCAGATTTGGGTGGTATGGTGGCTCAGTGATTAGCAGCTACCTCACAGCACCAAGGACCTGGGTTCAACTCCAGCCTCAGGGCCACTGTCTGTGTGGAGTTTGCACATTCTCCCTGTGTCTGCGTGGGTTTCCTCCGGGTGCTCCGGTTTCCTCCCACTGTCCAAAGATGTGCAGATTAGCTGGATTAGCCTTGGGAAATGCCGGGATAGGGTCTGGATGGGATGCTGTTTGGAGGGGTAGTGTGGACCTGATGGGCCAAATGGCCTGCTTCCACACTGTTGGGTTTCTATGATTTATTAATATCCTTTACGGAAGGAAATCTTCCATCTTTACCTGGTCTGACCTACATGTGACTCCTGACATGTGGTTGACTCTTAACTGCTCTCTGGGCAATTAGGGGTTGGCAATAAATGCCAGCCTCAACAGTAATATCCACATCCCTTCAATGAATTTTTACAAACGTTGACATGAACCGGAACTCTACTTCCCCTCTCAGCAACTTTAGCAGAACTGAGAGCCGGTAAACCAAACAGCGCCTGGGTTGTAGGAATAGTCTGTCTAATAAACACGCCTTCACTGAAATTGCTTCAGGTAATATCAAGTTGAAGAATTGAGATGTAGATTATTTCATAAGTGTGGAAAGGCTTTGGAAATCTGAAACACAAAGGGATTTAGGATTTCTAGTTCAGGATTCTCCTAAAGTTCAGTTGGCAGGTAAAAGGGCAAATGCAATGTGAGCATTCACTTCAAGAGGTATTGAATTAAAAAAAAAAGATCTTGTTGCTGAGGCTATATAAGGCTTTGTTCAGGTTTGGAATATTGTGAGGAGTTTTGGGCCCAATATCTAAGAAAGGACATGTGGGCCTTGGAGGGTATCTAGTAGAGGTTTATAAGAATGATCCCAGGGATGAAGGGCTTGTCATATGAGCAGCAGTTGAGGACTCTGTGTCTGCGCTCAGAGTTTGGAAGGATGAAGGGGGATCTCATTGAAACTTGCAGGATATTGAGATGCCGAGATAGATTGGAGGTGGAGAAGATGTTTTCAGTAGGAAGAGAGACTAGGAATCAAGGGCACAGCCTCAGAGTGAAGGCATGATCCTTTAGAACTGAGATGAGGAGGAATTTCTTCAGATAGAGAGTGGCGAATCTGTGGAACTCATTGCTGCAGAAGTGTGTTTAAGGCAGAGATAACTAGGCTCTTAATTAGTAAGGGGATCAAAGGTTCTGGGGAAAATGTAGGAGAGTGGGGTTGAGAAACATGTCAGCCAATGGCAGAGCAGACTCGATGAGCCAAATGGCCTAATTCTGTTCCTGTTTCTTATGGTCTTATGGATTGTCAATTTTCAGAAATAGTGCTTATTCTCTTGCACACATGTCTGCAGAACTGGAATGGCTGCACATTTTTGAAAGATAAATGCAAACATGTACGCATGTGTTAAACGAGAGAAAACCACGTTTTGTACCTCAATATGCACTTGGGAGAGGCTTAAACAGACACTACATGTTTGTTCAAATTATTTTGGCAATGCTCAGAAGAAACTCAGCCCAACGTCACTGTTCGTATAGTGTTCTTCCTCTGGGACTGCAGGTGTGATCTGCAACTGCCTTCTCTTTACCAGAACTACGGGTCGAAACGAAATCTCACTGACTCACTTCTGTCCATGTGACATAATTCTGAATCATGGATATGTGAAATGGCATATGAATATGTCATTATACATCATCCCTGCCCCGTCCCATCTCCCTCTGTCCCTCTCTTTCCTGATTAGGAGGTCGCTGGTTCATTTCTAAGTTTGTGCTTTGTGGTTAAGGTCAGCAAGAGCAAGTGTTGGCTGCTGTAGTTTGCATCAATGTCTCTGGTTAGAGAAGCATTTGTTGCTTTCTGCTGCAATCCATTGATTTTCCACCACATCCCTGGTGTTGCAGACTGGCAAATTCCAAGGTTCAGGTCAGTGCTGAGGGACAGACTAAAGTCTGGGGCAGCTCCCACCAAGGTGCAGTGGGGAAAGACCACTGTCTAAGGCCTTTCTGCTGATGTTAAATGGAGGTCCCTTCAGTTATCAGACTCTCCTAGTGCCTCAAATACATGTAAATATAGTCTGGTTCAAGTAAGAGATGCCTTTTTTTCTTTGTATATAGTCAAATTCCAGTGTTTGTTT
Organism: Hemiscyllium ocellatum; assembly: GCF_020745735.1. NCBI lineage: Eukaryota > Metazoa > Chordata > Chondrichthyes > Orectolobiformes > Hemiscylliidae > Hemiscyllium > Hemiscyllium ocellatum. The sequence goes on from NC_083426.1 coordinate 46,062,301, forward strand.
GTTTCCTGATATGCTACTGTACAGAGCTGAACTGGTTTGTGACTATACATAAAGATTTTTTCTGCATAAAGTATATTTTGAAATGAGAAAAAAACATATCCCTGGTTGGGACACCGAGGACCAGCTACAACAGCTATGGGGAATAACACTCTGGCATTGCAAGTATTCACTCGCAAAGGAAGAGCAGTAGTTTTTCTGGAATTAATAGTGTGTGGCTGACACCACCTGGCACTGCTGTGTGCTGGAGAATGGACAGAAGCAAAAGGGAAGTAGAGGGGAGGAAACTGGAAGGCAGTGGAATGGGTGGAGAGAGGGATTGAATAGGAGTTGAATGTTATGGAAATAATTTAAAAGGGATCTGATTGGGTATATGAATAGGAATGGGGCAGGCGCTGACAGGTGGGACTAGATTGGGTTGGGATATCTGGTCGGCATGAACAAGTGCAGTCTGATTCTGTGCAGTACATCTCTATGACGATGACTATAAATAAGTATCCAAGACATAAGTGCAGTTTTAGACCACACTGAGCATGCACACTCCATTCCCATTAGATATAGTGTTGTGTTCAGTTTTTCAGTGCTTGAGAGTTTAATACCTGATCTATGTACCCTGCATTTGATTTTCTGAATCTGGGTGTTGATTGAAAAAAGGATAGGAAGGATATTATCAAGCTGGAGAGGTTTCAGAAGGGATTTACCAGAATGTTGCTGAGTATGGAAGGTTTGAATTATAAAGAGAGGCTGGATAGATTAGATTAGATTAGATTTACGGTGTGGAAACAGGCCCTTCAGCCCAACAAGTCCACACCGACCCGCCGAAGCGAAACCCACCCATACCCCTACATTTACCCCTTACCTAACACTACGGGCAATTTAGCATGGCCAATTCACCTGGCCTGCACATCTTTGGACTGTGGGAGGAAACCGGAGCACCCGGAGGAAACCCACGCAGACACGGGGAGAACGTGCAAACTCTACACAGTCAGTCGCCTGAGTCGGGAATTGAACTCGGGTCTCAGGCGCTGTGAGGCAGCAGTGCTAACCACTGTGCCACCGTGCCGCCCCAAAGGCGGATAGGATAGGCTGGGATCATTTTCACTGGAGCGTAGGAGGTTGAGAGGTGACCTGATTGAAGTTTACAAAATAATGAGAGGTATAGACAGAGTTGATGGTAGTTGCCTTTTCCCTAAGATGGGGAATTTCAAGACTAGGGGAAAGTTTCTAAAATGAAGGGTCAGAGATTTAAAAAAGTCATGAAATAAATTTTTTACACAGAGGGTGGTTCGAGTGTGTAATGAACTTCCTGAGGAAGTTGTGGACACAGGTACAATTATAATGTTTAAAAGGTATTGGGCTGGATACATGAATAGGAAAGGTTTGGAGGGATATGGGCCAGGGACAGTCAGGTGGGACTAGTTTGATTTGGGATGAAATTTGGCATGGACTGGTTGGACAGAAGGGTCTGTTTCGGGGGGTGCTCTAGGATTCACTGGCTCTATGACATCACAGAAATTGGAAGTTACTCGAAGGGGGACGGTAAAGAATTTGAAGCATTGTGTAAAACTCTTGTACATTTCCTTCACACTTAGAGACTAGTGCCTTGTCTGCATTGTCTGGAGACTAGTTGAATATCTAAAATACACAGCACTGAGCACTCCCTTTCGTGGCTTACAGTGTGTTAGAATCACACTCTCTTATCTTGCCTTGTACAATCTTAGTCAATATCACCAACATTGGGAAACATTAGACTCACCACTTTGCTGTGTGTTTGTAAATGGTGAAACCAGCTTATTAACTCATGCTGGAGCACAGTTCACCAGAGTCTGTGGGTGTAAAGAGTGAATGCCAGCTATTCCACTATTGAGGCATCATAGCCAGTCAAGTACTGTGGCAGAGGGAAGACTGAGGTGGAGATTTCAGAATATCCCTGGTTGGAAGCACACCATCCCAGTAAGGAATGGTGCACGTTACTCACAAGAACATGGTAAGAATTTTGCGATGCCTTCCCATGATGACCTGGTAAATACCCACTGCTGGGAGTACGGAATTGACCTTTGGTATCTGTGGATGTCAGGTAAGACAGTGAGGCTCTTCACTGTTAAATGTTCTGCGCCCTCACTCCTCTGGGCTGATAAACATAACCAATTATGTTTGGGGTTGGTAAGTCTGGTTGATTGAACAGCTGGGTTGCAATGCAGAGTGACACCAATTCAATTCCCACACTGGCTGAAGTTACTACAAAGGTCCTGGCTTCTCAACCTCACTCCTAACCTTAAGCACGGTGACCCTTGGGCCAAAATCGCCATCAGTCATCACTTTGTAGTGAGAGAGCAGCTCTACAGTCTGTTCATTACCTTGCAAGTTAGCTCAATAAACAGTGCAACTTATTGTTTCCTTTGGGAACTGGCATTTCTAGGACAACTGAAATGTGTGTAGGCCATTCAACCATTAGAGCAGTTCCGTCATTTAGTTAGATCATGGCTGACCTGATCTTAACTGATTAAGGTGCTTTGGATCCAGAGCTCTTTTCGAACAGAAAGGTCAGACTTAGCATTCATTCTCAACTGTGAGAGCTCTGAAAATACTGAATGGACTCTGTCACTAGCTGTAACAGTTTTAGATACAGCTGACCTTTAGCAGGAGGTAAAACTAAACGCAGAATGCCTTGGGGTCACAGCTGGGTGACCTTACCACAGGACTGAGCTTGACTGCTGGAAGAGTTGTCCTGGAGTCAAGAATCATTCCCATGACTTGTGAAACATGGCTGGAAGAAGGACACATTTTGTCAAAGCGCGTTATCTCCCACTCGCCAGGACTACTAATCGGAATGGCAATTAGAGGGGAAAGTTAACAGTTATACCACAAGAGAGGAGAGTGTTGGCAAGTGGATTTTGACTGACAGAGACATTGTCATAGAGAACATTGGTTGGTCCCTTGAATTGATATTCTTGTGAATAATCCTGGTGAGTTCAAGGTAGAAACACCAATAAAACGTCTTTTTTCAGCAATACTGAACCCTGAAGCAATCTATGCCCTCCTCAGGAAAAGCTGCCAACTAAGCCTTGCAAGTTATATTCATGTTACAGGAGTGCCAGGTAATTACTATCTCCAACAAGAGAGAATCTAACCATCCTCCCTCGTAAAAGGCATCTGTTTGGATACCTGAATAGGAAGGATTTAGAGGGATATGGATCAAATGCTGGCAGTTGGGACGAGATTAATTTAGATTACTTACAATGTAGAAACAGGCCCTTTGGCCCAACTAGTCCACACCGACCCTCCAAAGAGCACCCACCCAAACCCATTCCCTTACATTTACCCCTTCACCTAACATTACAGGCAATTTACCATGGCCAATTCACCTAACCTGCACATTTTTGGACTGTGGGAGGAAACCAGAGCACCCAGAGGAAACCCACACAGACACAGGGAGAATGTGCAAACTCCACACAGACAGTTGCCTGAGGCGGGAATTGAACCCCAGTCTCTGGTGCTGTGAGGCAACAGTGCTAACCACTGTGCCACCATGGACAAGTTGGACTGAAGGGTCTGCGTCTGTGCTGTACAACTCTGTGATTATGCTTAACATTGCTGAATCCTCCAATATCAACATTCACGGGGTAACACTTTCTCTTTGTTACTCATTCATGGACGTGGTGTCACTGGCTGGCCAGCAACTGTTGCCTGTTCCTAGTTGCCCTTGAGAAGGTGATGCTGAGCTTCATTCTTGAACTGTTGCATAAATGTGCACTGAGTTGTCCTTAGGGAGGGATTTCAGGATTTTGACCCAGCGACACTGAAGACCAGCGAAATATTTCCCAGTCAGGATGGTGAGTGGTTCAGATGGGAATTTGCAGGTGGTGGTGTTCCCATGTATCAGCTACCTTTGTCCTTCTAGATAGAAGTGGTCCTGGGTTTGGAAGTTGCTGTCTGAGGAATTTGTGGTGAATTTCTGCCATGTGTGTTGTAAATTGTCCACTCTGCTGCTACTGCGTGTCAGTGGGGGAGGAATTGGATGTTTGTGGATGTGGTGCCGATCAAACAGGCTGCTTTGTCCTGGATGGTTGTTGGAGCTGCACCAGTCCAGGCAAGTGGGGAGTATTCCATCACAGTTCTGACTTGTGCCTTGTAGATGGTGGACAGGCTTTGGGGAGTCAGGAGGGGAGTTACTCGCCACAGTATTCCAAGCCTTTGAACTGCTTTTATAGTCACTGTGTTTATGTGGTGAGTCCAGTTGAGTTTCTGGTCAATGGTAGCCCCAAAGATGTTGACAGTAGGGGATTCAGTGATGGTAACAACACTGAATGTCAAAGAATGATGGTTAAATTGACTCTTGTTGAAGATGATTATTTGTGTGGTGTGAATGTGACTTGCCATTTGTCATCCCAAGCCTGGATATTGTTCGGATCTTGTTGAATTTGAAGATGGGCTGCTTCAGTATTTGAGGAGTTCTGAATGATTAGATTACTTAGTGTGGAAACAGGCCCTTCGGCCCAACAAGTCCACACCGACCCGCCGAAGCGCAACCCGCCCATACCCCTACATTTACCCCTTACCTAACACTACGGGCAGTTTAGCATGGCCAATTCACCTGACCCGCACATCTTTGGACTGTGGGAGGAAACCGGAGCACCCGGAGGAAACCCACGCAGACACGGGGAGAATGTGCAAACTCCACACAGACAGTCGCCTGAGGCGGGAATTGAACCTGGGTCTCTGGTGCTGTGAGGCAGCAGTGCTAACCACTGTGCCACCGTGCTGCCCACCATGAACAATGGTGCTGAACATTGTTCAATCATGGCAAATATCCCCTGACCTGCTGATGGAGGGGAGGTTATTGATGAAGCAGCTGAAGATGGTTGGGCCTAGGACACTACCCAACCCTGGAGAGTTGTCCTGAAGCTGAGATGACTGACCTCCAACAACCACAACCATCTTCCTTTGTGCCAAGTATGACTCCAACCGTTGGTCAACAATTGACCACAAAATGGACTGAACTATCTAAATACTGTGGCTACAAGAATAGGTTGCTGTGTTGAGTAGCTCACTTTTGATCACCAAAGCCTGTACACCATTGACAAGGCACAGGTCAGGAGTGTGATAGAAACCACCTGCCTGGATCAGTTCTGCTGCAAAACTGAGAGCATGTCAAAGGCTAGTAAGTCTTCTGGCTTCTCTGACGTACTTGACAATATCAATCCATCAACCAACATCACATTGTGCGATCTTGCTGTGCACAAAATGGCTGCCTTGTGCCCTCAATGACAACAGTGACCTTCAGAAGTCCTTTGTTGGCTGTGAAATGATTTGCGACATCCCAAGGTCCAATGCGATACAGAAGGGGACTGAAGGCGTCACTTAAAAAGAGAAAAACTAGGAGCAGGAGGAGGCAATTCAGCTCCTCACGACTGCTCCACCATTTGATGCGATCATGGCTGATCTCAATTCGTCCACATTTTCTGCTCCATCGTCCTTCAATCCATTACTAATTAAATATCTGTCTATCTCCTCAAATTTACTCAATGTCCCAGCATCCACTGTACTCTATAGTAGTGAATTTTATAGATCCATGGGCCTTTCAGAGATGTAATTTCTCCTTGTCTCCATCATGAATCTGTTATCCCCTTCCACCAACTTATGGCCTGTTGCTGGAAGTGGAGCAGTGACTAACAACCAGGAGATTCTTCAACCACAGCGTCTCCACCTCAGAGCTGAATAGATGGCAGGGATGGATGGTGGAAGTCCAGCTGAATGGTTAGGCGTGAGCTAAAATGCTTTGGACCGCACTAACAAATAGTGCCCAGGGGGTATAAGCTAAAGAGAGCAACATACTGCAGATGGTGGAAATCTGAGTTCAGCGGAGAGGCCAGAATCTTTCTTCTTCGAGCCAAGAAAGTTAGGAGAAGATTTGACAGGCGTGTTCAAAATCATGAGTGGTTTTGAATTCATAAAAAGAAACTGTTTCAAATGGCAGAAAGGTCAGTAGCCAGAAAACATAGATTTAGGATGACTGTCAAAAAGAGGTGGCAGGGGGCGATCTTTTATTTTACTCACATTGGACAGTGAGTTGGCATCAGTTGCCTGGAGGGCTGGTAGACGTAGATCTCAACTAATTTTCAGAAGAGAATGGAACACATAGAAAACAAGATTGCATTTATACAGTGACCATCAGATATCTCGAAGCACTTTGTAACTGATGAAGTCCGTTTATTTTTAAATGTGGAGTGTAAGGAAGTGGCAGACAGAAGGCTGGAAGAAGACAGCAAGCTGGGCAGCATCAGGAGGTTGAGAAGTCGACGTTTCGAGTATAACCTTTCTTCAGGAAGTGCAGCTGCCTGTATAAGTTCCCACTAATAGTGGTAATGACCAGGTAATCTGTTTTTGTGCTTTCGAACGAGGGATAAGTATTGGCCAGGACACCAGGGAGACTGCTATGTTCTTCAAAATAGTGGCATGGGGTCTTTAGTATCTGCTAGAGAGGGTGAAAGGCATTTCCCATGGATCACCCACCTAAGCTGCACATCTCTGCACTGTGGGAGGAAACCTGAGCACCGGAAGGGAACCCACACAGACAGGGGGAGAATGTGCAAACTTCAGGTAGATAGGATAGTGGAGAAGGCGTTTGGTATGCTTTCTTTCATTGGTCAGGATATTGAGTACAGGAGTTGGGAGGTCATGTTGCAGCTGTACAGGACATTGGTTAGGCCACTGTTGGAATATTGCGTGCAGTTCTAGTCTCCTTTCTATTGGAAAGATGTTGTGAAACTTGAAAGGGTTCAGAAAAGATTTACAAGGATGTTGCCAGGGTTGGAGGATTTGAGCTATAGGGAGAGGTTGAATAGGCTGTGGCTGTTTTCCCTGGAGCGTCAGAGGCTGAGGGGTGACCTTATAGAGGTTTATAAAATCATGAGGGGCATGGATAGAATAAATAGACCAAGTCTTTTCCCTGGGGTTGGGGAGTCCAGAACTAGAGGGCATAGGTTTAGGGGGAGAGGAGAAAGATATAAAAGAGACCTAAGGGACAACTTTCTCACACAAAGTACATGGAATGAGCTGCCACAGGGAGTGGTGGAGGCTGGTACAATTGCAACATTTAAGAGGCATCTGGATGGGTATATAAATAAGAAGAGTTTGGAGGGATATGGGCCAGGTGCTGGCAAGCAGGACTAGATTAGGTTGGGATATCTGGTCGGCATAGACAAGTTGAACCAAAGGGTCGGTTTCCATGCTATATATCTCTGTGACCCTACACAGATAGTTGCCCGAGGGCAGAATAAAACGCAGGTTCCTAGCACTACAAGGCGGCAGTGCTAACCACTCAGCCACTGTCATGGTGAGACATTAGCCTGCATCTCCAAAGCATTAGCCACAACCTCTGGATCATTAGTTCAGTAATATTAGCACTCCACCACTGTCTCCCTCTGCTGCTTTCAGTACTCTGTTCATTGTTCCCAAAAGCAGTTGTGTTGACTTCCTGTTCATATCTCGGAAATGTATCTGAATCCAAGAACAAACATCTAAATAAAACAAAAGCAAAGTACCAAAGAAGCTGCAAGTCTGAAATAAAATGGAAAATGCTGGGAATACTCAGCAGGTAGCATCTGTGGAGGAGCAACAACAGTATTGATTTCAGGATGTTGACCTTTCACCAGCACCAAGGAAACAGCACCTCGTTCAGGTCCAAACAAGGTGTGTCCCCTTTAAATCATTCCCATCAGCAGTGCGGAGGTACACTCCAGTTCTGAAGGAGATTCTTAATGCACTCCAGCCACTGCAGACCTGCTGAGATTTGTGCTTCCTGTGTCCGTGTAGGATTACAATTTGTCCTCCAGTAACATGATTACAAACAGGAAAGTAGTGTCACTCGAAACCATATCAATATTCTGAATGAAATCTGTGAGATACTGACAATGAGCCAGTGTGAGAGCAGCTCATTTTTTCCACAGTCTATAGTTGTGACTTGCAGGAAAAGATTTAAAAGAGACCTGTGGGGTGACGTTTTCACACAGGGTGTGGATATATGTGGAATAAAGTGCTAGAGGAAGTGGTAGAGGGGAATACAATTACAACATTTAAAACACTTTTGGACAGGTACATGATTACACGATATCTGGTCGGCATGGACAAGTTGAATTAAAGGGTCTGTTTCCGTGCTGTTCCTCTCTGACTATATGAAACAATGTGGGCCAAAGACAAGCAAATTGGACTCGTTTCATTTGACAAACTTGGTCGGCATTGACAAATTGAACTGAGGAGTCTGTTTCTGGGCTGTATGACTCTGTGTTGCACTCAGACATTAACAGGAAGAGGGTGTGGGGCAGGAAATTGAGGGGCACTTTTTACTAGCCCCAGAAGTGTGTAGGAGAAATGTCATTAACGGATTAATTCTAAACCAGAAGTCCAGGCAGTTGGCTATTGGATGTAGTCTATAGAAGTCTATCCAAGGTCATTGCCAACCAGGTCAGGTATGCTCTGGAGTTGAGGATTCACCCCAATCAGACCAAGCAGTACAAGTCAGGAAGGGTTCAGAGAACCTCATGTTACTTGGGCTGCAACTGGGGAGGGAAATGGGGGCTTGGGGAGTGGTGGGAGTGGGGGCAGATGGGGTGGGATGCTGTTGACAGGAAAAGTCCTTTGACAGAAAACTGCGCAGCTACATGGTGGACGTGCTGTCCATAATGGGAAGGGAATGTGCAATTGGGTCCAACTGCACAATGCAAACATTAGCAACACAGTTACAATCAGTCAGAATGCTAGATGCACTAACCTCAAGACAAAGGGGCAGCATTATGCTCAAAATCAGCTTCATCCTGATGTCTACCTTCATGTGTAGTTGAATCTCACAGTGCAAAGATACTCAGTACACAACCACCATTGAGTTCATACCTGGTCCTGGTTTGCAAAAGGTGGGTCTGGTCACTTTGTTGTCAAAAGTTCCAAGCAGTTGGACCTCTAGTCCCTTAGGGGGAACATTATGCAAAGAAAGATTAGATTAGACTTACAGTGTGGAAACAGGCCCTTCGGCCCAACAAGTCCACACCGACCCGCCGAAGCGCAACCCACCCATACCCCTTACCTAACACTACGGGGAATTTAGCATGGCCAATTCACCTGACCCGCACATCTTTGGACTGTGGGAGGAAACCGGAGCACCCGGAGGAAACCCACGCAGACACGGGGAGAATGTGCAAACTCCACACAGTCAGTCTCCTGAGGCGGGAATTGAACCCAGGTCCCTGGCGCTGTGAGGCAGCAGTGCTAACCACTGTGCCACCGTGCTGCCCTTAAAGATCTGAGACTACAAGTGATGAACCCTCACAATGCCATTTGGGAGGGATTTTTAGCCAGTGATAGTGAAGAAATGGTAACATAGCCCTCACACAGCACTGGATTTGGAGGAGAACTGAAAGGTAATGGTGTTTCCAAATATCTGCCTTTGTCCACCATTGGTCAGCATGACCATGAGGGACCCTGTCAGAGGGCTCCCTCAGCAGATTGCCAATGTCATTTGGAAGGATGTCTCACAGCCAAAATTTGCAAACAAAGGCCAAGCTGTAGCTTGAATACTGATGGGGTAGACCTTTCCCCTCAGATCCTTTCTTCATGTCTGCAGTCTCTGCACATTGCCTTCAAGGTGGCCATGATGGCAAACAGATCATTGTCTACCTCCTTGTGGAATGTGCCTTTGTAAAGGAGCCTGGATGCTATGGTTTTTGTCAAGGTACGTCCAGCTCTGTAATGCAGGACTCTGTGCTTTAGGAACTGTTCCTGGGACACCCACTGAGACAAACACCAATTGTTCCTGGAGGACCATGAATTCAGTGAAAGATGCTCTTTGGTCTGTCCAAAACCTGCTTGCCTGAACCAAATGTTGCAAACTGGTTCAGTCCAAGGTCCAGGACTTTGTGCTGAGGGACACACTAAAGCTGGGAGCAGTCGCAGGAGAGGTACACTGGGGAAAAACCATCCTTGAAGGCCTTTGAGCTGAGGAACTAGAAACGGCCAAACCCCTGAGGTGATGTTCCTTGGGAAGATGTGAAGAATCACGAATAATGAAACAGTTTTGAGGCAGAGTGGAACATGGTGTAGAGAGAAATATTTATGTTCATTCCATGTTGCATACCTTTCACTTGGAAGTGTTTTGCCCTTGGGCTGTGTTTTTGACATGACATGTGTTTTGCAAATATTAAGAATAAAGCAATTATATTGAGGCACTTTAAGTTTGGAACATGTTGTATACGGACAAGTTGAGTTTAATTGCAAATATTTCTTTTTATTTACCCCCCAAGATTTTGGGTGTGATTGGCTGGCCCAGCACTAATTGTATGTTCTTTACCGTTCTGGTAAATGGGATGGTGAACTGCCTTCTTAAACTGCTGCAATCCATGGGGTGTTATACAGTCACGATGCTCTTAGGGAGGGAGTTCCAGGATTTTTAACTAATGATAGTGAAGTTAATATTGCTCCAAGTAAGCATTGTCTATGACTTGGAGCAGGTGGTGGTGTTTCTAAGTATCTGCCTTTGTGTCTCTCGGAGGTAGAGGTCAATGGTTTGGACAAGGCTGTATTGAGGAAACTTGCTGGGTTTTGTGTTACTTCTACTGGGTGGTACACACTGCTGCCTGCGTGTGCTGGTGGTGAAGGGTGTTCATGTTGAAACTGGTGGATGGGTGTCAATTAAAGGCCTGCTTTGTCTTGGATGGTATTGAATTTCTTGAGTGTTGTTGAACCAGCACTCATCCAGGCAAGTCCATCACACTCCTGACCATCAGATGGGGGACAGGCCTTGGGGAGTCAGGGGGTGAGTTACTCATCACAATATTCCCAGGCTCTGACCTGCTCTTTCAAGTGGAAACGTTTTGAACTGTATTTTGACCGATTTTACATATAAAGTATATTTTACGGAAAAAAAATGAAGATACAATATGAGACTGCTGTGGTCTACCAAGCATGCAATTTGGAAGGTTTTCAGTATGTTAGCCTTTATCATGAGGTTTTCAGTAAAAGAGTAAAGTCATCCTGCTGCGATTGCGGAGAGAGATTGCACCGAGTATTACCTGCAGTTCTGGTCCTCCTGTCTCAGGAGGATATGTTTGCCGTCACAGGAGTACAGGACAGATTTGTCAGACTCATTCCTTGGTTGATTGGACTGCGTGATGAGGATGGGCTTGTTTTTGTCCAGAGTTTAGAATAATTAGAAACTTACAAAATTTGAAAAAGACCAATCAGGGTAGGTGCGGAAAGAATGTTTCCCCGGGGCTGTAGGATCTAAAACCAGGGACACAGGCTCAGCACTAAAGGCAAGTTGTTTCGGATTGAGATGGGGAGAAACTCTTTCTCTCCCAGGGTGGTGAATCGTTAGAGTACTCTGCTTCAGAAGACTAGAAATTCAGTTAATAACCAAGTCTAGGGCAGAAATTGATAATTTCCTAATTAGTTAATGATATCAAAGGAGACCGGGACAATACAAGAACAGTGCTTTCAGGTAGATGATCAACCTAGATGGTCTAGAATGGCACGCTTGTTTTGAGGGGCTGAATGGCCTTCTCTTCTCCTATCAGAGAAAAACAGTTTGAGCTTAGGTTCCACAGGTATGTGGTGGAAGTATAGAGGATTGGTGCAGCTTATGACCCTGGGGCACTCATGTGTAGTGGATGAGTTACGTGTTCATGGTTATGTCTACCATGTGCAATTTGGAGGTGCTGGTGTTGGACTGGGGTGTACACACAGTTAAAAATCACACAACACCAGGTTATAGTCCAACAGGTTTAATTGGAAATACACCAGTTTGACAGTCACCTGATGAAGGAGCGTCGCTCCGAAAGCTAGTGTGCTTCCAATTAAACCTGTTGGACTATAACCTGGTGTTGTGTGATTTTTAAATGTGCAATTTGCACTGTATTGAACTGACAGAAAGAGCACAGAATCTGAGAGTGAGGTTTCGGTGGGGGAGGGTTTGGACAGTATTGTAAGTCCCACTCCACTGCCAGATGTTCAGTAGAATGCAGTGGAAAACCAGAATGGGATTTTGATTTTTTTTTGTCTGACTAAGGGATATCTGAGAGGCATTTCCAAGTCAAGGCTCCATCATAACATGAGGTAGAGATGGCAGACACGAGGTTGTGTGTGAAATTAAACTGGGGGTCCTGCTACAGTATGTAAACCCCAATAGAGCATAGCTGCAGAGGGTAGAGCAGGACTATACTGTTCACTTCAGCATCAGTGATCCAGGAAGGAAAAATTAAACCAGGTCATTGCTCCTCATCACTGCCAGGTGATCCCTGCTGACATGGGAAAGATGTCGGGCTAGAATTGAGGTTGAATTTAAGCTCATCTTTGGCCGTTGGTCACATTTCTCACCATCCAGATTCGTGCGTGTGGAGCACATTCTTCGGTCTAGATACAGATCTTGTGTTTCCTTTGAAGCTGCCTCACGCGGTTGAACCCACAATCCTGTCAGTTCACTAAAATAACTGAAGTGGATACTATGGCATTCATGTGTGGTTTTCTCAGTGTCATCCACCCAGCAGAAAGATGTGCCAGAATTTCCTCTCCTCGCTGTGCCAGGCTCTGCGTTTCAAGCTTTTTCAGTGCGAGGTGTGATGAGCTGTCGTAATGCTGTTGCATTCAGTGATGCATCTTGGTCTGGCTGGTAAGCTGGGTTTAGATCTTGCCTGCTGCTGAGAGGTTTAAAGTGAAAATGTTGCTTGTGATAATCATGTATTTGCAGTGGGATGTGTGATAGAATGTTTTGGCACCTCTTGCAAATGTTTGAAAGCTACAATGGCAAAGGTTAGCTTTTTTGATAGCATAAATGGGAGACTTACTAGCACCAGCTTTGCAATGACAAAAGAAACATTTGTAAGGAAATTGGAGAGCGGTGTAAGCATTATAGAGCTGTTGAACTTTAATTACCCACAGAGACTGGAATAATGCTGGTGTTAAGGACAGAAAGGGAGCAAGTGTTCTTAGGTTATGTTCTGGAGAAATTCTTATAGTTTACGTGTCCACCCCAACAAGAAAAGAGGTGGAGCTAGACCTGGTCCTTGGGAATGTCACAGGCCAGATAGATCAAGTGGGAATAGGGGAACGTTTAGGAGACAGTGATCATAAGGTTTAGGATGACATTAGCAAATACAAGAACAAAACTTCTGGAAGTGGCAGCTTACCTGCCACGTTGTACAGTATTCCACTCCGTGTAACTTGATTGGCCAGGATCTTCTGGAGCTGTATGTGCTTTCTGGCAGGTACCATGTGCGAATGCATGAGGAAAGGTATCATCACCCTCATCTACAAGTGGAATGGGGTTAGAGAGGAAATCAGGAATTGGTGACATGGGCTCAGATCTGCTCTGGGATCAGTGAGTCACCCTGACCAAACCTGTACGATTTCTGAGATCTTTGCTCTCCTCAGAGATATGTACAGGACAGTGGGGTGGATATCTGCCTCATTAGCCTGGACCAGGAGAAAGCCTTTGACAGGATATCGCACATGCAAGTGTGGGAAGTGGTATCTAAAATAGGCTTTGGGAAGGGAATCTGCAAATGGATCTGTCTGCTGTACACCAACATCGTGAGTGCAGTTTCAATCATTGGGTGGGAATCAGAAAGCTTCCCGCTCAGATCCGGAGTCGGCAGGGCAACACACTCTCTCCTGCCTTGTTTCTGTGTTGTATAGAGCCTTTTGCTGAGTCCGTCAGGAAGGGTGTGAGCCTGAGATGGGTGACTATTCCAGGGAGCAGAAGCCTGTAGGTCAAAGCCTCCCTGTACATGGATGATGTTGCTGCTTTCTGCTTGATCTGCTGTCAGTGCGCAGACTCATGAGTGTCTGTGACCAGTTCAAACTGGCCTGGGGAGCCAAGGTAAACCAAGGCAAGAGGGAGGTCATGGTCTTTGGGAACGGGGCTGACTGATCCCTTATCCCCTTCATTGTCAAGTTAGATGACCTGAAGGTGCTGGGAATATGGTTCCGAGGGACCAGGTCATATACAAAAACTTGCGACGTGCGTATCACCAAGGTGAGGCAGAAACTGGGCCTGTGGGAACACTGCTCACTCTCCATCGCAGGTAAATGCCCGGTCATCAGATGTGAGGCATTCTCTCTGTCATTCTACATAGTGAAAGTTTGGCCCATTCCCCGACCCTATGCTGTTGCAGTCACCTGAACCATCTCCCACTTCATCTGGAGCTTGAGGTTGAGTGGTATGTGCAGGGACACCATGTACAATCTCTGACAGAAGAGGGAAGAATGTACCCAATGCTGCCCTCATCCTGATGCCACCTTTGTATGCAGCTGCCTCAGTCTAGGTATTTGGACCATTCCATATCATCTGTTCTTCATGGAGAAATTTACAAAGGAAAACACCCTTGACCACAAGTTCATCAGGAAGTGGTCAGCACGTAGCATCCGCAAGACCCTGCGGGGAAAGGAGAGGGTGGATCCTGCCACGTGGTTCCCTGCCTCATTACCAGAACGTTCCAACAAGCACCAAGACATTGCTTAGCTGGTGGTGAGAAGGCCACTGCCTGTTAGATCCTTCACGTAAAACTGGTCTGTCTGTGCCACTGTAGGCTGGCCTTGAAGCAGTTCTGGGGCCGAGAGACTGTCGCACGTCTCCTTCTGGAATATTCTCTTGTAAAGAAGGCCTGGAGTGAGATGCAGGGTGTTTGTCAAGGTTCGTCCCAAGCAGCTCTGTGATGCAGGACTCTGTGCTCCCTGATCCGTTCTAAGGGACACGCACAATGATAAACATCAACTGCATCTGGGGGATCTTAAACTCAATGAAAGACAGTCTTTGGACTGCCCGAATCTTGATGGTCTCCCAGAGCAAGGGGTTGACCCTGACTGAGGGTTGCAGACTGGCACATCCCGAGGTCTAGGACTACGTGCTGAGGAACACATTAAAGCTTGAGACAGCTGCTGCCAAGGCGCAGTGGGGAAAGACCACCATCTAAGGCCTTTCTGCCCTGATATCCCAAGTGTCTATTTACTTATAGAACCCAATGTCGTTTGTATTGAAATATAAATCATTTCTGTTCATATTTAGTAAATGTCCCAATCTTACATTTGAATGTATTGAAGGCAAAACATTCAACGTCATCAGAACCTCTATTTAAACACCTGTCCCTAGAATTGAATGCTGTGGCTGCTGTGTATTTAACCATTCAGAATGCTTGTCTTGACCATCTAGAACAGGGCTTACCAAAACGGAGCTTGGAATATTGCTTGCAATTATAAAGTCATAGAGTCATAGAGATGCACAGCATGGAAACAGACCCTTCAGTCCAACCTGTCCATGTGGATGTGTTGTGAAACTTGGAAGGGTTCAGAAAAGATTTACAAGGATGTTGCCAGGGTTGGAGCATTGGTGACTTATAGAGAGAGGCTGAGTAGACTGGGGCTATTTTCCCTGGAGTGTCAGAGCTAAGGGGTGGTCTTATAGAGGTTTATAAAATCATGAGGGGCATGGATAGGGTAAACAGACAAGGTCAATCCTTGGGGTAGGGGAATCGAGAACTAGAGGGCATAGGTTGAGGATGAGAGGGGAAAGATAGAAAAAGGACGTAAGGGGCAACGTTTTCATGCAGAGCAGGGAGAGGGGAGAATGAGCTGCCAGAGGAAGTGGTGGAGGCTGGTACAATTACAGCATTTAAAAGGCACCTGGATGGCTATATGAATAGGAAGGATTTAGAGAGATATGGGCCAAGTGCTGGCAAATGGGACTAGATAAGGTTGAGATATCTGGTCGGCATGGATGAGTTGGACCAAAGGGTCTATTTCCGTGCTGGGCATCCCCATAACTCTATCTAAGAATACAATGGTCAAATGTAAAATTTGATTTTTTTAAAATTGGATTTTCAGTAATGATAGACTTGGATTGTTTTGTAATGTGCGCTTAAATAATTTGCGAAAAGAGTGTATTTTTGCCAAAAGAAATCCAGTTTGAGAAATGTAGTATTTAGCTCCGTCTGTTTCTGCTTACATTGTGTTGCCATTGCAGACTATTGTCTACATTGCTGAATCGTGTTTGTGGGTAGGACCAGCTAAAGGAAGCCTGCCCTGCTGAGAGGTTAATCCCAACAAATGGAAATTATCTAAAGATGGATCTTGAACATTTCAAGTGATGAGGCTGTGACTGTTCCCATTGACTTGGTAGCTCAATGGTTAGCCTCACAGTGCCAGGGACCCACGCTTGATTCCAGCCTTGGGAGACTGTGTGTCTGTACGGAGTTTGTACATTCTCTGTGTGAGTTTCCTCCGGGTGCTTTGGTTTCCTTGCACAGTCCAAACATGATGTGGAGGAGCCTGTGTTGGACTTGGGTGGACAAAGTTAAAACCCGCACAACACCAGTTTATAGTCCAACAGGTTTATTTGAATGCATTAGCTTTTGGAGCGCTGCTCCTTCATCAGGTGGTCAATGATTGAATCTCAGCACTCCCAAAGCTAGTGCTTCCAAATGAACCTGTTAGACTATAACCTGGTGTTGTGTGATTTTTAACTTAGTCCAAAGATGGGCAGGTTAGGTGGATTGGCAATGCTGAATTACCCATAGTGTCCAGGAATGCGTAGGGTAGCTGGAGTAGCCATGGGAAATGCAAGGAGAGGGTATTGGGGGTGGGTCTGGGTGGGATGCTCTTCAGAGGGTTGGTGTGGACTCAGTGGGCTGAATGGCCTGCATCCACACTGTAGGGATTCTATGGCAGCTTGTTCTAGTGTGGGATTGAGCTTGTGATGAAAGACTGTTCATACACTCGCTTAGAAACAGTTGGTTTAAGTGTGTGACAACTTTGTGTTTTGTTATTGGCTGAACAGTTCTCCAGTATTTTAAGAGATTGTTGCTTTATTTGACTCTTTGTCCTGCATCCTTTTAATGATACCTTTGTCCCTTATTTCTAGGGTGGCTGTAGAAGAGCTGAGCCAAGGAGACTCCCTTAGCCTATGTATTTTGCTCTCCTTCTACCTGCTCTTATGGTCACCAGCACTTTGGCCCAACCCCTTCCCCCATCTCTCTGGTGACCAGCAAGCCCTAGCAACACCCCTGTCCCCTGGCTGATAAATTCCTTATTTTTGTTTATAAGAGCTGATTATCCTGGGTAACACATGACAAGGTCCTGTGTGTGTGTGCTGTGGTCTAGTCAGTGCATCCCAAGGCACTTAGAAAGCACCAGTTGCTCACGCCGGATACAAATGGAGAAGGACATTGTCGAGAGGTAGTTTCCTGAAAGAGGAACAGAGAGCCGTTACCGTATAAGAGTGACTTGAAAATCAGTGAGCTTTACCTTGCCACAACGGTTTCTTTGTGTCATGTTCTGTCTGGTTAATAACAAAGCCAACAGCAAGCAGCCAATGCCCAATTGTAATAGAACATAGAACAATACAGCACAGAACAGGCCCTTCGGCCCACGGTGTTGTGCTGAACATTTGTCCTAGCTTAAGCACCTATCCATGTATGTCCTGTCTTTGCTTGGAACTGGATGCTGAAATCAGGAAGAGGGTTAAAACAGGGGACATATGGAGTGAATTCATAAATCCTATTCATGAAGAACCAGTTTAATTTAGTTAAATTCACTTGATGTCTTCCTCATTGCAGATGTGGCCAGAAATGAGAACTGTTGATGTTGTTTCTCAAATAATCTCAATTGTTCCAGGCCAGGGAAGGAAAACAGGAACTAGGGATCCTGCTCCATGTTGATCTTAGATTAGATTAGAATCCCTACAGTGTGGAAACTGGCCCTACAAGTCTACACTGACCCTCTGAAGAGTAATCCATCCAGACCCATCTCCCTCTGACTAATGCACCTAACACTATGAACACTTCAGGAATTCCTGAAGAAGGGCTCATGCCCGAAATGTCGATTCTCCTGTTCCTTGGATGCTGCCTGACCTGCTGCGCTTTTCCAGCAACACATTTTCGACTCTGATCTCCAGCATCTGCAGTCCTCACTTTCTCCACCTAACACTACGGGCAATTTAGCATGACCATCCACCTGACCCGCACATCTTTGGACTGTGGGAGGAAACCAGAGCACCCGGAGGAAACCCACGCAGAGACAGGGAGAATGTGCAAACTCCACACAGACAGTTGCTTGAGGCTGGAATCAAACCCATGTCCCTGGTGTAGTGAGGCAGCAGTACTAACCACTGAGTCACTGTGCCACTCTTACCACTGTGTGCCCCACAGATCCTGATGCCTGATTTGCAATTCTGTAACGTGAATGGGTTTTGAGTTAAAATTTTATCCGGACTGCACCATGTGTGAACTCCAATCAGATCTTTCATGTTCTAACGGAACAGCAATCTGATTTCTGCTGTCGGGAGCTCGCAAGGAGTCGCCCAGGGTCGAAGCCAATTGCAGTACCCACTTCTGCCCTGTTTGTTTCAGTTGGTTGGACATCTCCCTTGCAATCAACTAGGCGAAAGTGAGGACTGCATATGCTGGAGATCAGAGTCAAGATTGGAGTGGTGCTGGAAATACACAGCAGCTAAGGCAGCATCCGAGGAGCAGGAAAACCGACGTTTCCGGCAAAAGAAACTGAAAGAAACAGTCAAGTGCAGTGCTGTGGGTGTGTGGTACTTTGGAAGATGCCATTGTTCAGATAAGATGTTAAACTAAGGCCACATCTACTTGGATGGATATAAAAGATCTTATTTAGGACAAGAATACCAAAGGTATCTGAGGTCTGGTCACTATTTATCCCTCAGTTAACATCAGGTTATGAAAACAAATTTATTGGAAATGTCAGGTGCAAATTGGCTGGTATGGCCCCTGCATGACAACATTACAACTGACTATTTCAGGAGTAGGAGTGGACTGTCCAGCTGGCTCTGCTCTTCAAAGGCGCGAAGCTAATTTAGCTTGTGACCTGGACATGCGCTTTTTCCTGAAGTAATTTGTTGGCTTGCAAAGTGCTTTGAAATGTTCAAAGGTGTATGAATCGCTATATAAATGCAGGAGTAAACTGCTGTGGCTGCCGGAATGTGTACTGAACTCACAGCGGGTCAGGCAGTATCCATGGAGAGAGAGGAAGCTAACGTTTCGAGTCGAGATGACTCTCCCTCAGAGCTGAGGTAAAGCTCTGACCTAGACTGGAAAGGTTAGCTGCAAATGTGTTGCTGGTCAAAGCACAGCAGGCCAGGCAGCATCTCAGGAATAGAGAATTTGACGTTTCGAGCATAAGCCCTTCATCAGGAATAAGAGAGAGAGAGAGCCAAGCAGGCTAAGATAAAGGGTAGGGAGGAGGGACTAGGGGGAGGGGCGATGGAGGTGGGATAGGTGGAAGGAGGTCAAGGTGAGGGTGATAGGCCGGAGTGCGGTGGGGGCGGAGAGGTCAGGAAGAGGATTGCAGGTTAGGAGAGCGGTGCTGAGTTGAGGGAACCGACTGAGACAAGGTGGGGGGAGGGGAAATGAGGAAACTGGAGAAATCTGAATTCATACCAAGGTTAGCTGGCTGTCTCTGCGTGGATGCTTTCTTACGCATCCCTTTATTCCACGTTGGGGAAAAACAAACAGATTTTAGATTTTGTGAAAAGTAGAACTCCTTTCCCCCAGATAATACACAAAAGGCATTTCATTTTAAAAAAAAACACAATCTAACTGGTAATATATTCACATTTAAATAGTTCCCATAATCATCCAGATCACAAGTATTCATTCAAGGACTTTTCCATTTCAAGCCATCTGTGTTTTTTGTATAATTCCCTAAAGCCTTCCTAACAGTGATGGCTATGTTTAACAGAAGTTACCTCTCCTTTGTTGAGACCTTCGCACCTACTTACACATTGTGTGCATCAGGACTGTCAACAACCCCTTCCCTGCTCAACCTGTGTCATTTAAATTCTTAATGGTTTATGCCTGAGTAACAATACAGACAGACCATCAGGTCATCATCAGAACATCTCCTCATGTATACTAATACCGGGGACTAGAGCAGAATAAACTAGGGCTGAAAATGTGTTGCTGGAAAGGTGCAGCAGGTCAGGTCCTGCTCCTTGGATGCTGCCTGACCTGCTGCGCTTTTCCAGCAACACACTTTCAGCTCTGATCTCCAGCATCTGCAGTTCTCACTATCTCACTGAATAAACTAGGGACCATTTACAGGTCTGGGCGTGTTACTGCGTTACACAAAGGGGTATAAAATGCAGGCACACACGAGTCAAAATACCAGGCAAGTTTAAAAATTCCACCTCGAACTCTGCTTCTCCCTCCACAGATGTGACCGGACCGGCTGAGTTTCTCCAGCATTCTTTGATTTTATTTCAGATTTCCAGTATCTCGTTCTGAGGTGAAAATTCGTCAGCTAAATGTCAAATGTTGCCTGCACTATCCTCATTCATGCCTTTCAATACATTGTTCAAAGTTTATTTATTCTGGGTGTGCAAAAGCACGCAGTCACTTTTCGGTTAGTTTAAGAAACGAGCGTTGCATTTTCCAATCTGAAACTGACTGTAATAATGTGTCTCTTTGTCAGGGTCTGATGCACTTTCACGAGGAGAGGCCGCTTCTGCAACCGATTCTCAGTCAGTTCAGAACTCCTTCAGCATTGACCAGGTGAGGTGAGCTGCAGATCCCGGTCATTTAGCTAACACTGCACTGTTTTAGGATCAAAGATTCTTCCCTCAGCTGCTGAGTCTGTTTGTAGAAGTACCAGGATGCAAATGCTGCGGAGCGTAGGATTCCAGAACATCAGAGGGATTGAGATTTTTAAACCCATTGTTACTCGCGTTCAAAAACAATGGCGTTCAGGAAAGTAAAGTTTTACCTGAGAGTTACTGCAGAGCTCTGTGAGGTAACATCACAGCTACAATACAAAGCTGCAAACCTGAAAGTGTAGAGCAAAGTGGGAAGGCCATTGTCCCATTGCCCTTAGTTGCTGATTATGTTGGTAAACCTTACCTACTGTGTTTCACTGGCAGTAAAATGGCTGCAGGCATTTTTCACACCACATACCTGCTACTAGAAACTACTGGGAGAAAGTGAGGTCTGCAGATGCTGGAGATCAGAGCTGAAAATGTGTTGCTGGAAAAGCGCAGCAGGTCAGGATTCCTGAAGAAGGGCTTATGCCCATAACGTCGAATCTCCTGTTCCTTGGATGCTGCCTGACCTGCTGTGCTTTTCCAGCAACACATTTTCAGCTCTACAAACTACTGCCAATGTTGGAAATTGGAAATACAAAGAGAAAATCAGGGGGTCTGGCAGTATCTGTGGAGAGAGAAACAGCTAACATTTCAAATCAAATGAGTTTCCCCAGCACTTTCAGTTTTTCACATATATTACTACAGACGAGCTGAATCTATGCCTTTCTAGGTACAGAGTTTTACTTTTCTCCTGGCTTCCTGTATAAACTGTTCATCGTGTGTAATGCTTTACATTACAATCATTGAATCCCCACAGTGTGGAATGGGCCATTCAGCCCATTGATTCCACACTGACCCCCCCCCCAAAACATATCTGACTCAGATCTACCTTATCCCTGCATTTCTCATGACTAACTCACCCAGCCTGCACATCCCTGGATACTTCCCCAAGGCCAATCTGCCCATCTTTGTGTGGAAACCCACAGAGACACAGGGAAGACTGTCACCCAAGGGTGGGCTTGAACCCGGATCCCTGGCGCTGTGAGGCAGCACTGAGTCACTATGCCTCTCACATTCAATCAGTCACAAGAATGGCCAACAAATGGAGAGAAAAATAAAGGAACAAATGGGATGTTTTGAAATCTTGATGTTATCAGTATTGTTTATTTCAGCTCAGAATTTTACACCAGGTCATGTCTTCCTATGTTCATAGTAAACATTGAGGGAGAATAAGTACTTGATAAACTAAATTAACATTAAATTTGAAATACGTGCACACACATTAACATGTACAAACCTCTTCATCTCCTGTTTTTAAGTTAAATTTTTCCAAGTTAGGGTGAGGGTACAGGTCGTGATGAGGAAGCAGGGAGGTTGCAGAAGGACTTGGGACAGGCTAGGAGAGTGGGCAAAGAAATGTCAGATGATATACAGTGTAGGAAAGTGTGAGGTCCCGCACTTTGGGAGGAAGAGTAAAGGCTATTTTCTAAACGGGGAAGCTGAACGGGACTTCAGCCTCTGCGTTCCTGTTTGTGTGAGTGTGTGCTGTGTGCCAATTGACTGATGCCTTTCTTACATTGCAACTCTCTTGAAAAGAAAAGCACTCCATTGGCTAAAAACGCTTTGAAACATTGCGTAGTAATGAAAAATGCTATAAAAATGCAAGTTTTTCATTGTTTGACCATGGGACCCAGAGAGCGCACTGGGGTAGGAATAGCCCTTTTGCAAAAAGTGGGTTGGTGTGTGGTGAATGCAGTTCCTATTCACAGAGGGCAGAGTGGGAAATCTCTGGGTATGAATGGCCTCACGTCAGGTAGGGGGACCTTTAGAGTACACCCAGGCCTTGACAGACCTACATTTATGGAGTTTTCTGTTTCCTGCTGGACATTATGCATTTTTGAGGACTGAGTTGGAGTTGATTCGTGATACCCCGATATTTGAATACGTTGGTGACATTTACACAAGACCGACATTGTACTACTATACAATGGGCATGCAGGCAAGCACCAGGTGTATCCTGGAATCATATTCCTGCAGTAGTCAGCAGCACAAGGCGGGAAGTGCATATAAACATTTGCTTCTATCATGTGGAAAAAGTCAGTCATGGACTAAATTATGAGTAAGTGGATCAGGAAATTAGCCGGGAATGTGCATAATGTCCACTCTCCTGTTTTCCAGCTTTCAGATGTGCTGACTGGAACAACGCCAAAGGATCCTGTCAGACAACCAGGAGTGACAGTTCTTACCACGATGGACAATGAGGTCCACAGTCTCTTTGACAAGTTCCTGCAAGGAAAGACGTGTAAAGAGACGTTGAGCCTATTCCACGAGCTCTGCCACGTCCTGCAACTGGACCCTGTCGACTATCGCAGTTTCTACCAGAAGTTAAAAGGCAGCCTCAATTACTGGAAGGCCAAGGCTCTGTGGGTTAAGCTGGATAAACGAGCATCGCATCCAAATTATGAACAAGGCCAAGCTTGTGCTAATACAAAGGCAAGTGTCATCCTGCATGATGAATGTGAAATGCATGCTTGGCAGTCATTGTGCCATAGCACAGATGCAGTCTTTGAATTTAATCACCTTTTCAATTTATCAGCACTGCAATTTTGTTTTAATTTTCTCTTGTGCTCCCAAAATGCAGTCCCCCGCTGCAGTTCTGAGGATTCAGTTCTGCTGTCATTGTCGAATTATAGGTTTGCAATTACAAATTGAAATAGGTTATTGGAACAGGACCATAACTTTTTGTTTTATAACCACAGCTTTTACATTGATCTCTTACATTGTATGTTTGTTCTTTTAGAAATTGATCGTGAATTTCTTCCCAGCTTGTTCTTCCCAGTAACTACTCCGATACAGTGGTTTAATTAGATTAGATTCCTTACAGTGTGGAAACAGGCCCTTCGGCCCAACCAGTCCACACCGACCCTCCAAAGAGTAACCCACCCAGAACCATTTCCCTCCTAACACTAAACACTACGGGCAATTTAGCATGGCCAATTCACCTGACCCGCACATTTTTGGATTGTGGGAGGAAACCGGAGCACTCGGAGGGGAAATGTGCAAACTCCACATAGACAGTCGCACGAGGCTGGAATCGAACCTGGGACCCTGCTGCTGTGAGGCAGCAGTGCTAACCACTGAGCCACCATGCCATCCTTTACCAGAAACAAACAAAAACAGAAGTTGCTAGAAAAGTTCAGATGTCTGGCAGCATCTGTGAAGAGTAATCAAAATTAATGTTTCAGGTCTATTGACCCTTCCTCAGAACTGATGGTAACTCAGAAAATGTTGGCTTACATGCAGAAGATAAGGTGGGGGGAAGGGATAAGGAGTAAACGATAGGTAAGGATAGAGTCCAAAGAGTGAGAAGAACAGTTGGACAGACAAAGGAACCGATAACAATCTGGCTAGGAGGGTGAATAGCTGTAAATGAAGACTGTTAGTGGCTAACAATAGGTAATGGGTAATGGCACTCTGTGGTAACAAGGCCTGGTGTGTGGGGTAGGGGGCGAGGACATGGGGGAGTTCAGGCCCTAAAATTATTGAACTCGATATTACATCTGGAGGGCTGCAGGGTCCCCAAGCAGAAAATGAAATGTTATTCTTCCAGCTTGCACTGAGCTGGTCAGGTGGATTGGCCATGCTAAATTGCCCATAGTGTTAGGTAAAGGGGTAAATGTAGGGGAATGGGTGGGTTGTGCTTTGGCGGGTCGGTGAGGGCTTGTTGGGCCGAAGGGCCTGTTTCCACACTGTAAGTAATCTGTAAGTAATCTAATCTTCACTGGAGCACTGCAACAAGCCTGAGACAGAGATATTGGCCAGGGAACAGGGTCGGGTGTTAAAGTGGCAGGCAACTGCAAGCTCAGAGTCTTTTTTACAGGCAGAACATAGATGTTCTGCAAAGTGGTCACTCAGTCTACCCTTCATTTCCCCAGTGTAGAGAAGGTCACATCATGAGCAGCGAGTGCACTAGACTAGATTGCGTTAAATGCAGGTAAAGTGCTGCTTCACCTGGAAGGTATACAAAGAAAATTTACCGCCCAGGAACAGGCCCTTCGGCCCTCCAAGCCTAAGCCCTTGGACCCTTGGATACTGAGGAGGGGGGCAGTAAATGGGCAGGTGTTACGCCTTCAGTGGATGCAGGAGAAGTATCTCTGCCAGTTCTTCTGCTTGCCCTCCCTTTCTCTGCCTTACTATTTACCAGTCTTCCTCACATGGATTTACTCTCTGCTATCTGTTGCCTGTCTCTTCCCCCTCATAACCCTTATATCTGAGCTCCATCTACCCTCACCACTTCCTGTTTTTTTATTTGTGACAATTTTATTTTCAACTTAGGATGTTGCAAATTCTAATTTGGTAATGCAGAACTTGAGTATTGCTGAGAAAAGAAACATTTTGTGGTGCATTCGTCAGGATACTTTGCAAGAACACCAACTGAATGGGAAAACAAACATTTATACAGTATGAGAGGAGAATGCTAATTGGTTGTCATCTGGACTCTTGATTGTAGAGGCATTGACATGGAGAGTGCACCAGTTAGATGATGACTGATAGTCAACTGCCAAGCTTTGCTAAATTTAAACTGGCAAATTGGTCAAAGTGTTACTCTGTGGATAAACTAGAGAATGGCTGTTCCCTGCTTTAAATGAAAGTGTGTGTGTACATGTCCTTTCTGTCTGTGAAGAGCACAGCCTTCTGTGTTAATGTACGGGGGTGGGAGGTGGCGGGGTGGGGGGGGTGGGAGTGGGGGTGGTGCTCCCAGGACACACAAGTGCACAACACAGCGAGCCAACTGGCAATCCAGAATTGGTTGTCAGTGGAATTCTTTGCACAGCCTTCAGTGGATGCAGGAGAAGTATCTCTGCCAGCTCTTTTGCTCGCCCTTCTGGTTTCCTGAAGAAGGGCTCATGCCCGAAACGTCGAATCTCCTGCTCCTTGGATGCTGCCTGACCTGCTGCGCTTTTCCAGCAACGCATTTTCAGCTCTGATCTCCAGCATCTGCAGACCTCACTTTCTCCTCAAATTCTTTGCACACTCAGGAACGTGTCCTGATGCGTACAGAACAAAAAAAACAGCAAGTGTCTTTTTCAGTAATGCAGCAAAGTTTCACTTCCAGTGAGGCTAACGCAGCAACTGCATCTCAAACCTTTTACACTCATCTGCAATGTTAACGATTTTCAAGGGAACAGTGCAGAAAGAAGCTGGGCTCCCCCTTTGATTTGCTAAACATTTCTCTCTTTTTTGATCAATTCATCATCAGTTTCTCTTAGATTAGATTACTTACAGTGTGGAAACAGGCCCAACAAGTCCACACCGACCCTCCGAGGAGGAGCAACGCACCCAGACCCATTGCCCTATATTTACCCCTTACCTAACACTACGGGCAATTTAGCATGGCCAATTCACCTGACCTGCACATTTTTGGACTGTGGGAGGAAACCGGAGCACCCGGAGGAAACTCACGCAAATACGGGGAGAATGTGCAAACTCCACACAGAGAGTCACCTGAGGCAGGAATTGAACCCAGGTCTCTGGTGCTGTGAGACAGCAGTGCTAACCACTGTGCCACCACGCCGCCCATATTGCTATCTAATTGCAGCAAGTATAGAAACCAGAACGAGCTTCAGTTTGCAGAAGCTCAAAACTTTCAAGTGAGCCTGAAAGATTGCTTTCAGATGAGAGAATTTATAAGGAGTGCTTTCCCCAACTTTGAATGTTCTCAGATTATTTATAGCCATGGTTTATTAATACTGATGCTATTAGTTGTTTGACAATTTGTGGCCTCCATCTCCTTGAGCTGCTGTTTTGATGCAACTGAGTGGATAGCTCAGTCACTTGAAAGCATGGCCTCAGAAATAGAGTAAGTAATGTGCAGGATTGAACCCTTAATCCATGTTCTCATTGACCTGAGTGTTAGGGGGTTTGCCCTCATGTTACCAGCCCTTATTAAAGGTTTGGACACTCTGGTGGCAGGAAACATGTTTCCGCTGATGGGTGAGTGCCGAACCAGAGGACACAGCTTAAAAATACGGGGTAGACCATTTAGGACAGAGATGAGGAGAAACTTCTTCACCTAGAGAGTGGTGGCTGTGTGGAATGCTCTGCCCCAGAGGGCAGTGGAGGCCCAGCCTCTGGATTCATTTTAGAAAGAGGTGGATAGAGCTATCAAGGATAGTGGAATCAAGGGTTATGGAGATAAGGCAGGAACAGGATACTGATTAAGGATGATCAGCCATGATCATATTGAATAGTGGTGCAGGCTTGAAGGGCAGAATGGCCTACTCCTGCACCTATTGTCTATTGTTTATTGTTTATTGGCTCCTTGATGATCGGTCTTGCATCCAGACACACACTTCATCAGTCATTGGTGCCAAACAATGGCTGTTTAGACATTTCAGATGGAAATAATGACAACTGTTTTGTTCCTCTAGCAAGTGAGGTGGGTCAGGTTTAAACAGACTGGAATGGACTTGTCTTGAGTTGGGTCAGACCAGGTCTAAAGTCAAATGTGACAGTGATGACTGTACAAAATAAGATAGAAGTAGGAACAGCAGTAGGCCTTAGGGCTCTGTGAGCCAGCTCTACCATTCAACATGGTCATGGTAGATCTTCTACACCAATGCCACCTTCCCTTCACACCCCCTATGATGAGTGCAGAAATCTTTACTAGATGACATCCCACTTTTGTCTCATGGATTATGCCTTGTGCCAGCAATATGGACCATGAGCAGGAGGCCCACACCATTTGGAGTTCTGCTGGTAGTGTCTACCCAAGCCCTTATGAAATGAAGGATCCCTTTCCTAAATCCTGCAGGTTTGTTTTCCCTTGTTGTGTTTCGGTGGTGCCTCACATTACAGCTCTTGGTGCTGTCCTTAGTCATTCACTTTCACTTACTGATCCTGTAATGGGAGTCATCAGGTGTAGAAACACCTTGGACATCTCTCACTTTCTGTTAGAGTGTGAAACTAGTGATTGTAGATTTGCATTGCGTTAGAAACAGACTTTTTTTTATTCTCCCTTGGAGATTTTGTTGGTCTTCTGTTAGGTTTCTGACCTTGCGATTATTGTTCTTGCAGTCGCTGGTCCTAGGAGCCGGTCCCTGTGGGCTCCGCACTGCCATCGAGCTTGCCTTTCTCGGCGCCAAAGTCGTCATTGTGGAGAAGAGGGAGAGCTTCTCACGGAACAACGTTCTCCACCTCTGGCCGTTCACCATCCACGACCTGCGAGCTCTTGGAGCCAAGAAGTTCTATGGAAAATTCTGCTCCGGTTCCCTTGACCATATCAGTAAGTTCATAGAGACAGACGGTGTGAGTGGGGTAAAAAATTAGGAACTTAGGGTCTATAAAAATGCAAAATGTTTCCCTAAAATTACCTCAGGATGTCTCAAATCTTTGTGTGGCTTCAGAACATTAGTATAAGAGTAACAGGACTATGTTCCTGAATTTGACATGTTATGCACAGGGACTTTACCTGTAGTATATTGGGCTCCCTGTATATAGAACATAGAACAGTAAAGCACAGTAGATGCCCTTCTGTCCTCAATGTTATGTTAGCCTTTTATTCTACTGTAAGATCGGACAAACCTATGTACCCTCCATTGTACTAATATGGAAATACTGCATTAATTCTGTAGAGGGTTACTGCCAGTAGCTTATCTTCCTCATTACTGAAAACCTTCCAGTGATTGACTCCAATGGGTAACCAACTTTCCAATCCCTCTGTGACAGGCATCCGGCAATTGCAGCTAATTCTGCTGAAGGTGGCTCTCATCCTGGGTGTGGAAGTCCATGTCAACGTGGAATACAAAGGACTCATAAAGCCTCCGAAAGATCAGAAGGAGAAAGGTACAGACGTGGCGTGATAGGCAGGGAGCTTGCTGCACACCTCCAGTGATGTGAGACTATGTGGTGGGCATCATTAACCCATGACCGTTCCCACTGATCACAGAGCCCATTCATTACGAATGGATGGCACAGGACAAGAACTCAATGTCCCATTGGTAAATTAACCCATGAATGAGGGGAGGAAAGGCAATTGTGAGACAAACATGTAATAATAATAATTCATACATGGTAGAATATCTAGTACATGGTAGAGGGAAAGCGCTGGGGAATTAAACACACGTAGGAAGTAATCTATGCATTTTAGCTATTTTATTGCATACCATCTGCACTCTCTGTCTGCACTGGGTCCATTATAAGACACAGCCCTTGATATTCATTTCATAAATCAATCCCAGTGTATTTCTTTGTCTCTGTTTTACAGGGATTGGATGGCGAGCTGATCTTCTGCCAACTGGCCATTCGCTGTCCAAGTATGAGTTTGATGTCTTTGTTTCAGCTGGTGGAGGCAAATATGTCCCTGAAGGTAAGACCACTCAAAAAACACAACTTGGATTGCTGACTCGCCCCTTGCATACATTTCTTGAAATTTGTGTCCAAGACCTTGAAAATAATAAAGAATGGGTCAAGAAATAAATGTGGAACAAGAGGCAGATTGTCCGTAATTGCTGAGTTCCCTGAACAAATGCATTTGGAATGAAAAATGAACTTCAATTTATATGGCACTTCTTATTACCTCAGAATATCCCACTTGATAACCAGTGAAATACTTTGAGGTGTAATCACTATTGCAAAAAAAAAGCATTAATTTCACCCAAGAGGCTGAATATCTGTAATTTACACTTAAAATTGAGAAGGAAAGGTCAAATTGAAAGTTGTATATTTGTTTGTTAGAACATAGGACACAGTTTGTTGTAATGATCTACCTTGGGATAAGTTCTATTCATCCTTCTACACTTCACAGGCTTGTTTTGAGTTGCCAACAAGAGTTTCCCATTTCCAATCTGACTGAGGAAAAAGATGCATGAGGCGATTTCCTATTGTCTGTCTCATCTGTGCTGAAAGGAAACACTGAGTTCTCTTTCTGAAAGGTTCTCTGCCTGGAAAGACAGGTCCCTTAAGGTTCTAGCCCTTCAATCACTACCACAGAGAATCTGATATTCCTGCTATTGGCTAGAGCTTAAAATCCTGAGCCCGGGCTTGGTCCCTGGTCCTGGGCGATAGTATAAATGGAGGGATGGTCACTTTAGGTCTCGAATGACAGTGTCAGCCTTTGTGCTTAGACCACAGCTGGAGATGATGGTGTAGTGGTACTGTCAATAGACTGGTAATCTGAGAACTACAGGCTGGGCAGATTAGTTCAAATCTGCCACAGATGGGTGATGGTGAAATTTGAATTCAATAAAAATTTCTGGATTTTAAAACACGCCAGCCTACATGGTAACCCTTGTCAAAACCCCTAATATCCTTTAAGGTAATAAATGGCTGAGCAATACTCATATCATAAGAATGAATTAATAAAACACAGTATTGAGCTGAAACCTTGGTTATTATAACTGTTCACAGCAGAATAGTGCTGATGGATTTTTTCAAAAATTCTCAACACAACAGTGGCTGCTGTTTAGCAGAATATTGAACATGTTACACAGGCACCTGGTCATCCAGCTGGCTGTGTGCAGTACCACAAGAAAAGCAGTTTTACTGAACTTAGAGATGCTCAAACAACATAAGGGGCTGAGTGGATCTGCATGTGTCCTGTGTGAATCTGCTGAAGCATTGATGTGTGATAGCTTTAGTGAGACTGTTGGATAGGAAGTGACACACAAACCGCACTTTCACCATGAGTGGGGAAGTAGTGCTTGATAAACCTTGCAAAGTATGGTGCAACTTGTTCAGTAGTTAGTTGAGCACTGTAAACTTGCAAAGGGGGTGGGGGGGGGGGGGGTCAATACATACTGCTTGTATGGAAGAGGATTTGTATTTTGAGTGCGGCAGTGTCACACACTCCAAGCTGAAATAGTTATGTTTGTTGTGACTCTCCAGGCAGAGAGACAGACAGAGAAGGTATTCTGGAAGGTTGTCAGCTCCTGTTGAGCCTTAATCCCAATGAGGGAAGAAGCAGAGACCAGGAACTGAAGGTGACAGTGGCTGTGAGACATTGGGTCTTCAAGTTCACCCAGATCAGCTGATCACAGCACCCCAGTTACTATCAGGCACTGAGACCTAACACCCTGGGCACATTACTATCTCTGTTTCTGTTTCCATGCTTATAAATTGTCATACGCACTCTGTCCCTGGATGAGAAGGTGGAATCCTGACTCTGATACTTCTGCTGCTGAAGTCAATCAACTCTGTAATGGCTGAGAGTTTAAAAGTAAGATTGCACATTGATATAGCTCCGTTCATGAACTTAGGGTACCCTGAGGCAATTTACAGCCGATAAGTGGTTTTGAAATGTTGTGCAGCAATAACATAGTGGAAAACAAGTTCCCATGTGATGACGAACAGATATTCTCTTCCAGTGCTGTAGAGAAAACGAGAAAACATTCATGACCACCTTGAAACATTGACATGGGATCTCTGAGATCCACCAGGCTGGAGTGGCAGGTTAGTCTGGACTGAGACTTGAGCCCACAGTCTTTTGTCTCGGAGGTAAATCCTCTACCAACTGAGCCACGACGAGAATGGGTGCCCACTCGGTTGGCACTAGATTTCGCAGGCACAGTGGAAGTGTGCCATGACCCACTAAGGGGTAGTCAGCATTGTGCCATCCAAGTTACACATTTGAAACAACAATTCAGGTTGTCTCAGTGAGTTCTGTTTGTGAAACTTGTAGGGTTCAAGAAGAAGGAGATGCGAGGGAAGTTGGCGATTGGGATCACGGCTAATTTCATCAACTACAACACCACAGCAGAGGCCAAGGTTGAGGAAATCAGTGGAGTCGCTTACCTCTACAACCAGAAATTCTTCCAGCAGCTTCGCAAGGACACAGGTCAGGAACCTCGACCCCACAAGGGAGTTCACTCACACTCCACCCGCCCACTGACGGCTCAGGGGAGTTAAACCTATGTCTCTCTCACAGCAGCAGCTGCACTGACCATGTTGAGGTTCCAGTTGTGTGCCTTAAGATTCATCCCACAACTAGAATGGTTAGCTTTCAGCCCCAGGTTGGGTGAACAAGGCTTCTGTTCGCTTGTATATAGAAACTCGAGAGATGAACAATTTGCAGTGTTTAAACTAATTTAAGGAGCGGTTAGAGAGAAGTTACTTTTAGAGGACAGTTTCCAGTACAAGGCCCTTAGTTTTAAAATTAGAGTTGGGCTTTTCATGGGGTAATGGCAGGAAATACCTCTTCACATGAATGGCAGTGAAAATCAGAAACTTTCCACTCCTCGAAAAGCCGTTGAGGCTGAGTATTTTGAGAGTGGGGTTTGATAGATTTTTGTTGGGCAAATGAATCAGAGCAATTAGGCAGAGGTCGCTCCAGCTATAATTGAATAGTAGACTAGGTTTGAGGGCTGAATGGCCTTCTGTTCCTACTTGCCTGTAGTGATTCTCAGTTCAATCGCTTGGCTTCTTTCAGAGATTCCTGTTGCCCGCTAACACAGTCATCACTCAAGTACATCTCTGTCAAAGGTGCCCTTTCTGCATATCTCCATTGCCTCAGCTGCCGTGATAACCCTTATGGAATCTAACTCCTCAACATGTGACGATCATTGCTGAATCACCCAGTCTACTGTTATCATTTGATGATGTCTGGGTGATCTTCCCTGACAGAAAAGGAAGCTGGCAGTTGCTGGATTTTCAACTTCACCTTCTGAGCAGAGAATAGTTACCGGGGCGGGAGGGTTTGAGTGATTAGGGGAGGCTGGGTAGCCTGGGACTCTTTTCACTGGAGTGTAGAAGGTTGAGCAATGATCTTATAGAGGTTTATAAAATCATGAGGTGAATAGCAAAGGTATCTATCCTAGGGTAGGGGAGTCCAAAACGAGAGGGCATAATTTTGTGATGAGAGGGGAAATATTTAAAAAGGACCTGAAGGGCAACTTTTCCACACCGAGGGTGGTCCATATATGGAACGAACTGCCAGAGGAAATGGTAGGTATGGCTACGGTTACAACGTTTAAAAGACATTTGGACAGGAACATGAATAGGAAAGGTTCAGAGGCCAAATGCAGGTAAATGGGACTGGTTTAGTTTGGGAAAGTATAAATAAGCTGGACCGAAGGGTCTGTTTCTGTGTTGTATGACTCTATCAAAGGAGTTTGAACTAATATCAGCTATGACCATACCCGTCCCATACCTCGACCGTCCCAAATGTGGCACCTGCTCCTTCCTTCCCAGCCCCTGCAAATAGGATACCCAACAGTTGCCCACACAATGTGTCTTCTGTACCATGTGACACTTGCCCTTACTTCCTAAACTGCGACACTCAGCACTCACTCCCCCTCCCAGTGCAATACCCACCCCACCCTTGCCTGCTACAAATGTCCCACTCGCCCCCTCACACTCACCAACATGACATTACCTCTTGTCCCTCCCCACACAACACAGCACCATTTTCCTCACTCCCCATTACCCACCCAGCCCCTCCCTACCTTCTTGCCCTCTGAACATTCATCATCCTACCTCATCCTCATAAACCTCATGACCATTGCCAGCCTGTACCCCAATGCATTAAAGCCCTGCCTTTCACTTGGCATCTGGTACATTGGTAAACCCATCCCATCGTTCTGCTGCTGATATTTTCGATGGTCACAACACTCTGTGAGACCTGGAGGCTGGGTGCCGAGGGCAGGGAGAACGTGTGATTATTCATGGACCTCAGATACATTACAAATGTGAGCTGGGGGATTATGACAAAAACAACTTGGAATTTTACCCTCTGCCCACTCCAGATCTTCTGTAATCAAAAGGTGCAATAGAAGGGGTACGGGTCAAGTGAGTATCTTAAAGCTATGAGTGATGGAGCTAATTGAAAACTGTGTATCCCTCTGGCAAGTGCTGGGCTGAGTAGATGAGGCATTCTCATTGACAATGCTTGGACACCTTGTCCATGTGAGAGCTGAGAGTGAGAATTTCCCATCTGTGTACACGACTAAAAACTGCAGCTAGCTCTTCAAACTAAACTGGTTTCTGTTTGAAATATGTGAGATATTCAAATTAACCCTCCCCTTCCCCACACCTATCCAGTGTACACCATGAGTGGTTTTAAAATCATCTCCATTCACCTTCAGGGATTGACTTGGAGAACATCGTTTACTACAAGGATGACACTCACTATTTTGTGATGACTGCAAGGAAACAGAGTCTGCTGAAGTGTGGTGTCATTGAGCAGGTGAAGCCTATTTATTTTCATGCGTGTTTGCATTGAGGGTCTCCATCTGTCATAAAAGTTGGGAATCTGTCACTGGAAGATGGTACTGTAAGGGTTGATGATTCTTTCAGCCAGCAGTGTTGATTGAGTGATGGTAAATTGGCCACTCTTTTCGATTTGCTCCAGTTGTTTCTCAACAAAGTGTGCCAGACCACTGTTGCCCATTTGTGTTATTGCCTGAGAACAACTGTCTTGTGGTGCTGCTGCCTTTTCCTGGTGTAGGCCCTGTAGGCCTGTACACCTACCTCAGGTACACAGGCACACCTTGGCACTGAGACATGCTGGGTTATTTGACTAGGAGGACTGCAGGTGCTGGAGATCAGAGTCAAAATGTGTGGTGTTGGAAAAGCACAGCCAGTCGGGCAGCATCCGAGGAGATCATTCCTGATGCTCAAAACGTCGACTCGCCTGCTCCTCAAGTGCTGCCTGACCAGTTGTGCTTTTCCAGCGCTAAATACACTTTCTGACTGAGTTATTTGACCACGGGGTCCATTATCACCCATATTCAGTTTTATCCTCACCTGATGATGACCTGTCCAGTGATACAGGAGCTTCTGGCTTCTTCTGGCCTGTACTGACGGTTCCTTTCATGATGGTTGAGTAGATTATCTTGATGGGAGTGGTGACATATTTTGGGGGCTTCATCCTCTCAATATTGTCCATTTCAATAGCAGCGATGCAAAACAGCAGTGAGCAAAAGGTCAACTTTAGAAGGATAAAATGGAAGCCGAAAAAGATCATGGAGCAATTAATCTAGAATGTTCCTCAGAATTTTCTTTTTGTGCCTATTTAATCTGTTATCTCTCGAAACAGCCTCGAGCATCCCTTCCAACCCCTTGGAACCTTCTGTGAAGGCACTGTGGTCCAAATTGCCCAAAGATGTCAGAGGTCTCTAGCACTGTCCGTTATATTGGGAGCCCTGGAAATTGTCAGTAAGCTGCCCTGAGAGCGCTGACCAAACTTGGTTGAAATCCTACTCAGCATCTCATCTTAATGGCATATATGAGTAAAGATAATGGTCAGTCACCAACTGGAATTAATCAACACCGACCCTGATTCAATTGGCTTTGAGCAAATCCCGGAATTTACTCACATAATTTAAAAGGGGATGTTCACAAGGCCAGTAGTATCCCAGCAATAGACTGGTGGTAGCTGCTCCCCTCCTCAGTGATGTCTAGTGTGTGCCAGGATGCCACTGATGAAGGCCATACATGGACAGATGCTTCCCCAGTTCTATCTTGATGCCAGCTCTTAGTCATGGCACCAAAGGTTTTGGTAGAGGTATCACTGTGCCCCACTATTGCCAAGGGGGTTATAGATTATGGGGAGAAAGTGGAAAAATGGGGTTGAGAAACCTATCAGCCATGATCGAATGGCGGAACAGACACGAAGGGCTGAATGGCCTAATTTCTGCTCTTATGGTCTGATGGACCACACAATGAGTATTTCACCAATGGCATCCCTGTACCAGCTTCTCTTTGCTCAGTAGAGGGCGAGCCACACTGGCTCATTTATCTTTTACCAGCTAAAGCAAACAGACTGAGGACAATGGTATCGCCCCCTTAGGTTCAGCTGAGGCTGATCTGTCTGGCTCAGTTCTGAATTTGTGCAGAGCCCCCTACCCACCAACCTATCAGCCACAGCCCTTTGCTGTACTTCTACTGGTGATTTGGCAGTTCTCAATGGAATAACAGTCCCTGACTAACCAACCTCACTTTGACAGGACAAGCAAGACGCAGATTCCCTGCTGTCGCCACAGAACGTCTGTTCGAAATCTCTCCTCTCCTATGCCCAGGAAGCTGCCAACTTCGCCACCAAGTACCAGCTTCCGCACCTGGAATTTGCCCAGAATCACCGCGGGGAGCCAGACGTGGCCATGTTTGACTTCACCTGCATGTACCGGTCAGAGAATGCCGCCCTGGTGAAGGAACAGCACGGGCGCCGGTTACTAGTCGCCCTGGTGGGAGACTGCCTGGTGGAGGTGAGTGCTTGCTGGTTACAATAAGGTCTTATATTGGGGCTACCCACTGAGCTTTATATGTCTACTGGAGTTGGTCTGTCCTGTGGGATCAATCCACGCAGACAGACTGATCCGACAAGTCACCACTGGTCTGACTGCATGCCATTACAATCTACCATGTTCAAAACAGGGCCTGGGTTTAAAACAGCTCTGACTAATCTTCTTTGTTCTTCAAAAGGAATTTCGTCTTTGCTGGGTTGTGCTTTCATATGGACCAGTTGCCCTCTGCTACCCCCATGTCAGTATTTGAGGGCAAATACGAAGGGCTAATCCCCCCAGTGGAAATCTAACCCTTGATATTGTGTGCTTCGTAATATCTGTGTCTCAACCTCCACCACCCGATCTTTCAGAAAAATCAAAAATCCAAATCAAAGCAAGCAACATTTTGGGGAAATTCTTCTCTGAATCTTTTCTTCAGGAATAGAAACTAACCGAGGAGCTGGTGACTGTACGAGTCAGCAGCCTGTTCCTGTACTCTCTAGGACAGGGGTACTTACTCATCTGGAATGTGGATCTGACTTTGTGCTATTGAAATTTGCACCACTTTCTCCTCCCTAGTCAATTTAAAATGAACAACAATGTCAACTCAAAACGTATTCGATTTTCTTCATTATCTTAAAAAAAACTTTGTTGAAATTCAACTTAAGTCTACGCTGCTTTGAAATAATATCAACTCTTTGGTCCCATCTTCAGACCTAAGCAGTCGGCCTGGTGTTCCTCCCCTTTCTAAAGCTCATGGCCAGCCAGTGTCAGACGGTATTGATCAAGTTAATGGTTCTACCAGCAGGCACCGACACACACCTGCATTCTTGCTCTAGCAGGCCGTTTGGAAACCCCCTTTCTGCAGGTCCACAATTAGCTTTCCAGGCAGGTTTATTCTACAGACGTAACAGCCTCTTGCTAACTTGCCCCCGCCATACTATCCTGGCTGAGGTCAACTTATAGGTGGGGTCTTCACAGAATTTGTGGACTCAGTCTGCAAGTTGAAACAGTTCTCCACTTCCCTTTCTGAGTGTAACTTGGGAAGGGGGTAGAGAAAGCAGAATCGTTAATTCCTTGTTACTTCAATGACACCAGCCCAGTTTTCAGCAATGTCTTCAGTTCAAATCTAAGACAAAGGGACCTGAGACATGTTGACAATAGCACTTTCTGAGCCTTCACAGAATCCCTACAGTGTGGAAGCAGGCCATTTGACCCACTGAGTCCAGACTGACCTTCCAAAGAGTATCCCACCCAGACCTACACTCTATCCCCCTGCATTTCCCATGGCTAATCCACCAAAGTAGCCGCTATGGATAATTTAGCCAGGCCAATCCATAACCTGCACATCTTTGGACTGTGGGACGAAACTGGAGCACACGGAGGAGGAAACCCACACAGACACAGGGAGAATATGCAAACTCCACACAGACAGGCACGTGAGAATGGAACCGAACCCAGGTCCCTAGCACTGTGAGACAGCAGTGCTGACCACTGAGCCACTGTGCTGCCATGTTCCTAGTCTTTCTGTAGTCTGTCATTTATCTTGACAAGATGAACACACAAATTGCAGAGTGTAAATGAATGAATTACCACATGTTCCTGCAATTCCTTTTATTTTCAGCCCTTCTGGCCACTAGGGACTGGCATTGCACGTGGATTCCTTGCGGCGTTTGACGCTGCATGGTTAGTGCGGAAGTGGAGTATGGGGACCACCCCTCTGGAGCTCCTGGCTGAGAGGTAGGAGTGAAACAGTTTTGAACATATTGTCACTTGTATGCTTTCCATGCTGTTTAATTTTTCATTGAGCTGATGGTTGCTTTCATTAACGTTTGGATTTCTTGCCCACTGTGAATGATGGGCATGTAGACTAGGCTCAACCCAAGACTCAGATGACCTTGTGTCTGCATGTGGGGTGGGCGAAGGGGAAGTGAGGGAGAGTCTCCAACAACAGACAATCTAGCCATTGCCCCATAACATACAATGACATTACCAATCCACCACTATCAATATCCTGGGAGATTATTATTGACTCAGAACTGAACTGGACTAGCCATATCAATATGGCTGCAAGAGCAGGTTAGAAGCTGGGAATCCTGCAATGAATAACTCATTTCCTGACTCCTCAAGCCCTGTCAACCATCTATAAGGCATAAGTTTCTTTTATTCACTCATGGGACATAGGTGTCACTGTCTGCCCAACATTTATTGCCCATTCCCAGCTGTCCTGGAGAAGAGGGTGGTGAGCTACCTTCTTGAACCGCTGCAGTCCATGTGCTGTGGGTTGACCCACAATGCCATGAGGGAGGGAACTCCAGGAGTTTGACCCAGCAAGGAACAGTGATATATTTCCAAGTCAGGATGGTGATTGGCTTGGAGGGGAATTTGCAGGTGGTGGTGTCCCCATGTCTCTGCTGCCCTTGTCCTTCTAGATGGAAGTGGTTGTGGGTTTGGAAAGTGCTATCTTTGGTGAATTTCTACAGTGCATTGAAGGCACACACGGCTGTTATCGAATGTCAGTGATGGAGGGGATGGATGCTTATGGATGTGATACCAATCAAATCAGGAGTGTGATGAAATATTCCCCACTTGCCTGGATGAGTGCAGTCCCAACAACACTCAAGAAGCTTGACACTATCCAGGACACTGCAGCTCACTTGATTAGTAGTTCAATTCACCATCTTCAACATTTTCTCCCTTCACCATTGACACACAGTGCAGCAGGGTGTACCATCTACAAAACACACTGCAACAACTCACCAGTGCTTCCAAACCTGCCAACTGTGAAACCAATGGCTGCAGAGGTATAGAAGTATCACCATCTACAAGTTTCTTCAGGGATGCTGGGCCAAAATCCTGGAACTCCCTCCCTAATGGCATTGTGAGTGCTCCCAACACCAAGGACTGCAGCAATTCAAGAAGTTAGCTCACCATTAACTTTCCCAATTAGCACTGGACAATAAATGCTGGCCCAACCAGCGATGTCCACATCCTGTGAACAAATATTAAAAGAAATTGTGCTCCTAAACTCTCCATTGGTGTTTGTGAATGTTGGGTGAGTCAGGCTTGGGTTATCTTGTGTATCTCAGTACAGTTGCATAGCCTACCAAACACAATAATGTGAACTACTGCAGTCTTAGGGTATAGAGGCACCAACAGTGAGGTTAGGGCAGAGGTTCCTGGGCAATGACTCAGCAACACTGAAGAATGTTACAAGTAATTATGTTCTTACGCACCTCTGCCCTTGTCTACCTATTGACTGCAGGTTCAAGAAGGCAGCTCACTGTCACCTTCTCAAGGGTAACTAGGGACAGGCAATAAATGCTGGCTCAGTCAGCAATGCCACATCCCATGAATGAGTTATAAGAAAGGTACTGTGCTCTCCACTGTGTATATGTGATTGTTTGACCATGTATGTCCCAGTCATCACCTTTTGACTGCTTTAAGGGATATTATGTTCCTTTGTCTAACTCCCTTATCATCATAAAGGGTGGTTCCCTGGGGGAGGTGCTGAGAGCACCATTTATGAAACCAGGCAGTGAATCTGTAGTTGTGGAAGAAATGAAATGGTATTGGAAAATCATTGTATATCAATAATTACTGGCTCAGACCATAGAGAAGCAACACCAAAGCTTCTCAGCTCTTTATGAATAGACAAGAGAAGTTGCATTGATATAGCACTTTATACAGCCTCGAGGTGTGTCAAAGCACTTTACAGCCAATGAAGGTCATTGTTGCAACATGAGGAGCACAGCAACTGAATTCGATCCCCAGTGAGTATCACCAAGTGATAGGGAGATCATCAACTCTAACTGGTGGTCAGATCATATTGCATCTAGTGGGTAATCTATCCTTCCACCTCCTGAGGGGAGAGAGTTTTATGGGTATTGATCAGGGATAATACTGATTAGACAAGGTGATGAGATCTCGGATCTCAGAAATGGAGAGTACACAGTCACTGTATCAGTCACTGAGGAAATGAGGCAGAGTTATAGCTGTCCTTTGAGCCTGGAAAAGGAGACCTCATGAAAAATGGGAATTGAGCCTGTCAAAAGTCAAATACTGTTGGCTGTGTTTTGTTGCAAGACCTTGGTCCATTTAATCTCACAAGGTTTCAAATTGCATTTCAGAGATGATGGAGCAATTGTGTGTTTGTAAGAGGACCAGGTTCAATCTCTGGGAACAAGATTCAAATCCTGCTATGTCTTATAATTTTCTTAACATATCAGGAATTGTAAAGCTAGTCTCAGTAATCTCGCAAAGCTAAAGTTAATTGTTGTTAAAAGCCTTCTGGTTTACCAACATTCTTTAAGGAAGGGAGTCTGCCATCTTTACCCGTCTGGTACATCTGACTGCAGACCCCCAGCAATGTGGTTGACTCTGAACTGCCCTCTGTAAAGGCTGAGCAAGCCAATCAGGTCAAAGACTATTGGGGATGGGCTGGACTTGCCAGCAAAGTGCACATTCTGTGAAGGAATAAAAGAATTCTCATCTTGTATCCTCTATGATTGAGCTTTATAAATCCAGCAAATGTCTCCTCCATGAAGTGCAATCTTTATTGAATGTTCTTCTCCAGGGAGAGTATCTACCAGCTGCTGTCACAGACCACGCCTCAGAACACAAACAAGAACATTAGCCAGTACAGTATCGATCCACTCACCCGCTATCCCAACCTCAACCTCAGCTACTTCAAACCTGCCCAGGTATGTGCCTTGCACCGTGTTCTGACAATGCTCATCAATCACGTGGGGTCAGTAATGGACAGTGGGTGTCTGCGGCTTGTGAGATGCGGGAGGAGGAGCACCATCTATTTGCAACTGAGGACATTCCTGTCACGTGGAGGTTTCTGAATCTTTGGAATTCTCTTTCGGAAGAGGGCTGTGGATGCTCAGTTGAGGAATCCATTCCTGGTCGAGAATTATAGGTTTTTGTACTTGAAGGGGTTCAGGAGATGTGGGGTTTGCACTGAGAAGTGGGGCTGATCCAGGAGTTCAGTCATGATCTACTGAAAGTTAAACGAGTCTGCCTGGTGAATGACACATACTGATCCATGTTGACTTCAAAATAGCAGTACAGTATGATCTCTTCATTTCCAGGGATTACTATGTTTTTTACTGGTGTTTCCCCAGGGAATGTCCCTCTTGAGAGTCATATTGCCTGCTCTTACTACTTCTATTCCCATGACTGTAAGTTTATAAAATGGCAGAAGCTCCTATAATGTGTTCTTTGTCTCCTCTGATTGGGTCTGCATCGTAACTTCTTCTGTCCGTGGGACTGGGTCAAATAGAAGTCAAGAGAGGGACATTAACAATTAGGCCTTGAAGAGTTACTGCTATCCAAAGACACCTCGGCTGCCCTCACAGGTCAGTGATGCTGTGTAATCCAGGGAGACCCACACACAATGAGGAAAAACAAAGTGCACTATAAAAGCAGCAAAGTGCTGTGAGTGTGGCACTGACCTCTGTGCCCATAGGGAGCTGGCAAGCAGCTTACTGTGGTGTTCCTTGCAATTGCTCCACAATTCAGCTTCTCCCTGACTGGGCAGGATACAATAGCCAGATTCGGTGACCTTTGACCTGCCCTGAATGTCCTTATTGTGGTGCATCCATTGAAAATATTTTGCATTAATTGCAAGGACGGGCTGCAGGCTTGTGAATTGATAACTGACATTCAGGTCTGATGGCAAGTTGAGGGTTTATACCATCAAGGCATCCCAGGTCAGGCTGTACCTGCGGAAGGGGACATATTTTGGGTCTGTGACTGTTGAATTATGTTACATCCGAGACACAGAATAACTTATCAATTAATTTATCCGCTGAAGGTGCAGCATCTGTATGATGTGGGAAGGAGCACAGCTACAGAGAAGGACACCAACCAGACAAAGGGGAAAATGCTACACAGTGGTAAGACACAAAGTGAAACCATCTCAGATGGAACTTAACAAAATGGTCTGATTCCCTCACTTTTATTTTAAAATTATATACTTCCTGACATCGTATTATACCTGGCCTTTGACAGTTTGTGTCGATCTATTATTCTGTCATAAAAGCCTGGCACTGTGCTCCTTTTCCAGTGATAGTCGTGGGGTATTATGGAGGAGGATGAAACCTGGGTGACTTTTCCTGTGCTAACACAGTGACTGTTAACAGAGCAGGCTCATTATCTACTACCCTCTTGAATCAAATTGTTTTTGTCAAGGAGTTTCTCATTTCTGAGATGGAAGGTTACAAGGGAAATTTGAAAAGGTTAGATTGACAAGTGTAAATGAATGACAGCGGATTTTATCACAGCGCACAAGAGGGGATTAGACAAAGTGGATACAAGGAGGATTTTTTTTTCTAGGGGAGGCTAGAACTAAGGGACACAGGCTAAGAATAAGCGGTCTTCCCTTTTAAGTCAGAGGTGAGGTGATTTTTTGTTCCTCTGAAAGGGGTTATTGTAGTGATTGGAACCAGGTGGATCTTGTTGACTATGAGATCCTTAACTGAGGTTGTTAACCAGTTAGGGAACCCTGGTTGACAAATATAACCAGGAGATTCAGAATCTCCCTAGTTGAGGGGACTGACTCTGAACTGGCTGGCAACAGCCAATGTACTGTGCACAAGTAAATAAGGAGTGACTTGGTGACAGGATACCGGCCTCAATGCAGTTATTTCAGTTAGTACATGAAATTTTCTTCCCCAGAAAATACTGGAAACTGCGCCCTTGAGTTTTCAACTGTTGTTTGATCGACAAGGATTGTGGGGAAGGGGGTGTTGCTGGGGCAGGCAGGAAAGTGGAGTTGAGGCCACAATCCGATCAGCCCTGATCTTACTGAGTGCTGGAGTAGAGTTGACAGAAGGACCTAATCCTGTTCCTAGGTCCTAAATTCAGTTGCACTGCGGACCTTGCTTCATATTGTATGTACCAGTGAGGAATAGAGCTTCAGTTTCAATGCTTCGTCTGTGCTGAGTTCACCAGTATAAACCAGAATGGGAACTACTGCAGTGGGCCTGTCACTTTTGAACTTGTAAGCAGTGAATGGGAGGTGGGGTAAGACATTTGGCTCCCTCAGATGGGTAAAGGTGGTGCTTGTGAGTCAAGAGCCCATTACTCTCTGCCTGCTTTTCTGTCTGTTGACTTCAAGTATATAACCAGTTGCAATTCATTATTGCCAACCAAGGTGAATTTCACCTGCTGTGTGTATGTGCATGTGTGTAAAATATGCACATGAACTTCCATGTGCACCTTTGTGTACTTGTGTACATCTATGTGATATGCAGTTACAATTCCTTTATCTACCAAGGCAATGAAAAGATGTGAAAAAATGTTATATGTAATTCTTCGTAAGGTGTAGAGGTTTAGAGAGAGATTGACTAGGTATCAGTCAGCACCTGGGGGGATTGTTGACTGTCCATGCTGTTCTCAGACTGTATACTGAATGTGACCGTGAGTGCTTCTTGTAGATTCCTGTGTGGGTTACGAAGAGCTCCTGAGCTGGTGTCAACAGCACACAAGAAGCTACAGGAATGTAAAAGTCGTTGACCTAACCACGTCCTGGAAGACAGGCCTGGCACTGTGTGCTCTGATTCACCATTTCCGCCCAGACCTTATGTGAGTAGCAGCAAGATAATAACGAATGTTATATTTTTGACTTTGTCAAAATAGTCTGCCCTCGGTGATGTGATGCATCGAAGTTTCAACAAGCCCAAAGGTCAGCAAATCACATAACCCAGTGTTCTTGACCAGAATTCACTCCTCAACTGCCATTGTCGAATCACACCTTCTCATTAACCTGAGGGTCATTTGTGGGATCTTGCTGTTCCCAGGTTGGCTTACATGTGAGATTACTACCACGGCAAGCATATTTCTAAAGTTGTAAGGCATTTAGACTGCCCTCCAGTTGTGAGAGGCAATGGGAATGTTGTCATTCCTCGTCTATGTACCTGGGAGACACAACAACGTACAGACCTGTGCTCCATACAGCTGATATTCCTTTGCTGTCAACTCCATCTCAGAATTAGTTCAAATACAGGGGGGCAAATAGTCTGGGCCTTGCACTCAGCTCTTTTCCTCCTTTTCCAGTGACTTCGAGAGTCTTAAAGAAGAATCTGTTGCTGAAAATAACCAACTGGCATTCAATATCGCAGAAAAGGAATTTGGAATCTCACCAATAATGACCGGGAGAGAAATGGAAGTAGCTACCAGCCCTGACAAGCTCAGTATGTTCATGTACTTGACCCAGTTCAATGAATTCTTCAAGGACATTTCTCCTGGTGGGTTCGCGTTGAAGTATCTATTGATCTCAGAATATTCCTAAATTACACAACCAGGTCGCTGGTTATGTGTAAAATTTCCACTCCTTTTCTCTCTCAGAGCTTCATGATGTCAATAAAAGGAAGATGATGACCCTGTCATCAGCCAAGTCAGCCCTCTTGTTCCTGAGTACCCTCCGGAAAAACGTGGCCAACAAACGAAGTTCCGTGGTAAAAAAGAAACAGTTAATGTTTGGGGGCTTTTGAGGCCTAGCAACTGCCAGAGGCCATGATGCACAATTAATGGTCACT
Organism: Hemiscyllium ocellatum; assembly: GCF_020745735.1. Taxonomy (NCBI): domain Eukaryota; kingdom Metazoa; phylum Chordata; class Chondrichthyes; order Orectolobiformes; family Hemiscylliidae; genus Hemiscyllium; species Hemiscyllium ocellatum. The sequence goes on from NC_083426.1 coordinate 46,106,640, forward strand.
CATGCATTTGTGGTTACTCATTCCTCAGTGGTGATGCCATCTCCTGCTGCCATGGAGGGCTCACAGATAGGTATGCCTCTGCCCAAATGCAACTCCATGGCTTCCCATCACAACATCCTTGCAACCCTCTCTGGGGTCTTCCTGACTGACCTTTACTAGCCCCACTCCAGCCTTACCTTCCAGTCTGTCCTGCAGTTCCAACTATGGCCACAGATTCTGGTGGTGCTGTTGGGACTGGAGAGGTGGCTTCCAGCTGATTGGCTGGCAGCTTGAGGAGAATTGGGCATGGAGCTGCTAGCTTTGATCTCAGGCCTCTGGCAGTGTATAGTTTCATGACCGTGAGCTGGAGCGGTTCAACAAGGTGGCTCACCACCATTTTCTCAAGGGCAATTAGAGAGAGGCAATAAAGCTGACCCAGCCATTGATGCCCATATTGTGCACAGCAATAAAGAAAACAAATTCTGGTTGTGGTTTCCTGAGCTCGAATATTTAACAGGTGGTGGGGCTGGGTCATCACCTGATGTGTAAAATCCAACCCAATGTCTTGGTAGATTCAATGACTAAAACCTCACATTGAAAAAAATCTCAATCTGTGTTTAGTCAGATGCTGGATCAGAACAATTACTGAAAGAAGATCCAAATGAGACTTTGGCTTCGCCATCGTCGGCACATTCACCACAAGAGAATGAGAGCAGCAGCTCACAACCAGAACAGTTCCAGGAGAACTCCAATGTGGAATCAGCTAACAGACAGGTCAGTGCCTCAACATCCAATGCCTGTAACCTCATCTAGATCCAATCCCTGAGCCTCGGGATATGTCAAACCTATCGCCCTCTACTCTCAATGTCTTGGTCCACACCATGTGCGTACCTAATGAAGTCTTACAGAATAGGACGCCACTTAATACGTCATGCCTCCCCGAACAACAGATGCAATCATTTGCAGGCACTTTCCCCATAAGGTCTACAATTGTTTCCTTTTCAGGTGTACATCCAGTTCCCATGCATTGGTACAACTCATGCCTTCAAAAAAAAATCTCTTCATTGCCGCTATAGTCCATTTGCTATTTGTCTTAAATAGTGCTCTCTAGTTACCGACCCAGTTAAAGTGAACAGTGTCCTAAATACACACCTTGGCAGAAACTGGAGCCAATGTCCAGTTCAAACTGGTTGGTGACATTACCTGTATCTAAGGTGCCAAATGGCATGTGTGTGATCTATTGGCATTGTATGGTATTAATAAGGGAAGATACACAGTCTTTGATCACGGGGTGTATTGTATATATATATGTATTAGATGCAAAGCACAGATCCCAGGGTGTATTATATACATACATATAAGATGCAAAGTAGCCCTTTATTGATCTTGTTCACTGATATGGCGTGTGCATTGTACTTCTGTATCTCAGGGCTCCCTCAGACAGGCACCAAGCCCCAGCAGCAGTGAGGTTTGCTACTTTTGTAAGAAGCGTGTTTACGTGGTGGAACGCTTCAGCGCTGAGGGTCAGTTCTTCCACCGCGGCTGCTTCACATGCCACCAGTGTGGCACCACCCTACGGCTCGGGAACTACGCTTTCAACAGCAGAGATGGCAAGTACCCATTGAGGCCATTTTCAATACTGGTCTACAGTGTGATTGTTGAGGTGAAAGAACCGCAGCACATCCCAATACAGCTACCCAATGTCCAAGGCAAGTGGGACACTGTGAATGTGAGAGTAAAGGTGCCTTGGCCTCACCCTCACCCGCCCCAATCTGAGGTAACTGGCTCGCTGCACTAGGAGATCATTTGTCATTCCACGTCCGATTGTCAGCACCATGTCAGTTTTGTACTATAGGACCATGCCTACTCGAATCTGAATTCTAATCACCCAATTTCAATCCAATTGCAATACTTACCACTGGAGGAAGCTTTGACCATGCCACACAAGGCTACATTTAAACATTGACTCCCATGATGGCAGACTACCATCTAACCCTTGCCCAGCCTTGTAATTTACAAGTATATTCTATTTTGGAGATTGAGCATGATGGGTGATTCTAAACTTTGTAAGATTTGACATTTCTGGGGATTATTTTCACTTGCCCAGTGTCAATCTTCAGCACTCTCTGAGGTCACGAGCAGCGTAATTTTGATGGAGAGAAAAGTTTCCTGCTCTCATCCTCGACAGGATTATTGTCACTTTCTCAAATACAATACCAACGTTACCAATTTTATTTTCACCTCCATGAGGTAAACACGGTCTAAATTGTGGACTGCAGTGGAAACGAAGTTGACCGTACTTGGAGAGAATGAGGGCCAATGTGGATAGTGAGGCCTACAGAACATCATCAGCCTGACTCTGATTTCTCGTACATTCCTGGACCATCAGCAGTTTACAGACAACCAAACATCCAGAAAATTCCCCATCTGACTGAACCTCTTTCTAGGGGCTGCCCTGTTGAAGGTGGCATTTAGTTCAAATAAGAAACAATATTAGTTGGAGATTTCCCAACTGGGGGTACATTCCCAACTGGGGGTACATTCCAACTGGGGGTAAAGCTCTTCCCTCCCTTTTTGTCTTCTCCCACCAACCTGCATTTTTTTTTTTGCTGGGCAAATTGGATAATTATTTGAAAGAGTTAGCACATGGACACTGGGCCGAATGGCCTGTGCTGTGTCATTTTATCATTTTCAATGATTTTGGAGAAAATCACGGTGATGACTGATAGTTATGAGAGCCAATCACAAACACTGATCAGCAAAGTACAATAGGAATTATCAATGTTAAGGAATCCCTTAAGTAACTTTTAAAAGAATTCACTCATGAGAGGTGTGTGTCACTGGCTGGGTCAGCATTTATTGCCTGTCCTTAGCTACCCTTGAGAAAGTGGTGGTGAGCTTCCTTCTTGAATTGCTGCAGTCCATGCCCTGTAGTTAGACCCACAATTCAACGCAAATCAGTGCAGGTATCCCCCGCTTTTCGAAAGTTCGCTTTATACCACTTCACCTTTAATGAAAGACCTACATTAATTCCCGTTTTCACCAACGGAAAGAAATCAAAAGAGGATTTTCACTTTTACAAGAAAAGGTGAAAAGCAGGTAATTGCTTCTTCACTTTACACCGTTTCGGCTTACATAAGGTTTCATAGGAACGCTCGACTTTCGGATAGTAACTGACTGGTGTTAGTCCATGTGCCCTTGGTTTAAGTGCAAAGCCAACACTGAGGGCAGGATTTTCAGTAAATGAGGCTCAAGTTCGCAAACCTTGGCAGTTTGGGTGTTTCTTCACCCTGTTTGTGGTGTTGGTCATTTTTTGAGTTTGGGGCTAGCAGGACTGCAAGCAAGCAATGGACAGCCAACTAAGCTCGTTGGGACATTTGTTAAAGTTGAGTTCAAGAAATTGGGACTTTTCAGTCTGCCTCCAGTTTCCCAGTGTGAGTGCAGACAGGCACATCAAGTCAGGTCAGTGTGCCAATGCTGCAGGCACCTCTACGCAACTTGCTCGTGGTTAAGGGTACAGCATAGGGCTTTCCTCTATAGCTCACCTATTTCCAGCGTCTCACCCAAGCTGCTTTTGGATTTTTTTATAGTGGCTGAGAGGCTAAATTGTTTTTGCTTTTTTAAAATATTTGTTCACTTTATGTGAGCGCCACTAGCTAGGCCAGAATTATTGCTACTCTCTCTAAACGCCCTCAGGAAGGGGCTGGTGAGTTGTATTCTGCAGCTGCTGCGGTCCATTTGATGTGACAGCACCCACAATGCTGTCAGACAGGAACTTGTTAGATTTGCAGCAGCGACAATGAAGGAACGAGGAGACTGTTCCAGTCCATGGCCACTTCCTTACCATTCTCTCCAGCTGGGTGCACATCTGAACCTGGGATGCCTTTGATTGACCCTCCAACTGCAAGAGCCTATCCACTATTCTCATTGAGACAGATAAGTGGCCTCCCTGATAATTGAGAAGGAGCTCTGGTCTAAAGTTCAATGAGAGACAGCTTCCTCTGGGATGGGGCTTGGATATTGAAAACTGTCCTGATCCTTGTTTCCCCTACCTGCAGACTGAAACCTCTCTCTCCCTGGTTCAGACTATTTGACAAGGTGAGTGGGGGTCAAAATCTCAGCTTTGTCCGACCAATCTTCAACAACATGTGGCTGTTCCGTGGAGTTTCCTGAGTAATACTCAGGAGGGGGTGGCGGTGTGACATCTTGCATGCCTTGTGTACCTAGCTCAGTTCTAGTGAGTAATTAGAGCTGGGTCCTGTCTGGTTTATACATCTCTGACTCTCACAGTAGAATGCACCCATTCCCCGAATCCTCACAGGATGAAGATATGGAGGCTGATTTGCCTAACTGAGCTTTGCAAAGGACATTTAGCTTTCTGAAGAAAGGATTAATCACTTACTCTTTTCCCTTAGGTAAATTTTACTGCACACTTCATTACACCAGTTTGCTTGGAACCAATCAGAGTCATTTGGATGAAACAGCTCCAAGTGTTGTAAAAGAGGTAATGTTTTAAATTATGAATTATAATTTCAGAATGAGTTATCACAATCTGTTTTAAATTACAAACCATTCTCTGTCTGGCTGCTTTCCTTATGTAATATTTGTGCCATAACATTTATTATTTTTGTGAGAATTTAATTACACAGGCCCTGTCCACCAGCTAAAAGAGTTCTGACCAGAGTTGGTCCGTCTACTCAATGTAAAAGTGAAGAGCTGTAAGTGCTGGAGGTTTTGAGATGTAACCATGTTAGGAATGCACAACAGGTCAGTCGTTACAAATATAGGGAACGTTCAGGTCAATGTTTCAAGCAGATGTACCCTGGCACTGCTGAAACCTCACCTTGGCAGTTCCTCTACTCGCCACATCGGGGCATTTCAATTAAAAAAAATTAATGATGCTTCAGAGTGTGAACCCAGTATATGTACAACACACAAGAAGCTTGTCACTGTAGAATAAAGCAGCCCACTTAATTGGCACCACATCCACAAGCATCCATTCCCTTCCCCACCGATGCTCAGTAGCCGCAGTGTGTACTGTCCACAAGCTAAACTGCAGAAATTCACCAAAGGTCCTCATACAGAACCTTCCAAATCTATGACCACTTCCATCTAGAAGGACAAGAGCAGCAGGTACCACCACCTGCAAGTTCCCCTCCAAACCACTCACCATCCTGATTTGTTGCTGGGTCAAAATCCTGAAACTCCTTCACTCAAGGCATTGTGAGACGACTTACAACAGGTAGAATGCAACAAGGCAGCTGACCAACACCTTCTCAATGGCAACTAGGGATGGTCAATAAATGTGATGCTCACGTCCTGCCAGTAAATAAAAAGAAGCCGTGGTATAATCTTAAGTAGTCACACGATAGAATGGGAACTACCCTGAACCAGTGTCTGGGGAAAGTAACTGCCTGTCAGTGACTAGTATCATGCTAGACTGTGGTAAGACCTATTCCCTGCACCTTTTACTCAGATGGTACCAAGTCAGACCAGTAGACTCAATTTTAGATGAGTTTAATGTAAAATTAAAGCAAATATGTTAGTTAATAAAAAGGATTTATATTGGTATGTTTTTGAGTACCTTTATTTTCTCTGAAGCATACTCTCTGTTAGGTAGGCTAGTTCAACTTTCAATCTGAACACAGCAAGATCCCACAAGCAAAAGTGAGACTGATGACCAGGCGAATACATTCGGGAATAAATGCTAGCCAGGGCTCTGGGAACACTCCATGCTTCTTTCGTAAAATCTGTAATGGAATCACTACCTAGACCAGGCAGATTGTACCTCATTTTAAATTCTCATCTGAAAGCTTTTACCAAGGAATAATTCTCATAAGATGCTATGTATGATCTACTTTTCTCATACGCTTCAGATAAATGGGCAATGAATAAAAATCTCTGGTTGAAAATGGAAACTTTTGAAATGTGGATGCTAAGATATACTAAAATTTCAATTTATAGACCATTAGGTCAAATTAAGTCTCACTGGAATGTAGAAGACTGAGAGGCTATCTTATTGAAACATGCAAAATGCTTAGGGGAACTTGATAGGCAGAAATGGTAGCTTCCCCTTGTGGGCGAGTCCAGGAGCAGATGGCAAAATCTCAGAATAAGGTGTTTCCCATTTATGTCAGAAATGAGGCGGAGTTTCTTTCCTCTAAGATAGGATTTACTGTTCATGTATTTGGAGAGGCAAGGAACGATTAGGTCTAGTGAGCGTGGTTTTGTGTGAGGGAAATCGTGTCTCGCAAACTTGATTTGAGTTTTTTGAGGAAGTAATCAAAATGTTTGAGGGCAGAGTGGTAGATGTTGTTTACATGGAATTTAGTAAAGGTTCCGTATGGTAGACTAATTAGTAAAGTTAGATCACGTGGGATTCAGGAAGAACTTGCCAATTGGATACAAAATTGGCTTTGTTGGTCGGAGACAGAGGGTGCTGGTGGAGGGTTGTATTTTTTTGGACTGGAGGTCTGTGACCAGCAGTGTGCCATAGGGATTAGTGCTGGGTTCACTTCTGTTTGTCAGTTAAATAAACAATTTGAATGAGAATATAGGAGGCACAGTTAGTATGTTTGCAAATGACACCAAAATTGATGCTATAGTGGACAGTGAAGAAGGCTGTCTAAATTTACAGAGATCTTGATCAATTGGGTCAATGGGCTGAGGAATGCCAGATGGAGTTTAATTTGGATAAATGTGAGATATTGCATTTGGGTAAATCAAACAAGGCAGGACTTATACAATTAATGGTAGGAAGAAAGAATGAGTGGTTCAAGTACATAATTCTTTGAAGTTGACATCACATATAGACAGGGTGGTGAAGAAAGCATTTAGAATGCTTGCCTTCATTACTCAGACCTTTGCGTATAGGAGTTGAGACGTTGTGTTGAGGTTGTACAGGACAGTGGTGAGGCCTCTTCTGGAATACTGTGTGCAGTTCTGGTTGCCCTGCTGTAGAAAAGATATCAAATTGGAGAGGGTTCAGAAAAGATTTGCGAGGATGTAGCTGGAAATAGAGAATTTGACTTATAAGTAGAAGCAGGATAGGCTGGGATTTTTTTCGCTGGATATAAGAGGATGTGAGGTGACCTTATTGAGGTTTATGAAATCTTGAGGGGCATAGATAAAGTGAATAACAAAGGTCTTTTCATTAGGGTTGGAGAGTTCAAAATTAGGGGGCATATTTTTAAGGTGAGAGGAAAAAGATTTAAGAAGGACATAAGGAGCACCCTTTTTTTTTACACAGAAAGTGGTTAATTTGTCCAGAAGAAGTGATGGATGCAGGTACAATTACTACATTTAAAAGACATTTGGATAAGTACATGAATAGGAAAGGTTTACAGGGATATGGGCCAAGCACAGGCAGGTGGGAATAGTTTCGTTTGGGAACATGGTTGGTGTGGACGAGTTGGACCGAAGGGTCTATTTCATGATGTGTGACTCTATGACTCTCAAGAGAGAAGTGAATCTGTGAAACCTGTTGAGGTTGGGACATGAAATATTTTCAAGGCTGAGATAAATAATTTTTTAATCAGTAAGGAAATAATGGGTTATGAGGAAAAGGCAGAAGGTGAAGTTGAGGATTATCATATCAGATATGATCTCATTGAATGGCGAAGCAGACTCAATGGGCTGAATGGCCTTAGTTCTGCTCCTACAGCTTATGGTCTTAATTGGATGATGCTTGTCACAATGAGCACAGATGAGCCACAATGGGCATGTGAGGATGGTACAAGATAGACAAAACATGGGATACCATGATGATAGATCTCCTGGCAGGAGTTAGTTATAAGCAGCAGCAAAATCTTTGAGAGTTAAGTGATGCCTTACATTGTGTATTCATGTACTGCAGTGAGCACTTCCTTCTTTGGAATGATTCATCTCTGGACTGACCTACTCGGTCTTGAGATAGAAATAAAAGCATCTACAAAATGGAACTCAACAGTGGGCTTAGAGTTTGTAGGGAACGGAGAAGATGGATCCAGTGACAGAGTCAGAGTATCAGAGAAAACAGCTTCACTGGAGCATGAGAATACTGGAAAGATCAAACTTCAGTTGGCATATTAGTTACGGGACAGCAGTACATGAATGGGAGAATTAAGGCACTGGATGCATGGGATCTGGAGTACCAGACAGATTTTTCTTATCCATACGTTTTCTTATCTTTTGTTTTGATTTGACAGGAAGTTTTGGACGCAGAAGAGATGCAAGAGAGTCCTGTGAAAATGCATGCAGGTAATTGACTGTTCCTCCATAATAAATGCCAGATAGTATTAGCATGTGATTTATTCTGATGAACAGTAGTCTATTGAAGACATTAGCCATTTTTCAGACCTCACTGCAATTATCTGTCACCTTCTGATTGGCTGACTAGTTGAATGGATGATATCCAAAGGCACAGAGAATAGATGTTCCCAAATCGGAATTACACAGAGAGCTGACCTCAGCTGAGTAGGTACTGGAGTTAGCCTCTTTGATCTCCCCTAGTGCTAGTTAATCAGGATCATGGCAACAAGGCCTGCTCAGTACCCAATGCCCCTCTCTGGGAAATGCCCATGAGTTAATAGGGGCTGAGGTCAGGATGAAGTGTGCATTGCCTCTCATTTACCAACATTACTGACTTTCTGAAATGACATTTAGAGAGTGACCACCTTGAGTTAGCCAAAGGATAGAAACAAAATGCAAATACATTCAGGAAAGAAAAATTAGCAAATGCCTCCCAGACTCCTCTTGTATCCGATTGAAGGGAACTTTAGGTGAAAAGTGGAAGTAAAATCTAAATTTGTAACATTTGAGAGTAAACAGATTCAGTGCTAAATGTCTGAACCAATGAACTGACTTTATGAGGCACCACCTTCCAATGTAAATGATGACAGCTTAACCATCACCCCCCGGGTTTACTCACTGATATTAGCTCACACCGTCTCCAGTTTGAAATTTTCATCCGTACATTAATTCTGGCAATGCCTCAGGTTGAAAATTCTAATCCTTATTCTGACAGCCTTTCAAAACCTCCACCCCTATCTCTGTAATACCTCCTTCAAATCTACAACATTCCCTGTCTCTTAACCTTCTCCAAATGTACATCTCTCCCTATCTCTGTAAGCTCCACCAACTCTCTAATCCCCCACCTCCATCATCTTTGTAATCACCTATAGCCACACAACCCACTATCTCTGTGGCCTTCTGCAGCCCTACAACAGTTCCTGTCTCTAACTTTAAATAACCTACACCCTTCCTTGTCTCTGTAACCTCCTCCAGCCTCTACAACCCTCACTATCTCTTAACCTCCTCCAGTCTCTACAACCCTCACTATCTCTGTAACCTCCTCCAGCCTCTACAACTCTCCCCATGTTTGAAAAATCCTTCAGCCTCTACAACCCTCACTATCTCTGTAATCTCCTCCAGCTTATATAACCCTCACTATCTCTGTAACCTCCTCCAGCCTCTTCTACTCTCGCTATCTCTGTAACCTCTTCCAGCCTTGACAGCTCTCCCTATCGCTGTAACCTCCTCCAGCCTCTACAACTCTCACTATCTCTGTAACCTCCTCCAGCCTCTACAACCCTCCCTATCTCTGTGACCTCCTCCAGCCTCTGCACTTCCCACTATCCCCTGTAACCAACCTCTAGATCCTACACTCTTTTGTATTTCCATAACTTGCCCCAGCACATTTCTGTGACCTCCTCTGGCCGTTTCTCCTTTCCCAAGCCCTGTTAACCTCTTCAAGTCCTTCCCAATCTTTGTGCTTCTCCAATTTTGACCTGTTTGTGCAGCCTTAATTCTGCCACTCCCCCGCTGCTACTGTCTGCTCAGTAATCTCGGCTCCAGGCTCTTGACTTGATTTTGCTTCTTCATCTCCTCCCCTTCCACCATCTTAGTACATTTAGTTGAAAAGATGCTATATGAATGTGAATTTTTGTTGTTGACATAAATCGACTGTGCTCAATGTATAAGGCCATGAATGCATTGGAAGCTAACACACTGCATGGGCTCCTCGTGTTCACAGATCCCAACCCAGCAATGGGCAAGCATGGAGATATCAATTCCAGGGTTGTTTCCGAAGATCAGATGGACAATGAAAATGAATGGGAGAGAGGCATTGATGATGAAGAGACAGGACTGATGAGAGAATGTTAGTCCAACAAGATCACAAGGAAACAAATACCCTAAAGGATTGAGTGGGTGGGGGAGGGGAGGCCACAATGATAGTCCATCAGCCAAGGCCCTTTGACTTCTTGCCTCAGTGACCCACCTGCTGACCCCATCACCATTGGCCTGATTTCAATTGGCATTTCCACAATTTATTTTCCAGAAGCAATGTGCTTATGGATCCAATTGGGAGAGCACCACAGGGCAGTTATTCCACAAAGAATTGTGAGGAGTTGGCCAATATCTTCACGTCAATCCATATCCCACTGACAGATTTAGAATATTACAGGATGCGTGACAAGCCAGGGGCAGGATATGTTCAGAAAGGTCACCAGCAATAAACGCAGAGATTATTCTGTAGTACCTTCAAAACCCAGTACCTCGATCATCTCAAAGGGCAGCAGATGCATGGGAACCCCACCAGGCCCGCACTCTTTCTGTGTCACCACTCAGAAATGCATCACCCCCTCGCTTGTCACGAAATCAGGAACCTGGTATTTTCTACCCCCCCACCAGCTCAACTTGTTTCTACAGTGCAGGGAGCTGCCTTCTTTAAGGGTAAAAGGATGGGAATAGACTGCCAATCTTACCAGCAATCCTTATGTCCTGACAGTGATACCCATGGAGCTCAATCATCCAAAGAAGTCTGTAATTCATCTGTTATGGTGACCAGGTATTTCACTAGGACAAACCAAACTAGGAAGCATAAACAAAATGCTGCAGATGCTGGGAACTTAAAATCAGAATGAGAAATGCTGAGAATCTCACCAGGTCAGGCAGTGTGAAGCAGAATTAATGGGGCTACCTTGTGGTGGTGTTTGAGAGGAAGTCAGGGGAAGGGGAAATCTCGCCTGCTGGCTGATTATCCTTCAAGATAAATCTTAGCTGTCACTTTAGGGGAAAGCCCAATGAATGACGCCCTGATCAGGCAGCAGCGGGGCCACCATGGGTCTTCCCTTAGAATCAAGACCACAAGGGGCTGGAGGACTCACTTAACTAATCAGAGGCTGGAAACTTAGTGAGGATGCCATGTATGCTGCCTAAACTCCCTCAGCTCCACCTTGAATCCTAGGGTCACAGAGAATCCAAGTCCCAGGTAAGTAACGTGGCGGAGGGGGAAGGGTGGGGTTTTTGAGGGGTGGGGGCAGGTCATTTGAAGAGGGAGGGTTGGAAGCTAGGGCAGGGTTTGGGATCTCATCAGAGCCTGTCCTCCCTGATGTTCAATACCGCGATCAAGCTGTTTGGGGATTCTCCCTGTCCTGTGTGTGTCACCCATCACTGTCGGGGGTTTTGGATTTGAGCTTGTTTGGTAACATATATTTAAAATTTAAATGATTAAAAAAAAGCTAAATGACGGAGTCCCTGAACTGTCAGTTAGATACATTAGGTGGATATTAGGTTTCTGTGGATGGATACTTTAAATGGCTGAATGGCTCTGCTTTATCCTTGTAGGCTTTGTCAACATTAACTAAAAGAAGAATGGTGAAATCTGCTAGGACTTAAAATTGGTGTCTTCAGATACTGAGGCGAACGCATTGCGCTAGGCTAGCCTTCTGATCTTTCAGAAAGCCATTCTCCTGATCGACTGGGTGACGTTTATCCCAAGCTACCAGAATGTACAGCACTTAAGATGTCTGTTTCAGTGCACTGTATACCATCTTCAGCAATAATTCTTTGTGTATTTTCTTATTGTTTTATAGACAGCGAGGAAGATATAATTGAAGGTCTTCAAGTCAAGAAGGAAGACGAAGGGCGAGGAGTGGAGAGCTCTAGCCAAGACAATGAAGACGCGATATTGATGGAAACAGGTGAGTTCTGCAACACAAGAAGAACTGGATCACATTCAGATCAAACTAACGCACAAGGGATTTGATGATCCAGTCTGATAACTGACCTTGGAACGGCATGTGAGCTTTATGAGTTGATGGCCAAGGTGTGATGGTCTTTAGAAGCTAGGGGTCTGATTGATACTCAGTAGACTTTACAATATAAAGCTGGTAATTGGGGAAACCATCATGACTTATTGTTTGGCCAGGTAGGGACTGACTGCTTCAAGATATTATTGAAGATTGCAGCTCAATCAAATGTATTGTTTGAGACAAGAGAACATTAATACTTCAGTCAGCCACTTCTGTGAGTGTATCAGTTGGGTTTATGCACAGAACAGGTCTACACTTTCAGAGTAAATCAATTCAGTGGGAGTTCATAATGAGGTTTGTTCTCGCTTGTAAGACACAGCATGTTATTGGTACTGATTATGGAGGAAATGATGAACTGTTCCTAAGCCAAATTGATAAGGTCAATCGTTTATAAAAGCTGAATTGAAAATTTGATGTCAAAACCTTATTGAATACTCTCACACACCGAGTAAAGAGCTTTTAAACGTGAGGAATCTGCATGAGAACAAATTGTATGAAGCCAATGATTAAGCTCCAATCACAGCTTCATCCCTCATATCAAACCCTCTCTCTCTCCGCACCATCCTGCGTGTGGCATGGAGAATTGGAAGATTGGAGACTGTCCCACTTGTGCCACAGCACACATTTTCTAAGCCTTTTGTTTTGCTTTCAAAACTGCCGTACATCAGTTTTGGAAGTAAAGCTGGCAACGTTTGGCTGAGAAAAGAAAATTAGATGGGGTATTCAGTCATTTGCCATCACCAGTTTTCCATCACTCATCTGCCATCTGCCTCTTGTCACAGTTCAGGCTTTCACCCAAATTTATTGGTTTTGTGTTTACATTAAAAATAGCAGTTTACTCCCCTGAACATAGAGCTGCACTGCAATATATGTCTTAATATTATAGTCACACAATCACCTTATAACTCTGGTAAATCACACACTGTGGTAAATCACACTAAAAATCCCATAAAATGACCACTGCATTTTCCTGTCTAATTATTCCAAAAACCATGAATATTTTGCCACTAGAAGAACATATTGCAGGCTAAAACTAATCATGGAATTTATTTGCAAGTGATACCATTAGACAGATATAATTAACTATCACAATGCTGACATTATAATTAAAAACAAAGGTGGCATCAAATCTACGAAGGATTGCAGTATTATTTCTTAAGTAGTTTTTGTTAGATTTCTGCTGGGATTTGAACTCTGTGCTAGCCTCAAAAATGGCAATCATTTCACCCACAATGGCCGCCTGCAATGTGACTTGTGATTTGGGCACTCTGTTTATTTGTCACTGTGTAGTGAAGAAAATTGGAATCATCAGGATATACAGCAAGGCTGAGAACAAGGGAAATTGCCATTTTGCCTGAGCTGTGTTGCTTCTTTCATTTGATATTAATAAACCTAAGGATGTCACTTATAGTCCTAGATTAATATAAATCTTCTGCACTCAGCTTATGTGGTTGGCTCTTCTATAGATTTTCATTGCTTCTTTCATGCTCATATGTACTCCTATTGCTGGTTATCGTTTCAGAAACCTACCACCATGAAAGAAACCTTCATTAAATCCCCTGTAAACCTCCTGTTCCTGGTTATTAACTCCTCAACAGAACTAAGAGGAAAAGCCTATTTCTATCCACGTACCACATAATTCTGTATACCTCAGTCGGGGGGTGGGGGGGGGGGTGGGGTTGGGGGTTAGGGGTTGGGGGTTGAGGTATATCCAAAGTAAACAACTGAAGGAGCAGCATTCTGAAAGCTTGTGATTTCAAATAAACCTGCTGTCATGGGATTTCTGACTTTGTCCACCCAAGTCCAACACCAGCTCTTGCACATCATGAATAATATTGTGTCACTCCATCATTCTTTCGTACATAACTTGAGTATTGCCGGAATGAAAATATTGAGATCATTAGTGGTGAGTGTGAATTAGTGACACAATAGAAAATGTGGCCATTTTGAAAAACAGTTTGAAATGGGATAAAACAAATTTATTGTTTGTGGAACAGAATTTCTGGTTTCTATGGTTTCCAGAGGACACTGGAAATCCCAACGACTTATCCTGGCGAATCTGTTAAAAAAATCAGAACTGGGACTGATGTATTTTTATTTAGCAAAGTGTTACAGAAGGCAGCTGTTGGATGCAGAGCAATCACAGTTTCATTCAATGCTGAAGGGACTGAATAGTTTTCTCATGTTCTAGTGACCTTGCAGACTGATGTCAGTTCATGGTGATATCTAATTCGGAGTTTCAGTTAAAGAACACAAAGTTTGTTCTGAAACCTTTATTTTGAATACTGATCTGTTCATTGAATCCAAGTGCAGCTATAACTTTGCTCTTAGCTGAGAACAGAATTCCTGTTTTGTTTTAATGAGATACTTTATCTTCCTTTCCCTTTTCTTGGACAACCCAATGACTGAACCACCCTCAACCAAGGAGTGGGTAGTTAATTCGTTCCTTGCCATCGGAAAGCAGCTGCTAGAATTTGTCTAGGAGCAGTCTAGTGTCACATTCACACAGTCAATGGGCATCTGCACATCAGTACAGCTGAGATCAGTAACACAGAGAATTGAATATTGCAAGATCACACCTACCTCTCTAGAGCAACAGCACACCAGAGCTCCAACTGCTGCACTGGCTATTATTCTATGACATTACAGTTTCAAATGAATATGAAGGTATAAACTAAGTTTCCCCCTAACGTATTCATCTACCTTTGTGATAATGTGCAGAACATAGCAGAGTGCCTATCATGAGGCATCTTACATCACCTGGCAAGAGCCCTGCAAGGGATACGGATCAGGTACCATCTTATCATTCAGCTCTTGCTATTCTTGTGTCAGGATGCTTTGCAATTCAGTGTACTGCTCAGAGTATTAAACTGGGTCCAGTAAAGTACTTTAGACAGCAAAGTACGATCCTTGTAAATGAAGCGTGTGCTGTGATATGATTGAAGTGATGCTAACTGTGTTTTACAGAATACTAACAATTGAAAAGCCATTATAATGCCCGCCACTTAAAAATTACCAGCTGCTTATATTAGCCATCAGTTACTTGCATTAACATCAAGCTTCTACTCAAAGTGTGTCTTGTGTTCCACTAACATTAGGCAAAAGGAGCTGTGTTTACTTTTTATTTCACATCTTGTTAAAATGCTCTGAATGCATAAGTCATATAATTACAAACACAATGTAATTAACATCTCGGTTAAATAAGATTACCTTTTTCGTGTATTTAAACCTTTCTAATTTGCTTAAATTAGCCTGCATTGTTTTTCTCCTGTTGTAGACAGACTTATGAATCTCCTATGATATGGAGGTATTTTTAATCAACCTGCTCAGAAAGGTGGGACTTGAAACTGGGCTCCCCAGTTCGGAAGTAGGAACACTACTGCACAAGAGCCCACCCCTATAACTTATAGGTGGTCCATGATTTTTGGATGCAATTGAACAGTATGATAATTGTGTTAAATTGTTAGTCCTATGATTGAATTCAATGCACAAATTGTGATTACACCCCGATACAACAAGTAGTGGGGAACTGCACTTTCTCACTCCAAATTGAAACAGAGAGAGATACTCTATCACGTTGTGGAGTTTGAATGTCTTTCTGAGGTTGCTAGCGTGATCATCTTGGAACAGAACGTTTTGGAGAAAGTCGCTCTAGGAATTGAACTTAGCCACTTCCTTATGTGTCAAAGATGACTTTGAGCCATTTCCCAATTAGTTAGTACCGCTTTCTGAGAATGTAGGCCAAGTACCAAAACAGCAAAATTGTGAATGTTTTTAAAGAGACCACAACCATTAAGTGACACTTACTAGGTTACATTGCTGCATCTCTTACAATATCTGAAATGTATAGTAAATTAAAGAAATTTGTGTGTTTGAGAGGAGGTTCACGCATCTGAAATACTACTTATTCTAACTGCAAGAAGATTACTGCACCTTTCTTCAGCGTATCTCAACCGTTGTCAGATCCTAATTCTGAGTCTTGTCTGCTGATTGTTGTATTGTGCAGTATCATGCCTGGTGCACTCCTGAAGAAAATGCAAGATCCTGTTTGTTCACTGATAACCCACTCTGTTCCCACTCCAGCTCCTCAGTCCTCTGTCTGTTGCAAACTTTTTGTGCCTCACTTTGTTTTACTTCTCTTATTCTTCCAAGTAGAAAGTTTCATTCCAGAATTGCTCCTTCTCGTTTCCACTTTGACCTTTTTTCTTCATTAATTTCGAGATCCAAACTACAAAACTCATTCCTTCCCGCAATCCTTGCTCTCTATTGCACTGTCAGACTTTAACACTCAAATGTGGCAATGCTTTGTCATTCCCTTTTTTTGTCCTCTTTTCAACTTTTTACATTCTGTCGTGGAATCCTGCACAATGGACTCGGCTCCTCCTCTCGACCTGCTAACTCAAACGGCTCAATGTTCCTAATGTCAGGAATACGTGTGAATCCCATCTCAATAAAGGCGAGTCACTGTTTGTAGTGAGGTTCACTAAGTCTGTTTGGAAAATTGGATGGAAGCCATTTGAAGAACTTTACTGGTGGAGTACATCTGATTATGAATCAACTTCCTATTTATCTTCCACATTTTTCATATTTACCGATATTATAATTAATCACTCGCCTAGAACATATTTACCATTTTATTGTTTAGCAATGCTGTCAATAGTATTGCAATAGGTTTTTCTATCAAACTGCCCTTAAGCCACTGTTTTAACCCATTGCTCAGATAACCTCCGCATTGTCAGTCTAACTCTCTGATACGCCACAAGCTGTCCTGAATGAAAGCAATTTCACTCACTCTGGAAAAGTCCCATTTCTAATGAAGCGTTTTTTTTGTCATCTTTCCATTCTTGTAAAAATCCACAGGCTATTGTATCTCATCCTGTGGTAAAACAGCTGTGGTCCACCAGTGGGATGCCTATGAGAGATGGATCTAACACTGACTCCAACTTTACTGCAGGATCTGAAAGGAACTCAATGGATTACAAAAAACCAACCAGTGAAGCCGAAGTGGCAGGTTATAATGACGAATCACCATTCTCAACAACTAACAAATTTGCATCTTATCTCAGTGGTATAAAAAACACACCTTTCTCACTTAAATGCCTGGCAGTACTTAATAGTAAAGACATTCCAGCTGATAGCAACACTGAGAAACTTGGTGTCTCTCAAAGGAGTTCAACTCCTGATAAAACATCCATGCCACATCTGGAGGTCTCTGAGGCAAATGACACTGAGAGTCTGCCTTTGGATCCTGCCAAACCCTTGGATCTGGGAGATGCCAACAGGACAAGGGATGCTGCTGAGAGTAAAGGAGCCTTCCCAAATGGAAGGATAGGTGACATGCCGGAGGATCGGAATAAGAGCAAGAAGCTAGAGGATGTTGAAGGGCAGTTAAAATTAAGCTATCTTTCCAAGGAGCTTGCTTCAATGCATTTTGAAATGAATAAATCATCCACGGATGAGGAGGAAAGCATTTGCAACAGTCCAATGAAGAAACTGGGCCTTTCAGCATCCCTCAGACGTAAGCTAGCCAGACTGAGTGTAAGCTCAGACACTGACTCAGAAAGCCAGGAGGAGAGGACACAGCCCAGAACTCATATTGATGACACCATGATTTCCGAGGATACGAGGCTTTATCTGGGAAAAGGAGAAGTTTACGCTGAGTTTGAGCCTGGGGACTCAGACAAGGAATGGGAAATACTGGATCATCCCTCATCAGTGTTGAGCAAAGAACACAGCAGAAGTCTCAAAGAGCAGGAGATAAAAAGTCAGGTGTGCTGGGACACATCCCAGCCTGCCCTGACGGAGATACCCGGTCCGAATTCAGCTCAACTCACACACAGCAAGACCAATCTTGAAAACCCAAAGACTAAACGCAGAGGGGAGTTAGAACCCAATGGAAAACGAACTGGGAAAGACTCGGCTTCTGAAACACCAAATAAATCAAAATTGAAATTTTTCTCTTTACCCAAACCATTTTCTCGTTTATCGAGAAGAGAGAAGAAAAATGAAGAAAAACATGCAAATTCTACTCTGCCTGAGGCAAAGGCAGAGATACCAACGATCCAGGTATCATCTGCTCAGAAGGGAGGTAAGGATTGTTATGGCCTGTTTGTATTCCATTTCCTGGGAATAAGGGACAGCAGGGAAAGACTGCTCTGGGAATCTGTGCAGTGATACTTTAAGTGATTTGATGAAGAACATGTTCTTGTTGAACTGGTTTGTGACTTCATATGAATTCCTTACCAGAGGATATCTTGAAGCTACATTTATTAAGCTACTGCACACAGCAAACGGAGCAGGTTTTCCCAGCACCAATCAGCATGAGTAACAGTAGGATTGAATGTCTGTTTATTAAGCATTCAAAGGCAATGCTGTTCTGCTTAAATGAAATTTCCTGTGCCTGTAGATAAGAATAAGTTCACAGACCGCTTCTTAAAATGCAGGGTATTTGTACAGGATGGCGATCAGGAAGCAACCATATTGTGTAATCAGGCTCATCTTTCAGGAATCTGGTTATGCAATTTCAATCAAGGGAGAGCTGTGTGTTGCCGCAATGTGTCTCTATCGCCAACCTTCAGTCTCTCAGCTCGATGTTGTGCAGAAACCAGGCACTCAGAGAATGCACCCCACAGAGCACACTGTCAATGGTACCTCCCAGATCTTCCCCAAAGAAACCCACATCTCCCAGGGCTGACCCCAGAACCCCGCATCCTCCAAAAGTGCCCCCCCACAGAGCTGCCCTCCTCAAAAAGGTGTGCCTGATGTTGAGCAGTGCCCTTATTTATAACATATCCTCCAGAATAATACTCTGAATGCCCATACTTATTAAACATACAATAATTAAAGGTACATTTAACAAAAACACTTAGAACACAAAGTTGTAGCCAGTGGACCCAAGACATAACCATTCCCAACTAGGGGTTCCTCATCGATCAGCCCTTAATCAAGTTCCAAAGTATCTGCTCCAAATTCCACTGGGAAACATGCAGTCAATTAAAGAAAACAGTTACAATCAACAGTTATCGACCAACACTGGTTTATTTGTTTCACCCTCAATCATTTTTAACGTGATAAATTCACAAATGTGTCCTCTTTCCCAGACAGGAGCAAGTCAGCCTTTGAGGACCCCCTGTTGATGATGGAATTAAAGGACCTTTTCTAACTCTTGTTCTGTAGTTTTTTTCTTTGAATCGAGTGCAATTTCAAATTATTAATCTGTGCTGTTCCATCTCAATTTCCTACTTCTAAAAGGGATAACATTCTCTTCTGCAGAGCATTTTCTGAACTAATTAAAGCCTTCTGTAAAATATGCACAGGGGTATTCTTTAGTGAGGTTGGCTGGATTGTTTAAACTGACCACTTTAAGGCCAGTCTGAATCCAGCAGTTAGATGGTCCCTGCACCTAAAGTGACTCCCTCACTGATACAAAACTACACATTACTATCTCTACACAATAAAAACAATTCAGTAGCATGTAATTTTAACAAATTTAAAGGTTGCATGAATACCCTGCATTTAGAATATTCAATTTTATGTCTCTGCTTGAATTATCTGAGTACAATCCAGATAGTTTAAATAGCAGAGAAACAGTATATGTTTGCATGTTAACTATGTCGTCTGTCATGTGACTAAGTGTTTCCGACACCAGTTATGTGTTGCATCTTCATCACTTCATCATGCGTCCCTCACACAGATTGATATACCAAGACAATGTCACACATGATGTCAAGCTCATGCCAAACCTACACATTTAAGGCTGTCTTTGAGGGAGATTTGAGAGGATGGGTGTGTGGAGAATGACATCTGGAGCTGATTTTCTGATATTGAGGCTGGTGGCCAAGTAATCAAGCTCAATATTTTATTGCTCAGGGAAGACAAGGACACAGACATCTCCATCAGAAAACTATCCATGAGATATTCTTCACTTTATTATCTTTTGGTAAATTGTGTGGTGCTGGAAAAGCGCAGCAGGTCAGGCAGCATCCAAGGAACAGGAGAATCGATGTTTCAGGCATAAAGGGCTTATGCCAACAAAGTCGATTCTCCTGCCCCTGGGATGCTGCCTGCCCTGCTGTCCTTCTCCAGCACCACACTCTTCAATTCTGATCTCCAGCATCAACAGTCCTCACCTCCTCCTATTGGTAGATTGTTCACTGATATCAGATTGATATCGTTTGGTGAAACGTGCAGATGATGTGTCACTCATGCACTCACTCCTCTCTTCCCAAATGTCTTCAGTCCATACATTATGCAGCTTAACACTCAGCATTGTGCAACTAGGGCGTATCAGAGGGTTGGCACACAGAGAGCGACAGCATGGATTATAGAACTGAAACCAAGTGGAGCCTGTGATTTCCTTGCAGTGATGATTCTCTGTTGTGTAAAGTTCTGCGTCGGAAATTCTTTTTCGCAAGGTACAGTCCTATTTGCTAGGCTGTGATTATCTGAGTAATCTTCTTGATTTTCTTCACCCATTTTCTCTGATGTTCTGTTGAAAGTGAGCAAACCGCAGAGGTACGGAGGACTTTCTGCTTATGTTCATGTGCACACCTTGACAGTTCTTACCTACTGGCTCATTGATCCCCTAGATATCACAATGGATCTTGGTCTTGAGCTGATCTTAGATCCAAACACACAATGCTCCCCTGAAAGGTGATTGCACATTGATCCAAAGCAGGAACAGGAGCGTATTTATTCCCAGCCGAAACCAGAGATACTCCAACAAAGTTAGGAAGGCAGTGGTGTAGAGGTAATGTCACTTGGCTAGTTACCCAAACCCCCAGGCTAATGTTCTGAGGATGTTGGTTCAAATCCCACCATTGTCAATTGCGAAATTTGAACTCAATAAAATCTGAATTAAATGACAATTATGTAACTACTGTCAATTATTGTAAAAACCCATCTGGCTCACTAATTCCCCTCCAGGGGAGGCAATCTTCCTTCCTTAGCTGGTCTGACGAATGACCCTTAGCAATATGGTTAACCCTTTACAGCCCTCTGGGGCAATTAGGGATGGGCAATAAACATTAGCCATGGTCATGTCTCATGGAATGAGTAGAAAGGAAGGAATTAGAAACCCTCCAACAACGATTTCTACATAAGGCCTCGAACATAAAGAAATGGCTCAAGGTTTTTCACAGAATTGTGAAACCTGGCACTGATAGATGACATTAGGTCAGATGACCAGAAATCTGGTATAAAGATGGGTTTGTCCTAAAGGAGGCCAGTGTGGTGGAGTGGTATAGGGAGAGAATTCCAGTGTATGGACAACAGATAGCACACAGCCACCAATGTCAGGGCGATTAAAATTGACAGTACTCAAGTGTCCGAATTGGAGAAACTCATCAGGTCTAGCAGCATCTGTGGTGAGAGAAACAGAGTTAAAGTTTGAATCGAGTCTCTGTGAACACTGTATTAGGAGCACGTGCAGTGAATGGTTGCTAGAAGTAAACAGTGAGCTGGAGTTTGGTACCAGTCAATGTATAGTTTTGGAGTTAAATGCTCCAGCTAATACCCTTTCTTAAAGCCACAGGAGATTGTGTTCAGCAGCTCTGCAAACAGGGCTATTTCAACTATTCATAATGGCTGACAAATCACCTCTGGTTGTACCTTCAAACCTATAAGTGTTTTTGGTGCTCTCTGCAGCTAGTTAAAGTTGCAAAATGCAGCAGGAAGTGGTGTGGCAAGTGCTGAAGGAGTGTTTGTTGATGTCACAGCATCTGCATATAGTTGCTCCCAGAGATGGGAGGGTTAGTTGATACACTACAGCATGATTTGGTGAATAAATAGAGGTCACACAGAGCTGTTAGAAGAGGGGGAAGGGCACTTAGGCCGTATCTGTCCAGGGGTTACTGGGAGAAAATTCAGGACTGGAACGTTGACAAAGTTTGAGTGTGAGACTTGAATAAAGACACCTTGTGTCCGCTGCTGTTCCTGTAAACACAGAATGGTTGCTAGAAGTAAACAGTGAGCTGGCGTTTGGTACCAGTCAATGTATAGTTTTGGAGTTAAATGCTCCAGCTAATACCCTTTCTTAAAGCCAGTGTCTCGGAATGTGGCTGGGGCTATCGACTTTTACTGACTTCTTCCTGGCTGGAACTCGGAGGTTCAGCCAACCATTGCTACATGAGGGAGTTCTTGATGCCTCAGTTCAATGATGGCTAACTCCATCCCAGTCTCTCTTGCCAATGTAAAACAGGCAGAGCGAATATGTGGCTTCAAAAGGATTGCAAATGTCACCAGGATGCAGGACACCGTTGGTTAGACCCGGATAGTTTTACGGGTGGTATTTGTCCACTTGGCCCTCTATCACAACGGAGGGGGATTTCACTTCCTCAGTGTCTGACTCATGTGTCCAGGCATAGTGAATCCTGACAACAATTCGCCTGCTTTCAGTGGGTCACTCAGTGGCTGAAAAGCAACTGGCACACAGTCTCAGCTATTGTCCCATTCTGCAGGCATGGCCAGTGACAGCACGGGTACACTAAGAGGCAAGGTGTTACGTGGAGTCTGAGAAAACAGCTTTCTGACAATATTTCCACTGCCTTCCCTGCTCTGGGGAAACCTTGCTGCATTCAACAGAGTAGGTGTTAAGGTGCACGTTGAACTCTGCCGAACCTTGTTAAGAGTGGGCAGCCCCTTTCCACTCACTGAAAACACGGATGCCTACATGTAACCCTTCAGACCACACACCATCCCTGGCCGTGCTATTGCTTCACTGTCGAAGTCCTGAAACTCTCTTCCCAAACGGCACTGTGGGCGTGCCACATGCACCGAAAGACACCTCAGCGTCACCTTCTCTTGGGCAACTGGGGTCAGTCAATAAATGTGAGCCCAACCAGTGATGCCCATATCCCACAGGTGAATAAAAATGCACTGTGGGAACTCAACACCAATTCATCATCCCAGTAGAATGTTGGCCCTCCTGGGAGAGATGCAACGCCAGGGGCAGATGCAGTTCCTAATAGTGGCTGTACACATCGTTAAAGACACAAACTTCCCTCAAGCGAAAAGCTTAAGTTAGACTTCCCCATGCTTGCTCATTTCAGTTTTTCTGAGTAAAATTGCACATTTGTGGTTGTGAGCTGTGACCAACTTTGGACTGTTTTTATGTCAACAAAGTTTCGAGTCTGCCAAGCTCTCGAGGCTTATGTGTGACCAAAGCATTTCGAAATCTCTAGCCACACATCCACGCCCCACCTCCCCACCCCGGACATTATGGTCAATTCTGGTAGGCCAGACCTTCGCGTACACAAGGAAGACAAGGCTTTATGAGTAGGGAGGGGGGTGAACAGGAAAATGGAGTTGAGACTACAACCAAATCTTTATAAAATGACAGAGCTAGCCCAAAGGGGCCAAAGAGCTCCTGTCCGTAATTCATGTGTTATTCTGTATATATTAAGGAGAAACCAGGAAAAACCTCAGGTTCAAATAGGGATCAAATCACAAACATAATGACTCTTTTTAACTATTTCCAGGCCCATACATGGATCCTAAATCATTGTATATCACATTGCTATGTGATACAGTGGGCACAGGGTCAAATCTGAGTATTCACCTCATAATAACATCTACCACTAGTCTGTGCGTCTCTGTCTCATTGTGTCTCAATGTATCAGTCTGTTGTGTCACTATAAGCAGAGGAAGCTAACAACAAATAGAAGCTCAAATGAAGTTGGTCATGGAATAATGATGTTCATTGATCTTCAGTGATATGATAACTGTGGCGTAGTAATATCTGTCTAATTCGTATAATGCCCCTATTTGGAAAGTGTATAAAAACTAGAGTTGGCCTACTGGCCTGTTCCACTTTTCAACAAGATAATGGCTAGTCTTTGAATTTTACCCCTACCCACACAATGCCAATATGATGGAAATATGAACTAAAAACAAATTGCTGGAGAAACTCAGCGGGTCTGGTAGCATCTATGGGGAGAAAGCAGTCAATGTTTCAGGTTCCAGCAACCTTTCTTCAGAACTGATTATAGGTGGGAAAATGTTGTTATGTATTTTGAAGATGGGGGCATGGGAGGGGAGGAATAAGCGACAGGTGGCGATGGTGCCCAGAGAGAGAGAGAGAGAAAGCAGCAGTCGGGATGACAAAGGGATGCAGAATGGTGAGACAGGGAGAAAAGAAAGCTGGTAATGTGGACCATCAGAGGGTGAGATTGGATTGGCTGTGCTGAAAGCAGCCCATGTGATGACAGGGCCTGAGGTTTCAGGATGGGGAAAGGATATGGGAAAAGGTGCTCAGACCCTGAAGTAATTGAACTTGATATTGGGTCCTGAAGGGTCCCCATGTGGAAAATGAGATGCTGTTCCTGAGCAACCCTGAAGCACTGCAGCAAACCCGAGACAGAGACGTTGGCCAGGGAACAGGGTGATGCGTTGAAGTGGCAGGAAGCTGGAAGCTCAGGGTCATTTTAGCAGACCATGTTCCCTGGCCAACATCTCTGTCTCAGGCTTGCTGCAGTGCTCCAGGGAAGCTTAACAGAAGCTGAGAGAATCTTCCGTTTGGGAATCCTCCAACCTTCAGGACTCAATATCAAGTTCAATAATGTTCAGGTTTGAGCACCTTCTCCCATGTCCTTTCCCCTCCCCCACATTCCATGCCCCGTCATTACATATCAGTTGCTTTCAGCATAGCCAATCCGTTCTAACCCCCTGATGGTCCACATTAGCAGTTTTCATCTCTCCCTGGTTACCACTAGCCATTCCTTTGCCTGGCTGATTGCTGTTCTCCACCTCTCTCTCTCTGGGCTGTGTCTCCACCTATCATTTATTCCTTCACCTATCACCCACTAACCCTATCTTCAGTCTATAGACCACTTTTCCCAATTATAGCCAGTTCTGATGAAGGGTCACTTGACCTGGAATATTGACTCTGCTTTCTCTCTACCAAACCTGATGAGTTTCTCCAGCAACTTCTGTTTTAGTGCCAATATCCATTCATTGATCATTTCTTGAATGTACTCAGAGGGTGAGTAGACATGCTTCAAATCTTGATCCAACTTGGCTCACATTGAGGATCAATTGTAATGTGCTTCATCTCACACGGAGTCAGGTATCTGATGGTATGCTTCTGTGTTTATGTTATCCAGTAAAACCGTGCAATGTGAGTGGTGATGAACAATCAGATGATGATGAAGATGAGTCCCTTAGCGAAGATGAGATGAAATCTAATACTGAGCCAATCAAAACTGTGAGTACAAGTTGCTAGTGGTATGTTAATTCTGTGGTTAAAATGCATTGGTGATTAGCATTATTTCATAACGTATCGAGAGTGCTTTTTAGTGCTGTTGTGACACAGTGGGTAGTGTCTGAGCCAGGAGACCCCAGTTCAAGTGCCACCTGCATAGAGATATGTAATAACATCTCTGCAATGTAATATCTCTGAACAGTTCGATTAAAAAAAATTCCCTAGAAAGGGGCAGCATGGTGACTCAGTGGTTAGCACTGCTGCCTCACAGCGCCAGGGACCCGAGTTCGATTCCACCATCTGGCAACTGTCTGTATGGAGTTTGCATGTTCTCCACATGTCTGTGTGGGCTTCCTCCAGGTGTTCCAGTTTCCTCCCGCAGTCCAAAGATGTGCAGGTTAGGTGGATTGGCTGTGCTAAATTGTCCATAGTGTCCAGGGATGTGCTAGGTGGGTTAGCCAGAGAAAATGCAAGGTAATGGGTCTGGGTGGGATGCTGTTCAGAGAGTTGGTGTGAACTTAATGGGCTGATTGGCCTGTTCCCAAGCTGTAGGGATTCTCTTAACACTAGTTACAAGAGATTGGTATCCCTGTCTCTGGGCCAGAAAGTCCAAGCTTAAGTTATTTCTCAGGTTGTGTTACAATGGAGCTGTCTTATAACACATCTATAAAGGTTGATTAAAATAGTGAAGAGGAATCTTGGGGAGGTAGGAAACAGGTATATATAATGCTGCATTCTGTCAATGAACCTATTGTCTGAAAAGCCTAGTTCCACACTTAGAGTCATAGAATCATAAAGATGGTCAGCGCAGAAATAGACCCTTCAGTCCAACTCGTCCATGCCTACTAAATATCCTAAATTAATCTAGTCCCATTACTTAGCACTTGAGCCATGCCCCTACCTATTAATGTACCCATCCAAATGCCTTTAAGTGTTGTAATGATGCCTAACTGCATTTCCATCTGGTAAAAAATGAGGTCTGCAGATGCTGGAGATCACAGCTGAAAATGTGTTGCTGGTTAAAGCACAGCAGGTTAGGCAGCATCCAAGGAACAGGATGAAGGGCTTATGCCCAAAACGTCGAATTTCCTGTTCCTTGGATGCTGCCTAACCTGCTGTGCTTTAACCAGCAACACATTTTCAGCTGCATTTCCATCTGGCCATGTGGTGATGGCTGGGTGGCTCAGTGGTTAGCACTGCTGCCTCACAGCACCAGGGATGTGGGTTGACCTTGGGCTTTGGATTGAGTTAACACAAGTGAATGTTCACCTGAGAGATGATGACTTCTCTTTCTCTATTTTCCATCAAAGCTGCATATTCGGGCCTAATGTTGGAGGCAATTTTAACCAAACTGCCAAGAGGGAATTTCAGGAATCCAGAATAATACTGTATTTGTGTACTGTTACCGCGGTGACCTCAGTGGAGAGCTAGTCCACTGTGCAAGTTTAGATTAAAATAGTGAGCCTTCAATCCTGTCATGCACCAGAATTCAGCCCATTGTTCTACTCCTCTCCTAGTGCCAATCTCCTGCCTTTTCTCTATATCCCTGTACTCTTATTCCATACAGATAATCACTGAATACCCTCTGAATGCCTCCATTGAACCTGCCTCCACCAGATTTCCAAGCAGTGCATTCCACACCCTGAGCCCAGTGAAGACCTTACTGTCAAATGATGTAGTTTATTACAATATTTTGTTATTGGACTCCTATCTTTGAAATCTGGTAATAAATCCTGGCAGTTATAGTTAAAATTTAGGTCAGTGGATATATAATGGGAATGGTGGAAAACAGACTGCTGACAAACACACTAAGGCAGAAAGGTTCACTCCCCCACCTCCTCCTCTCCCGGCCAACCCTGCATTCTGATCCTGCCCAGACTGACAGGGTGCAGGTGCCTTCTGCTGTTCATTGTAAGGATTCTACATAAAACCACAGTTTCCGTCAGCTAAGGGTCACAAGGTCACAGCATTCAACTCTTCAAAGTTGAATAACAATTGGCATTACGTTGCCAACAATTCAGCGAGATTATACTGTGCTGATTCTCACTGCTCTTTTCCATTCTGACTATCAACTTTAATTTCATTACTTTATTGCATTAATTGATACTTATTTTATCTTATATTGCTGTCTGTTAGGGGTCGGTTAGGTCAGTTGGCTGGATGGCTGGTTTGCAATGCAGTGTGATGCCAACAGCATGGGTTCAATTCTGTCACTGAGCTTAACATGATGAACTCTCCTTCTCAACCCTCAGGTTAAACCACCACCAGTCGTCTTTCTCTCTCTCTCTCTCTAATGAGATGGCTGTCCTATGGTCTGCTCGGACCTGTGGTCACTTTACCTAACTGTTGTTTTTCTGTCTCTTACTGACATCAGCATCTTCCTGATTTAGTGGTTAAGCTGAACAGAAGGAAATTCATGTCCGGCATTAAGAAAGAGAAACACATCTTCATAATTGCTCTTATTGAATTCCTGTGGGGGGTATACAGGGTGACCTGGACATAACGTGGTCATATATCCTGCTGATATTGTCCAAATATGGCCATGTGAGGTCAGACAATGGAGAGACATGGATTCCACAAGACTAGACTTGGTATACAAATGATTTGGCTGTGAATATAGTCCTGAAGAAGGGCTTTTGCCTGAAACATAGACTCTCCTGCTCCTCAGATGCTGCCAGATCTGCTGTGCTTTTCCAGCCCCACACTTTCAATTCTAATCTCCAGCATCTGCAGTCCTCACTTTTGCTCTGTGAGTATAGGAGGTGTGGTTAGTAAGCTTGCAGATGACACCAAAATTGGGGGTGTAGTCGACAGTGAGGAAGATTACCTCAGATTACAACGGGATCTTGATCAGGTGGGCTGAGGAGTGACAGATGGAGTTTAATTTAGATAAATATGAAGTGCTGCATTTTGGAAAAGCAAATCAGTGCAGGATTTATGCACTTAATGGTAAGGTCCTAGGGAGTGTTGCTGAACAAAGAGACCTTGGAGTGCAGGTTCATCGTTCCTTGAAAGTGGAGTCGTAGGTAGACAGGATAGTGAAGAAGGTGTTTGGTATGCTTTCCTTTATTGGTCAGTGTATTGAGTATAGAGATGGATGGTCATGTTGTGGCTGTACAGGATATTGGCTAGGCCACTTTTGGAATACTGTGTGCAATTCTGGTTTCGCTGCTATAGGAAGACTGTTTTGAAACTTGAAAGGGTTCAGAAAAGATTTATAAGGATGTTGCCAGGGTTGGAGGGATTGAGCTATAAGGAGAGGCTGAACAGGCTGGGGCTGTTTTCCCTGGAGCATCGGAGGCTGAGGGGTGATCTTATAGAGTTTTAATCAAATCATGAGGGACATGGATAGGGTGAGTTGTCAAGGTCTTTTTCCCAAGGTTAGGGAATCCAAAACTAGAAGTCATAGGCTTAAGGTGAGAGGAAAAGATTTAAAAAGGACCTAAGGAGTAAATTTTTCACACAGAGAGTGGTACGTGTATGGATGAGCTGCCAGAGGAAGTGGTGGAGGCTGGTACAATTGCAACATTTAAAGGCATCTGGATGGGTATATAAATAGGAAGACTTCAGAGAGATATGGGCCAAATGCTGGCAAATGGGACTAGATTTATGTGGGATATCTGGTCGGCATGGGGGAGTTTGACTGTAGGGTCTGTTTCCGTATTGTACATCTCTATGACTCTAAGAGTGCTTTCAGGGAATGTCTAACGAGCTGACTGACCTGCAGTGGACAGTAATTGATGTGAGGCTTTATCTGGTACACATCAGTTAGATGACCTTCTGTACACAACTAACATTTAAAGGGCTATAAACTGAGGTTAACTGTAAGAGACATTGTTCCCTTTCTCCCAGAAGCTGACTCCAGAGGAGTTTGCAGCAAAGAGGCAAACGTGGAAACTGAGAACATTTGAACGGCGTGCGAGACAGGAAGAAATGGCGAGGTTTGCGAAAGCACAGGTAATGTGGGATATTAGCTACGTCCTCGATTGCTAGGCTATCCCAGGCTGCCCCACTGCTGTCCCCCTTCACCATCGAGTCATTTCACTGAAACCAACAGAGGTGAGGCTTCCCTCCTGTGCCCACATAGGTTTAGGTTTTTTGTTGAAAATGATGGAATCGGACCATGCAGCAGTTGGATCACACTGTGTTGGATTCTGCGTCCATTAAACCAATTATGTCTCAGTTACTGGCACCATTAGTTTGTAAACGTTACTTTACCTGATTCTGGAGCAGGCTTAAGTTAATGCTGAAAATCCCTTACTATTTACGTTCAACTTCCTGTTGACCTGAGGTCATTGCTGAGTCATGCCACTTGCAGGATGAGTGATTCCTTTGAGATCCTGTGCTCCACGGTTCCCTTCATGAACCCTAATCCTCACCATCCCCCCCCCCCCCCCCCCCGCCATTCAGACTCTCCTCACACCTACTGTTTGGACTACACATAGGGACAACACCTACTGTGCTGTCACTTCTCTGCCTGCTTCCCTCCCTCCATGGAGGCAGAATAAGGACAGACCTGTGATGTGACACTCCCAGGACCACATGCTGAGTTTGGCCTCACTTCTCCTCCTCCCCAGCATGTGTCTCCCCATTTTACAGCCTATGTTTTCATGGTGGGGGACGGTGTTTTCATGGTGTCAAGCCTGTGTTTTCCTGATGTAGGCCTGTGTTTTCATGATTGGAGCCTGTGTTTTCCTGGTGTGGGGGCCTGTGTTTTCATTGTGTCAAGCCTGTGTTTTCCAATTGTAGGCCTGTATATTCATGGTGTCAAGCCTGTGTTTTCATGGTGCCAAGCCTGTTTTTCCTAGCGTGAAGCCTGTGTTTTCCTGATGTGTATCTGTGTTTTCATGGTGTGGGCCTGTGTTTTCATGGTGTGGGCCTGTGTTTTCCTGGTGTGGGCCTGTGTTTTTCTGATGTGGGCCAATGTTTTCATGGTGCCAAGCCTGTGTTTTCTGGTGTTAAGTCTGTGTTTTTATGATTGGAGCCCGTATTTTCCTGGTGTGGGGGCCTGTGTTTTCATTGTGTCAAGCCTGCGTTTTCCAAGTGTAGGCCTCTATATTCATGGTGCCAAGCCTGTGTTTTCTAGTGTAAAGCCTGTGTTTTCCTGGTGTGGGCCTGTGCTTACCTGGTGTGGGCAAATATTTTCAAGGTGTCAAGCCTGTGTTTTCATGGTGTTAAGTCTGTGTTTTCATGGTGCCAAGCCTATGTTTTCTGTTCTGAAGACTGTGTTTTCCTGGTATGGGGGGCCTGTGTTTTCATGGTGTCAAGCCTGTGCTTTCCAAGTATAGGCCTGTATATTCATGGTGTCAAGCCTAGTGTGAAGACTGGTGTGGGCCTGTGTTTTCATGGTGTCAAGCCTGTGTTTTCCTGGTGTGGGTCAATGTTTTCATGGTGCCAAGCCTGTGTTTTCATGGTGCCAAGCCTGTGTTTTCATGGCACCAAGCCTGTTTTTCCTAGTGTGAAGCCAGTGTTTTCCTGATGTGTGTCTGTGTTTTCATGGTGTGGGCCTGTGTTTTCCTGGTGTGGGCCTGTGTTTTTCTGATGTGGGCCAATGTTTTCATGGTGCCAAGCCTGTGTTTTCTGGTGTTAAGCCTGTGTTTTTATGATTGGAGCCTGTATTTTCCTGGTGTGGGGGCCTGTGTTTTCATTGTGTCAAGCCTGCGTTTTCTAAGCATAGGCCTCTATATTCATGGTGCCAAGCCTGTGTTTCCTAGTGTGAAGCCTGTGTTTTCCTGGTGTGTGTCTGTGTTTTCTTGGTATGGGCCTGTGCTTACCTGGTGTGGGCCAATATTTTCAAGGTGTCAAGCCTGTGTTTTCATGGTGTCACACCTGTGTTTTCATGGTGTTAAGTCTGTGTTTTCATGGTGCCAAGCCTATGTTTTCTGTTCTGAAGACTGTGTTTTCCTGGTATGGGGGGGCCTGTGTTTTCATGGTGTCAAGCCTGTGCTTTCCAAGTATAGGCCTGTATATTCATGGTGTCAAGCCTAGTGTGAAGGCTGGTGTGGGCCTGTGTTTTCCTGGTGTGGGCCTTTGTTTTCCTCGTGTTGGCCAATGTTTTCATGGTTCAAACCTGTGTTTTCATGGTGTCAAGCCTGTGTTTTCCTGGTGTGGGCCTGTGTTTTCATTGTGTCAAACCTGTGTTTTCATGGTGTCAAGCCTGTGTTTTCCTGGTGTGGGTCAATGATTTCATGATTGGAGCCTGTGTTTTACTGGTATTGGGGCCTGTGTTTTCTTGATGTCAGTCCTGTGTTTTACTGGTGTAGACCTGTGTTTTGATGGTGTGAGGCTGTGTTTTCATGGTGTCAGGCCTGTGTTTTCATGGTGTCAAGCCTGTGTTTTCCAAGTGTTTTCTGAAAAGACCACTCCCTCCGTGACTCCCTTGTCAGGTCCACACCCCCCACCAACCCAACCTCCACTCCCGGCACCTTCCCCTGCAACCGCAAGAAATGCAAAACTTGTGCCCACACCTCCTCCCTTACTTCCCTCCAAGGCCCCAAGGGTCTTCCATATCCACCACAAATTCACCTGCACCTCCACACATATCATCTATTGCATCCGCTGCATGCGAAGTGGCCTCCTCTATATTGGGGAGACAGGCCGCCTACTTGCAGAACGTTTCAGAGAACACCTCTGGAACACCCGGACCAACCAACCCAACCGCTCCGTGGCTCAACACTTTAACTCCCCCTCCCACTCCACCAAGGACATGCAGGTCCTTGGACTCCTCCATTGCCAGACCATAACAATACGACGGTTGGAGGAAGAGCGCCTCATCTTCCGCCTGGGAACCCTCCAACCACAAGGGATGAACTCAGATTTCTCCAGTTTCCTCATTTCCCCTCCCCCCACCTTGTCTCAGTCAAATCCCTCAAACTCAGCACCGCCCTCCTAACTTGCAATCTTCTTCCTGACCTCTCCGTCCCCACCCCACTCCGGCCTGTCACCCTCACCTTGACCTCCTTCCACCTATCACATCTCCAATGCCCCTCCCCCAAGTCCCTCCTCCTTATCTTTTATCTTAGCCTGCTGGACACACTTTCCTCATTCCTGAAGGAGGCTTATCCCCGAAACGTCAATTCTCCTGTTCCTTGGATGCTGCCTGACCTGCTGCGCTTTTCCAGCAACACATTTTCAGCTTTTCCAAGTGTAGGCCTGTATATTCATGGTGCCAAGCCTGTGTTTTCTGTTGTCAAGCCTGTGTTTTCATGGTGCCAAGCCTGTGTTTTCTGGTGTCATACCTGTGTTTTCCTGGTGTGGGCCTGTGTTTTCCTGATTGGAGCCTGTATTTTCCTGGTGTGGGTCCCTGTGTTTTCATGGTGCCAAGCCTGTGTTTTCATGGTGCCAAGTCTGTGTTTCCTAGTGTGAAGCCTGTGTTTTCCTGGTATGTGCCTGTGTTTTCATGGTGTGGGCCTGTGTTTTCCTGGTGTGGGCCAATGTTTTTCATAGTGCCAAACCTGTGTTTTCATGGTGCCAAGCCTGTGTTTACCTGGTGTTGGCCAGTTTTTTCATGGTGTGGGCCTGTGCTTTCATGATGTCAAGCCTGTGTTTTCCTGTTGTGGGCCTGTGTTTTCATGGTGTTAAGCCTGTGATTTCATGGTGGCACACCTGTGTTTTCATGGTTTTAAACCTGTGTTTTCATGGTTGGAGCCTGTGTTTTTCTGGCATGGGCCTGTGTTTTTCTGGTGTGTGCCTATGTTTTCATGGTGTCAAGCCTGTGTTTTCTTGGTGTGTGCCTGTGTTTTCATGGTGTGGGCCTGTGTTTACCTGGTGTGGGCCAATGTTTTTCATGGTGTCAAGCCTGTGTTTTCATGGTGCCAAGCTTATGTTTTCATGGTGGGAGCCTGTGTTTACTTGGTGTTGGCCAGTGTTTTCATGATGTGGGCCTGTGTTTTCATGGTGGGAGCTTGTGTTTACTTGGTGTTGGCCAGTGTTTTCATGATGTGGGCCTGTGTTTTCATGGTGTTAAACTTGTGTTTTCATGATGACAAGCCTGTGTTTTCTTGGTGTGGCCCTGTATTTTCATGGTGTCAAGCCTGTGTTTTCACGATGTCAAGCCTGTGTTTTCCTGGTGTGGGCCTGTGTTTTCATGGTAATAAGCCTGTGATTTCATGGTGGCACACCTGTGTTTTCATGGTTTTAAACCTGTGTTTTCATGGTTGGAGCCTGTGTTTTTCTGGTGTGGGCCTGTGTTTTTCTGGTGTGGGCCTGTGTTTTCATGGTGTCAAGCCTGTGTTTTCATTGTGTTGAGCCTGTCTTTTTATGGTGTCAAACCTGTGTTTTCCTGGTGTGGGCCTGTGTTTTCATGGTGTCAAGCCTGTGTTTTCATTGTGTTAAGCCTGTGTTTTTATGGTGTCAAACCTGTGTTTTCCTGGTTTGGGCCTGTGTTTTCCTGGTGTCAAGCCTGTGTTTTCCTGGTGTGGGCCTGTGTTTTCATGGTGTCAAGCCTGTGTTTTCATTGTGTTAAGCCTGTGTTTTTATGGTGTCAAACCTGTGTTTTCCTGGTGTGGGCCTGCGTTTTCATGGTGTCAAGCCTGTGTTTTCCTGGTGTGGGCCTGTGTTTTCATGGTGCCAAGCCTGTGTTATCCCAGTGTTTTCTCTTTTGTGCCACAGATGATTCAGAGACGGTTGGAAGAGATTGAACAGACGTTCCATGACTTGGAGCAGAGGGGAATTCACCTTGAGCAGGAAATGCGTAATAGTAAAGGTAAAAGCCACAATTCAGTCACACAGCTTCTCCTTATAAGACTGTGTTTGGGTGAGGAATGTGATAAGGATTTCCCCTGGTGTTCTGAAAGTCATTCATGATTTAACATCCCAATGAAATCTGGCTCTTTTCCAGCCATGCCTTTCTGTGGAAACTCTGTCCTGTCTTAAAGAGAGGATTAAGTCTGTCAAAACTTACGCATTCAAAGCACTTAATCGATTTGATCATATATAACAAAAAACATAAAGGTGACTGTCTCAAAGACAAAAGTGAAACATCATTTGCAAAAGCTATGTGTTTATTTAGAGCACTTCCTGTTTGGGAAATGCATCTGTACATAATGTACTACCTGGCTCTTCATATTAATTTTATCTTTATCAGTTAGAACTTGCTTTCACTTTAGCTTGTGGTAGCGATCAAGCACATCACTAGAAGTAGAAAGCCGGAACTGTGCGGCTGTAGTTGAGAGGGTTTTCAGAGCTGGAAAACAGCCAGCTGCTGTGAACAAAAACACAAGGAAGAATTCAAACCACAGCCTGCAACTTCTTAAGTGCTGGGTGAGTCAGATTGGTCATGAATTTTCCATTCCCAGCTGCTGTGGAACTAAAAGGAGTCATGAGATTGAAATAGCATGTTTACCACTGTCTGTGGCAGAACTCTAAAATAGCTACAAAGTGTGTGGCTCGTTGG
Organism: Hemiscyllium ocellatum; assembly: GCF_020745735.1. Lineage (NCBI taxonomy): Eukaryota > Metazoa > Chordata > Chondrichthyes > Orectolobiformes > Hemiscylliidae > Hemiscyllium > Hemiscyllium ocellatum. The sequence goes on from NC_083426.1 coordinate 46,141,285, forward strand.
TCTAGGGAAATGATTCTCGCTTTGGGTCATCTTCGACACAAACGGACGAGAGATCTGGGTTCATATCCCAGACGAGCCCACGTTTCCTGACTAGTGCAAGGGCAGCACGGTGGCACAGTGGTTAGCACTGCTGCCTCACAGCGCCAGAGACCTGGGTTCAATTCCCTCCTCAGGCAACGTGTCTGTGTGGAGTTTGCACATTCTCTGCGTGGGTTTCCTCCAGGTCCTCCAGTTTCCTCCCACAGTCCAAAAATGTGCAGGTTACGTGAATCGGCCATGCTAAATTGCCCGTAGTCTTAGGTGAAGGGGTAAATGTAAGGGAATGGGTCTGGGTGGGTTGCTCTTCAGAGGGTCAGTGTGGATTTGTTGGGCCAAAAGGCCTGTTTCCACACAGTAAGTAATCTAATCTAAGCCGTGTTTGCCATAAGCAGAATGCAGCCACTAGATTAAAATGTATTTGTGGGCGGCACGGTGGCACAGTGGTTAGCACTGCTGCCTCACAGCACCAGAGACCCGGGTTCAATTCCTGCCTCGGGCGACTGTCTGTGTGGAGTTTGCACAATCTCCCTGTGTCTGCGTGGGTTTCCTCCCACAGTCCAAAGATGTGCGGGTCAGGTGAATTGGCCATGCTAAATTGCCCGTAGTGTTAGGTAAGGGGTAAATGTAGGAGTATGGGTCTGGGTGGTATACGCTTCGGCAGGTTGGTGAGGACTTGCTGGGCCGAAGGGCCTGTTTCCACACTGTAAGTAATCTAATCTTAACTAATAAGACTGTGCAATTAAGAAGAGCAACCCTTTTGACAGTGGAGCGGAAAGCTTACTTAACTTGAAGATTTCACTGAAGAGCAGAGAACCTTGACAGGAAAGATTTTGAAGATATACTTTAACCCGGTATTAATGCTACTTATGAAAGTACTTGTATTCAACATCACAACTCAAGGAGAAGGGAAACTGTTGATCAGATAGTGACGGCATTGACACATTGAACAGAATCCCGAGAGTTTGGATAATGGAAAGATAATCTCATCAGAGATAGGATCTAACCGTGAGAGCATGTCTACTGAGACAGGAGGCACTCATTCTCAAGTCAGCTGTCAACATGTGTTAAAACACTGACAGTTCAAAGTTTGGGAGAAGATTTGTAGCTCGGATGCTTGTTGTTGTGGTTCTGTTCGCCGAGCTGGGAATTTGTGTTGCAGACATTTTGTCCCCTGTCCAGGTGACACCCTCAGTGCTTGGGAGCCTCCTGTGAAGCGTTTCTGTGACGTTTCCTCCGGTATTTATAGTGGTTTGTCTCTGCCGCTTCCGGTTGTCAGTTCCAGCTGTCCGCTGCAGTGGCCACTCAACAACTCACCAGGACAAAGGACCCGATACCCAGTATGAGCAAAACCAACGTAGTGTACAAAATACCATGCAAGGACTGCACAAAACACTATAGGACAAACAGGAAGACAGCTAACGATCCGCATCCATGAACACCAACTAGCCATGAAACGACACGACCAGCTATCCTTAGTAGCCCCACACATTCAGATGACAAGCAACATGAATTCGACTGGGACAACACTACTATTATAGGACAAGCCAAACAGAGAACAGCCAGGGAATTCCTAGAGGCATGGCATTCATCCACAGATTCTATCAACAAACACATCGACCTGGACCCAATATACCGGCCTCTGCAGCAGACAGCTGGAACTGACAACCGGAAGCGGCAGAGACAAACCACTACAAATGCCGGAGGAAAAATCACAGAAGCGCTTTACAGGAGGCTCCCAAGCACTGAGGGTGTCACCTAGACAGGGGACGAAACGTCTGCAACACAAATTCCCAGCTCAGCGAACAGAACCACAACACTGACAGTATTAATGGAAGTATAGGTAAGGCTTTGCATTATATCGCAAGACATTCTAGGCCCAATGAGAACAACATATTGAAAAGAAAAGGAAATAATGTTCACACAGGGCCAGCAGAGAGTTGAAGGCAAGAGGACAATATTGCAGAGGACAGCACACAAAAGAAATGAAAGCATGTCCATTGTAGAGGAAACAGTTCTCTAACCTGCAAGAAGGTGATTACTTCACATGTAAGTGTTTTAGCTACAAAGAGGCAAAGCAAGCTAATGAAAATGGCTGCTGGAGAGATGTCAGCCAATGGTTCAAATGAATCACCCTGCACTGCACAACAGATAGGCATCCTCAGGTCTAAAGGCAACCAATGGGGTGTGACTGTTAGAATGATTATCAAGTAAGTGTGAAGTATAGGGTGGCATGGTGGCTCGGTGGTTAGTACTGCTGCCTCACAGTGCCAGGGACCCTGGTTTGATTCCATCCTCAGATGACTGTCTGTGTGGAATTTTCACATTCTCCCCGTGTCTGTCTGGGTTCCTCCAGGAATGCGCAGGCTGGGTTGGTTAGCCATGGGAAATGCAAGGTTACAGAATGGGATGCTCCTTGGAGGGTTGGTGTGGACTTGAATGGCAGAATGGCCTGCTCCCACACTGTAGAGATTCAACCATTAGGTGGACACCAGTGCTAATTGTGCAACACATATGAGCTTTGCAGGTGCATACAAAGGTAAGGTTCAGGTTATATGATGGAGTGATACTTACTCCGAGGGAACGAATGAAGCTGGGAGCCCAACACAATGGGACGAATGCAGACCCCGAGAATGATCTGCTTGTCTGTGAAGGTGGAGACACAATGCAAGAAGCCATCACACACTACAATCACTATCGGGTGCAACTGCGACAGAGAACTCACCAAATGAAACCTGAAGCTGAACAAGGAGATAATACAATTGAAGGTGCTTGAAGTTGCAAACATAGGGTATGTACTGACCGCAAAATGGCTTTGCCTGGGTCCTGACAAAATGAGAGCTGTCGCACAGATGCAACAACCGACAGATGGGAACACAGTCGAACATTTCATTGATTTTGAGAACAATGTAGCAAAGTGTTTGCATTATTCATGATCAGGGTGCAAACCTCCAGAAAACTCAGTGTAGGAATAGATGAAGATTTACTAGAAACAAATAACAAGTGACAATGACACCAGGGCTGAGGGTCCTGTGATGTCAGTGATGATGTTATCCTGCAGTGTGATTCCAGTGAGACAGAACTTGGAGCAACACATATACAGCAAGGACAACTGACTGCATTTAATGTAAATGTACCAACGCTGTGGACCGATTATTGCCGTTGTTTGTAAGTATATCAATCATACCGATTTGAGACAGATGAAGTGACAGTGGAGACCAACCTCAAGCCATTTCAAAGCATGATCCTCAGGGCTACTTCTATTCAGTCAAAGAATCTGCAATGGGACATCATTTGTTTTGCAGAGATATTATCTGTACACGACAAATTAACAAGAGAAACAGATGTACATTGCTGAGAAGCTGTGGGGAGCAGCACCCGCTGTGAGAAAAGTTGAGAATGCTAGGGTGGAGTGTGAAATCTTTCAGAATCAATGAAAAGCAACAACCTGACTGGATTTGGAAATCTTCACCCAGCAGAGACACGTCATCTGAAAGACTTGCTCTAATCAAGCAATTGGATGCAACTCTGCAAATCTTGCGGGAATTAGTAATGAAAGGATGGGCTGGAAGTCTTTAGGAAAGACCTGGTATATAGGGGAGTATTAGACAGACAGAGCTCAAAGGTAGAAGACAGAGGGTGGTGGTGGAGGGTTGCTTTTCAGACTGGAGGCCTGTGACCAGTGGAGTGCCGCAAGGATCGGTGCTGGGTCCACTACTTTTTGTCATTTATATAAATGATTTAGATCTGAGCGTAAGAGGAATAGTTAGTAAGTTTGCAGATGAGGTCTTGCCTTACAAGTCTTATTGAATTCTTTGAGGAGGTGACCAAGCATGTGGATGAGGGTAGAGCAGTGGATGTAGTGTACATGGATTTTAGTAAGGCATTTGATAAGGTTCCCCATGGTAGGCTTATGCGGAAAGTCAGGAGGCATGGGATAGAGGGAAATTTGGCCAACTGGATAGAAAACTGGCTAACCGGTCGAAGTCAGAGAGTGGTGGTAGATGGTAAATATTCAGTCTGGAGCCCAGTTACAAGTGGAGTTCCGCAGGGATCAGTTCTGGGTCCTCTGATGTTTGTAATTTTTATTAATGACTTGGATGAGGGAGTCGAAGGGTGGGTCAGTAAATTTGCAGATGATACGAAGATTGGTGGAGTTGTGGACAGTGAGGAGGGCTGTTGTCGGCTGCAAAGGGACTTAGATATGATGCAGAGCTGGGCTGAGAAGTGGCAGATGGAGTTCAATCCTGCCAAGTGTGAGGTTGTCCATTTTGGAAGAACAAATAAGAATGCGGAATACAGGGTTAACAGTAGGGTTCTTAGTCAGGTGGAGGAACAGAGGGATCTTGGGGTCTATGTACATAGATCTTTGAAAGTTGCCACTCAGGTGGATAGAGCTTGTAAGAAGGCCTATGGCGTATTAGCGTTCATTAGCAGAGGGATTGAATTCAAGAGTCGTGAAGTGATGTTGCAGCTGTACAGGACTTTGGTTAGGCCACATTTGGAGTACTGTGTGCAGTTCTGGTCGCCTCATTTTAGGAAAGATGTGGAAGCTTTGGAGAGGGTGCAGAGAAGATTTACCAGGATGTTGCCTGGAATGGAGAATAGGTCGTACGAGGATAGGTTGAGAGTTCTCGGCCTTTTCTCGTTGGAACGGTGAAGGATGAGGGATGTCTTGATAGAGGTTTATAAGATGATCAGAGGAATATACAGAGTAGACAGTCAGAAACTTTTTCCCCGGGTACAACAGAGTGTTACAAGGGGACATAAAATTAAGGTGAAGGGTGGAAGGTATAGGGGAGATGTCAGGGGTGGGTTCTTTACCCAGAGAGTGGTGGGGGTGGGGGCATGGAATGCGCTGCCCGTGGGAGTGGTAGAGTCAGAATAATTGGCGACCTTTAAGCGGCAATTGGATAGGTACATGGATGGGCGCTTAATCTAGGATAGATGTTCGGCACAACATTGTGGGCCGAAGGGCCTGTTCTGTGCTGTATTGTTCTATGTTCTATGTTCTATGATACCAAAATTGGAGATGTAGTGGACAGCAAAGAGGGTTACCTCAGATTACAACAGGATCTGGACCAGATGAGACAATGGGCTGAGAAGTGGCAGATGGAGTTTAATCCAGATAAATGCGAGATGTTGCATTTTGGGAAAGCAATTCTTAGCAGGACTTATACACGTCATGGTAAGATCCTAGGGAGCGTTGCTGAACAAAGAGACCTTGGAGTGCAGGTTCATAGCTCCTTGAAAGTGGAGTCACAGATAGATAGGATAGTGAAGAAGGCGTTTGGTATGCTTTCCTTTATTGGTCAGAGTATTGAGTACAGGAGTTGGGAGGTCATGTTGCGGCTGTACAGGACATTGGTCAGGCCACTGTTGGAATAATACATGCAATTCTGGTCTCCTTCCTATCGGAAAGATGTTGTGAAACTTGAAAGAGTTCAGAAAAGATTTACAAGGATGTTGCCAGGGTTGGAGAATCTGAGCTACAGGGAGAGGCTGAACAGGCTGGGGCTGTTTTCCCTGAAGTGTCAGAGACTGTGGGGTGACCTTATAGAGGTTTACAAAATTATGAGGGGCATGGATAGGATAAATAGACAAAGTCTTTTCCCTGGGGTGGGGGAGACTAAACGGCATAGGTTTAGGATGAGAGGGGTAAGATATAAAAGAGACCTAAGGGGCAACTTTTTCACACAGAGGGTGGTACGTGTATGGAATGAGCTGCCAGAGGATGTGGTGGAGGCTGGTACAATTGCAACATTTAAGAGGCATTTGGATGGGTATATGAATAGGAAGAGTTTGGAGGGATATGGGCCGGGTGCTGGCAGGTGGGACTAGATTAGGTTGGGATATCTGGTCAGCATGGACGGGTTGGACCGAAGGGTCTGTTTCCGTGCTGTACATCTCTATGACTCTAGATGAAGTGACAGCTCAAGATGGCATCTTGGACTCATCATCTCTAAGGAGTTAAAACAAAAAGATGCTGACATGTATCCACATAACTGTCAAGGGTTACATCCGAAACATTGACTTCTCCACCTCCTGATGCAGCCGGGCTTGCTGTGTTCTTCCAGCCTCCTATCTGTCTACCTTGGATTCCAGCATCTGTAGTTGTTTTTTGTCTCTAAGGAAGTGCACCTTACCTGAGTGCTGCACTGGCCAAACATCAGCAATGAGATTAAGGACTACATCAGCAAACCAAAATAAGCTAAATTTCACTTTGATAAAGCCACCAGCTCATGACCAGACTTTAGCATTGGAGAGTCAGTCAGAGCACAAACACTCAATGCCCTTAACAAGGGGCAGTCCACATGACAGCTTGGTACCATGCAGAACAGTTATCACCTTGCTCCCACTCAGTGAACATGAATTATATTATTGTCTATACTATTGTAACTATAGGTATATACATACAACTAGGACAGCTGCTCCTTCTCTGTAGATGGCTAGAAGAAGATGTGTCACCAACTGCACAGAATGCAGTACAACCATCAGAACCATGAGTCCACTATCTCTCAATGAGGACGATGCATCAGTAGTAACACTTGGCAGGGGAACACTGCCGTCTGCATAGAGAACCTCATCCCAGGACTGGCAAAGTTCCTGATGAACTGTCAATGACAATGTGTACCATTACCAAGACCTGCCCAAATCATAGAGGACGTTGCATATCATTTGCAGAGGATGACAGAAGTGGGACTGACTCAAATTAATAGAAGTTTGTTAGTGAATGGTATATATTGCTGTTGACCGTGGATAACTTACAGTTGCAAATAGTTGTGTTTTCAAATTATTATTTTTGATGAAAAGAGGGTGAATGTTTGGAGAAAAACAATTATCATTGTCACTCCAACTGGCCAACATCTATTTTTAAGAATCTCCAATATTTTTAAATAAACAATAAGTAATAGCTGGCTTGCTATAGTCATGTGACCTGTATTCTGCTTTGTGTTTTACCTCAGTAATAGCAGCTATTAAGCCCGAGATGTGAAATATCCAATGCTGCTCTTTGTTCATGCTGGGTTGGGATGTATTTGTGTCATTTAATTGGTGCTGACTTCAGCTTCTTATCCTAGGATGACTCAATCAATGGAAAATGTATTTTCCTTCACTTGTAAATAACTTATTTCTACATGTGATGTTTCATCCTCCCAGACCACACACTCTCTGAAAACGGATTGTTGTATTAAGAATGGCTTATTCTGATTCTCACTCTGAATTTACACTCCTCCATGCCTTCCCTCCCATTAGTAACATAGGGACGAGGAGGAGGCCATTCGGCCCTTTCAGCCTGCTCTCCCATTCAAAATGTTCATGACTGATTCCCTGTCTCAATTTTACTTTCCCAATTTTTTTCCAATGGTCTTGATGCCTTTAAAATCTAGAAATGGCTTGATCTCTTTGTTGAATATATCCAGTGATTAGGCTTCCACAGCCTTCAGGTGTCGAGAATTCCACAGGTTCATTACCCTCAGAGTGAAGAAATGCTTCCTCTTCTCAATCCTAAATCGTCTACTCCATATCCTGAGACTGTATCCTCAGTTGTAGACTCTCCAACCAGGGGAAACATCTGTCCTTTATCAAGCCTGTTCAGTTCTGTTAGAATTTAATTTGCTTCAATCAGATCCCCTATCATCCTTCTCAACCCTTATAGCTAGAA